>NC_136526.1:1829502-1954502 GCF_053919585.1 Euprymna scolopes | reverse complement strand
TTTTTTGTTTTATTTTTTATTATAAATGTTTTTTTTATTCACTTTTGATATTTTTTTTTGTTTTATTTTTTTGTTTTATTTTTTTTGTTTTATTTTTTTTGTTTTATTTTTTTTGTTTTGTTTTATTTTTTTTGTTTTATTTTATTTTTTTTTTTATTTTTTTGTGTTTTATTTTTTGTTTTATTTTTTTTATTATAAATGTTTTTTTTTATTCACTTTTGATATTTTTTTTTGTTTTATTTTTTTTTGTTTTATTTTTTTTTGTTTTATTTTTTTTTGTTTTATTTTTTTTTGTTTTATTTTTTTTTGTTTTATTTTTTTTTGTTTTATTTTTTTTTGTTTTGTTTTTTTTTTTTTTGTTTTTTTTTTTTTTGTTTTATTTTTTTTTTTTTTTTTTTTTTTGTTTTATTTTTTTTTTTTTTAATTATAAATGTTTTTTTTTATTTTTTTATTTTTATTTTTTTTGTTTTATTTTTTTATTTTAATTATAAATGTTTTTTTTATTCACTTTTGATATTTGTTTTTTTTTATTTTTTTGTTTTATTTTTTGTTTTATTTTTTTTGTTTTATTTTTTGTTTTATTTTTTGTTTTATTTTTTTTTTGTTTTATTTTTTTTTGTTTTATTTTTTTTATTATAAATGTTTTTTTTATTCACTTTTGAAATTTTTTTTTTTATTTTTTTGTTTTATTTTTTTTTGTTTTATTTTTTTTTGTTTTATTTTTTTTGTTGTTTTATTTGTTTATTTTTTTAATTATAAATGTTTTTATTTTTTTTGTTTTATTTTTTTATTTTAATTATAAATGTTTTTTTATTCACTTTTGATATTTGTTTTATTTTTTTTGTTTTATTTTTTTTGTTTTATTTTTTTTGTTTTATTTTTTTTTGTTTTATTTTTTTTTTGTTTTATTTTTTTTTGTTCTATTTTTTTTGTTTTATTTTTATTTTATTATAAATGTTTTTTATTCACTTTTGATATTTGTTTTTTGTTTTGTTTTTTTGTTTTATTTTTGTTTTTTTTAATTATAAATGTTTTTTTATTCACTTTTGATATTTGTTTTTTGTTTTATTTTTTTTTTGTTTTATTTTTTTTAATTATAAATGTTTTTTTTTATTCACTTTTGATATTTGTTTTTTGTTTTTTTAGATGTACAGATTGGAGACTACAATAAAATGGTTGTGGACAGCTCTGAAGAACTCTGTTCAAAGTTTAAAAACATTAAACTGAATGAAAAATAATGACTCTCAATCGATAATATTTAATGGTGTACATATGTAGTATCCACACCAGTGGCGGCTCGTGCCTGGAGCTGTGGAACTGCAACACCCCCAATCATTTCTACTCAATATTATCGATACACGGTAAAAATAATACGTTTATTTTTTCCTTTCTATGTGATAATATATCATATTAATAATATATATATATATATATATATATATATGAACAAATGATTAATAAAATGCTAAAAGACATCTTGAAAAAGAGTTAAAAACATATTTAATTTTAAAAAAGGAAGCACAAGATAAGTGGATAGTCCTTAATCCGCGGAGTTTCGAAGAAATACTCTCCTTCTCATCAGAGGGCAGGAATTAGCAAAATGCAGGATCGGATTTTGCATATAAAAGTATTTAATGAAGCTACAAGTAAGTCAAAGATCTTACTTGGTTAAAAAAAAGGGTAAGGTAAGGGGAACAGGAGGCAAAAGAAAAATGATAAAAAGATTTCACAGTGAAAGGTAAAAATCCAAAAATGGTAAAATCCAAAATGGTCGAATTTAAAATTTTAATCCACTGGGTAAATGGTCCAAAATCATCCAAAAGGCAGAGTTCCTTGGAAAAAAGCACAAATGGAATGAATTCCAAGTCATTAAAAGAAAAGTACTAGAGATAATATTTGAAACATGTCTGTCAAGGCTGGATGAATCAAAAAAAAATTAAGGCTTA
The DNA here is from genome assembly GCF_053919585.1 of Euprymna scolopes. Taxonomy (NCBI): domain Eukaryota; kingdom Metazoa; phylum Mollusca; class Cephalopoda; order Sepiida; family Sepiolidae; genus Euprymna; species Euprymna scolopes. The sequence goes on along the minus strand of NC_136526.1, from coordinate 1,952,556 downwards.
AAAAGAAAAAAAAAAAAAAAAACGGTGACAATTTAAATTTGAAAAGCAAGGTCAAACTGACCCAGACAAAAAGCGCGAAAGTTAGCGTTAATAATTAGGTCAGCTTAGATATGCACGTGAAAGTCTCAGAATTAATTTAAGAAAACTGATCAGAAGAATAAATAAAAGGCCAAATTTAAGAAATGGGGCGTCTGTTATAAATATACATACATATATACATATACATACACATATATACATACACATACACATATATATAAAAATAAAATAAAAATAAATAAATAAATAGAAAATTATATATATAAACAGTCACACATGTACACATGTATATACATACAAACACGCATATAAATATATATACACATATATGAATATATATACAATAACACACATATATACATATATATACAAACACACACGCATGCATAAACATGTACACATATCCAAAAACATATACAAGTTAAACAAAAAACATACATACTTACATACAAAATAAGAGGAGACTCCGGAATAAGGCAAATAAATATGTATGTAAATGCATACAGTTAAATATAAGTAAACAATAGAATAAAAATGAGTAGGTTGAAGTATATATTTAATGTATATATTATGATGTATATATTTAATTAATCGGTATACTTATACCACAAAACGGAGACAGCAGATGGAAAACCGGCCAAAGAAATAAAGAAAAACAAATAAAATTAAAAATATAAAAAGCTTAGAAGGTAAGATTATATTAAAAAAAAAAAAAAAAATTATGGGAAAAGATATATATTTGAGGGGTTAAATTAATAGCTATGTGATTTCAAATTTACCATGTTTAAACTTGGACATATGTTTGCAATAAGAGATCAGTTCGTTTTTAGAGTTTATTATATTACTACTTTGAGGGGAGGTTATAATAGTTATAGCTTCAGATGTACACAGGTGACAAGACTTAGATCCTGGAGTATAAGACTTAACTTTTTTTAGGATGGTCCATTTAATTGAAAAGTGGGTATTGGTAGAGTTAAGCTTTTTAACCAGTGTAGTTAGAGAAGTTCCCTGGTTATTTGAATTTTGATTATTGAAAGAAGTGTGGTTTGAAATTCTTTTCTTTATTAAAGTTGAAGTAGCACCTATATATGTATATGTTTTATTAATAGTTCGGGGTCGAGAATTAATATTAATTTGTTGTTACTGGGAAGAGAATTTAAATTTTGTTAATTTTGATGAACAGAGGGTAGGACAGTAATTGTATCAGGATTGGTTTGGAGGGGATAATTAGTGTTATCAGTGTTAGGATGGCTGCTATGAAAAATATTATTATTATTATAGCTGGTTGTATGATTGAAAATCGAGGGGCTAGTTGAATCGTTTGTTGGATTAATAATTATATCAGAGGGAGGGTCGGAGGAAGGATAATTTGGTGGCAAGATGTTATTGTCTATTATGGGTGAATTGCATGGGAGCTCTGTAATTGTGCATGAATATATTACATCTTTATGGATGCAATCATTATTGAGTGGGCAAAGATGTTTGTTAATACAGTTGCAGTTTCTTTTTGGTTGGATTGGGAAAGGGATTTTTTGGGCTGATTTAATTTTTTTGTTATTAGATGCTAAGATTCTTTGTGCTAAATTAAGCATAGTAGAATAAGAAATTCTTATTGAGTTTTTATTAAAAATTGAACTATATCTGTTTGGGTATTTGAAAGAGTTTTCTACAATATTGAAGAATTCTTTAGATATATTAGTTTTAACATTTATGCTAAATGGAGGATTAAACCAAATATTTTTCTTTCTCCTAGTGCGACAAGGTGGGTTAGAAGTATTACGATTAGCATGTTGGTTCGGATTATATTTGTTGAGTGGACCATTGCTATTGATAGCAGCAGATCTTGTTATTTGAACTGGTTTCTTGCGAGTCATATTGCGTGTGATTACAGATTTAAGACAGCATAGAGGTGGAGTATAATGGTTATATTGAATCTTTTCATTGTATCCTGAATTTCCTAAGGCATTATTGAAGAAAGTAGCATTTTGATTAAAGGTTTTTTTATCGGCTGAAAGCGTAGAAATTCTTCTAGAGACGGATGGTACTATAGATTTTATAATTGAATTGGGGTGGTTGGAAGATTTATGGACGTATAAAAGCGTAAGGTTTGGTTTATGATAGGGGCTGTAAGTTTCAGTATTAAGATTAAGTGTAATGTCTAGAAAATCTGAAGTTTTTTTTTATTTGGTTCAATAATTATAGAAAGGCCAAAATTATTAAAAAAAAGTATGTAATTTTTTAATTGTATTATTATACTCTCTTGGTCTGGCTGTTGTTGTAAATAGAGCATCGTCTCTATAAAGGCCCCCTTGGATATGTTTAAAATGGTATTTCAATTCTTTCAGTAAGAGTCCCACTAAATCTGTAACCTCGGCAGAGTCGGAAGCACCCATTAGGATGTCAAAATTATTAGGGGTATCTTTTCTAGTCCAAAACTTATTGTTAAATTGTATAAGGGATTTTCTGGCTAGGAGAATTAATTTAATTTCCAAATGAGTTAAGTCAGAATTTCTTTTAGCAAAGATTAGGGCCTTATTTAAGAGGATCGGTGAAATTGATTGATAATAATTGTTGATGTCAAAGGCTATGAAGTTAAGGAGGTGTTTATTTTTAAGGGAAACAAACCAATTAATTACAGAATTCGAATTTTGCCAAAGGGGGAAGCTAACTTTTTCTTTAATAGAGGGGATAATTATTTTTGCTCACCGCGCCCAAGTCAGAGCTAGATGGGCAGATCAATCTGATGGAGGGGTTATCATAAAAATTAGGTTTATGGTCTTTGAGGGTGAATCTAGGGGTACCCGGAGAAAGTATTTCAGTGGAGTTATGAATGTTCATAGAAGTCAGTAAAGATTTAGCTTCAGAATTAATAGAATCCAAAAGGTTGCGGGGGACTATTTTATAAGATTTATTAAGCTCTTTATATATAAGTCTTTTATATGTAGGATAGTCAAGTTTATAGTAATTTTTAGTCTTGTCTGCAGGGACAAATATATGATTATTCTTTTTGACTTTCTTGGCAAAATTATTTATTTTTCTGGTAACCGGGTTGTAGCAGTGCTTTTGTTTCCTAAATCTAATTTTTTTGACTAAGTTTAACATGGAATTTTCGAACTCCTCAAGGTAAGGATTATATTTAGGGTGGGCAATGGTTTTTAGTCCGTAATTTATAATATATTTTAAGTTTACCATTTTGATTACCTTAGTAAACTTATTGTAACTTTTATATATATATATATATATATAATCCTGAAGCTTAATGTCGATAACTGTCCCCCATATTCATATAAGTATAAAAGTAAAACTTTGCTTGGAGCTGCCAAATTCAGTTACACATTCTTAGCGAAGTTCGCTTATACGCATGCCCGCTTCAGACGGCGAATGAAAGCTAAGTTGGAACTGTCGTTTTAGCAGTTCCAAACGCTCGTGAAAACCGGTGTTTGCGTGTTTTCGCTTATATTATTTTAAAAGGCTTGTTTACAAATGTTTTGTTTTTATTATTATTAAAAAGTGTAAAGTGTTCTTGTAAATAAATATCCACCTTAAAAAAATTTTTCACACTTTTAAATGCGATTTAAGCAGACAAAAATATACAATTTGCGAAACTTTTTTTTTTTTTTAATTAAAAGTGTTCGGGCTTTTTACCCGTAAAGCTACCAACGTAAATGTTATTTTTTCACGTACGGCTTATTTTGTTAGTGTTTTTATGTAGTTTGAAATCTATTCATTTTGTGGTAGTTAAACTTTACAGAATAAAAAATATTTACATTTTTTTCTATAGAAAAGCGAAGAAAATTTTATTTTTTAAATATATTTTAGTTAAAAAATGTTTTTAAATGTTGCTCATAGTACAAACATGTAAACTTTTTTATTCTATATTTTATTTACAAAGTAAGTTTAGTTATAAACACATTTTTAAATTTTAAATAAAACTGTTATCAAATAAAACTATTTTTAAATGGTAAACTCCTAACTTTACCATCGTGTGCAAGCAAGTAAATTTCAAAGATTTTGTTTTTATGAAAAAATAAATTATTAAAAAATTGTAAATAAAATGTATTTAAAAAATGTTTTTTCGTTTGTTTGCCTGCGGAAAATCCCATAAAATTTAAAATCGGAAAAGGTCCATGAACAATATTTCTTTCAAAATTATAAAAAAGAAAATCTATTTTGGTGTGTAAAATTAAAAGTTAAAAACTATGCCCACCACAAATAAATAAAAAATTTATTTAATCTGTAAAGTTTAAAAGAAATATATTTGTATATTTTTTTTATTACTCTGTAAAGTGTACACAATTTAAAATAGTATTTTTTTATTAAAATGTTTTTGCGTATTATCCCTTTTTCGACGGCTTATAATGGCAAAGTTAGAAAATATTTGTATTAAAAAAAGACAATTTTAATGGCAAGCTTATTTTGTTATACGCCTAATTTTTAATTAACAACAAGCTTTTTATAAATAAAAACGTTTTTAAATAGTAAAACTATTTTCGTTGATAAAAATCTGTTATCTAAAAGTTATAAAAGTACGATTCAACTCAGTTAGAACTTCCGGTTCAGTTGAATCGCAAAAAGAGAATCACGTAAACATTGTATTCCTTCTACCCTAATTAATATTCTACTCATAGACTGCCTAGTACTTACCTTTCCCAACACAATTGATATAAAAGAATTTAACCATGGCCTCCTTGCATCCCCAAGAAATAACTTCTGTGACGGTAAGTGAACTTCAACAGATTGTTTTCACAGCTGCCTCTCCATGATAAAGTTGAAATTAAGAAAAGATGCCGTTCAACGCCTGATATTCAAATATCTCAGCCAGACATTAGCAACAACAAAGTGTAACTTTAATTCTGACTGGTACCAACGGAAAAGTTGACTTTGCGGCTGTGAACTAAAAAAGTCATTGTTCTGCTTTCCTTGTTTGTTGTTTGGGGGTGATGTAACGTGGACAAAAGATTGTTTCAGAACTATTAGCAAAATGAAAGATAGAACTGAAAAGCATGAGAAGTCAAAGAAGCACGTTGACAACGTTTCCCTATCAATTTTGGGGACCGTAAATATTAAAGAAAAACTTAGTGAGGCCTACAGACTTTCAATCAATCATTATAACATGAATGTTAAGAAGAACCGTGAAATTTTATCTAAAATAATAGATTGTATTTTCTTTTGTGGGAACTTTGAAACTCCCTTATGAGGACATGATGAAAAAGATGATTCAGTAAATCCAGGTGTATTTAGAGGATTAGTAAATTTTGCATCTAAATTAGATCCAGATATAAAGGATCACTTAGAAACCAGTAGTGTATTCAAAGGTGTTTCCAAGACCATTCAGAATGACATACTTGACTGTCTTTTACAAATATACCATGATGAAATAAGGGCAGAAATTAGCAAAGCTTCCTTTGTAGCTGTCATGACTGACGATACAACAGATGTGTCTGAACATACACAAATGATCATTGTTTTACGGTACGTCTTGGATGAAAAAATACTTGAACGCTTTTGGGGATTCTTTATTCCAGAAAACCAAACCGCTGATGGAATATCAAAATGTATTCTACAACAATTGGATATAATCCTTCAAGGGAATCGCCAAAAACTGATAGCGCAGACATTTGATGGTGCAAATGTCATGAAAGGCAAAAAAGCTGGTGTTCAGGCGAAAATAAAAGCAGTTTATAGTAATGCGCATTTCACTCACTGTTATGCGCATCAACTTAATTTAATAATGCAGCAAGCATTACACGAAATGCTAGAATATTTATCTCTAACATTTTGGCTATTCCGATTTTCTTTTCTAGATCACCACAGTGTCTGTCCATTCTCAAGAAGCATCTGGATGTAAGCATTCCACATCCATCCGCCACAAGGTGGAATTTTAACATACGGACCATAAATAGAGTTCATGAAAATGTTCAAGCATTAAAAAAATGTCTCGCTGAAATTCAGTCAACATCATATGTAGATGAAACCGTTACAGAAGCGACAGGAATTCTGAAATATTTGAACGATGAAAATTTCATATTTTGGTTAGAGCTATTTCATCAAATTATGTCTCATGTTGAAATTATTTATAATCAACTGCAATCTCGGGAAATTAGCATATATAAAGTCAATGAATACATAGCAAATTTCAAAACTGCTATTTTAGAGATAAGAAACTCCAAATACTGTGAAAATCCTTCACAAACACTCAAGGGCGAAGCTAAAGAATGTGTGACTATATATCTGTTGATATAACGGACAGATATTCTTCAACTAAACATTTAATACTTGCTAAATTGTTTAACAAGAAAAGCTTTGCTAGTTTTAAGAAAGAACTACCTACAGAAGAGATATCCTTGACAACTGAAGCATATCCCATGATTGACAAACAAAAGCTTGAAACTGAGTTAGAAATATTTTATAGTAGGTCAGATATCCATGAGTATTGCAAAGTAATTGATCTCCTGAAATTTATTTTGGAAAACAATTTAAACAATGTTCTTAGTGAAATCACAAAACTCATAAAAATCATCTAGACAATTCCCATGACTACATCAGAGGCAGAACGTTGTTTTTCAACTCTGAAAAGAATAAAAACTTATCTAAAGAACACCATGGGTTGCGAAAGACTAAAGGCACTTGCAGTGCTTTCAATTGAAAAAAAGTTCTTCAGCAGACATTCAGAAGTTAAGGAGAAAATTATCAATCTTTTCTCACAAATTAAAACAAGGAGAATGGAATTTACTTTCAAATAAATATAATAAGCTATTCCAAATATTTACATCTATTTAGAATTCCTTTAAGTTATTGTATTTTTATACGTGTGCATCCGTATTAATTATGTATATTTTTTATGTTTGTTTTATTTTTACACAATATTAACACAATACGCATTTTTTTTAAACAGCACCCCCACTAATCTTAGGCACGAGCCGCCACTGGTCCACACACACGAAAGTATCCCCACATACGCACACATATGAAGTATCCCCACATACGCACACATATGAAGTATCCCCACATACGCACACATATGAAGTATCCCCACATACGCACACATATGAAGTATCCCCACATACGCACACATATGAAGTATCCCCACATATGCACACATATGAAGTATCCCCACATACGCACACATATGAAGTATCCCCACATACGCACACATATGAAGTATCCCCACATACGCACACATATGAAGTATCCCCACATATGCACACATACGAAGTATCCACTGCTTGAAAAATAATGACTCTCGATAGATAATATTTAATGGTGTACACAAGAGATAAAAACATGCCACCGAAAATTCCTGTTCAAAGCATCGTCGTATTTAACTGAAATGTAAACTTTCTTTCAAAGTAGCAGCCACCTATGCAGAATATTTCCTTCTCTCTCTTCTATTCATCTGATAATGATAAAATCTATTCTTATGACTCACACAAAGAAGAGCTTCAGTGATGCACTGCTCTCATTGCCAATTTCGGGTTTCACATCATATCGACTCAGATAGCAACCCTAACGTAACTCCGGACGTGCTAGATTGCCTCTTTGAAAGCTATCAGCCGTGTGCGCCAACATTGTAAAAAATTTTGTTCTATCCAAATCTACGCCCTTTCTTTCCAACGACACGATTGCCATAGGAGAACATATTCTCTCCTATGATTGGATTAAGAAATATATAGATATTTCTTATAATATATAGATATGTTTATTGATATATTAATTAAAACAAAGACGTTTCTAGAATGTCGTTATTCATAAAAATAAATAATAATCGGCGTCTATAAATATAAAAAGGCGTAGAACGCCTTTTTGTTCCTTTTTTGAGTCTCTAGAAGGTTCCAGGAAATTCCTTTTAAAACTCATATAAAAGAAACGCTATTGGTGGGTAAAGTTCAGTTCGTGACATTTTGGGATGCAAGCAGAGGCAACCAACGTCCGAATTCCGGCTTCCACATAAGGCCGTAAAAACAAGTTCGTGACATATTTTGGGATGCAAATGGAGGCAACCAACGTCCGAATTCCGGCTTCCACAAAAGGCCGTAAAAACAAAAACCTCACTGAAGAACTGCTGTCTGGATTCTGGTAAAGTTTTTATTTATTCTTTGAGTTTGTTGACCGAAACACATATACATATAAAAATACACTAAACAAACCATTTCAAAAACAATACATTAAGAATTACGATCTTTATGATCTAAGGGAGACAATTTATTAGCTAGTTGTCGCCCTTCAAACATGGTAATCTTTTCTTTTGTTTTCCTTGTTAATTTATTTTTAAATAAATTTCTTTTTCGTTAAATCTTTTTCTTTTGTTTTAATTTTATTACATGTGGGTGCTGATAAATCCCTAGACCATTCAAGCTATGATCAGCACACATATGTAATAAATGGGGGCTCGTAAAAAAAAAAAACAAACAAAAAAAAATCCATTTATTAAGTTAGTCAACAATCTTCCGACAAAAGGAAAATTTATACCAAACTAAATAATAATAAAAAGATTCGTTCTTTCTTTCTTTACTGAGATAATGACATAATATTTATTATTAGCTGTGCGCTAAAAAAAAAAAAAAATATATCGATATATATACATTGGTCTAACGATAGTTAAAAAAAAAAGATAAATAAAACAAAATATATAAATTTTAAAAAAAAAAAAAGATTGATTTGCTTACGTAATTTCAGATAAATAACAAAGTAATTTGAAAATATTTCAAATATAAAAATAAAACAATCTGGCCAAAAAGACGCTAGCATTCATAAAAAAAAAAAATTAAAATGTCTACTGAATGACATTGTACTATTTTATAAGCAAATGCAAGGGAGATAACTATATTATCAAAATAAAAAAATAAAAATCTTTTCACCGTGTCAGACAAATGCACAAAAAAATAAAAATTAAAAATAAAATTAACAAACAATATAACATAGATATATGTTAAATTTATATCGGAGTGATTACGTAATTTCAAAAAAAAAATAAATAAATAAAATAGAATAAAAATAAAAAAAATAAAATAAAAACAGACAAAAATACTATCGGAAACTCAGACGCTTTCAAATTTTTTTTTTCCAACATAATCTAACGGAAATAATTACATTATTCAAAATAGTTGTTAACATAAGGAAACAGCGTTCCATATTCGGTTAACAAAAAAAAAAAAAAAAAAAAAAATTTAATTAAATATAAAATATTAAATTATAACATAAAATGCCTTTCTCGGTAGAAAATTTTTTAGGTTCCAAAACAATAAAAGAAGACTTCTTTAAGTTAAAAAAATCCGAACTATTAGATATCGCTGATTATTTCGAATTGGATATAAATCCGAATATGAATAAAGCTGAAATGGAAAATATAACCGAGGCAAAACTCATAGAAATAAATTTGTTAGACCCTCATAGTTCAAAAATACAGGACAGTACTCTACGGTTACAATTAGACGTTAAAAAATTAGAAATAGAAAGTACTGAAAGAATGGAGTTGCAAAGAATAGAATTAGAAAAAATGAAGCTGGAATTGCAATCCAGAAACATAAATTCCTCACCAATTAATTCATCCTTCGATGTAGGACGATATATAAAACTCGTACCACATTTTAATGAAGCAAGAGTAGAGAAATATTTCCCTCATTTTGAAAAAATAGCAACAACGTTAGGATGGCCGTATGAAATTTGACCAGCACTTTTACAATCGGGACTAACGGGACGAGCTGCCGATATATAATCTGCATTAGACAACGAGGATTCCTCAGATTATGAAACTATTAAAACTGTCATACTAAATGCGTACAAATTGATTCCGGAAGAGTACAGGTTAAAATTCGGGAATTTTAAAAAATTTGAAAATCAAACTTTCGTTGAATTCGCCAGACAAAAAACGGACTTATTTCATCGATGGCTTAGAGCAAAAAAGGTAAATGGCGACTTTGAGAAATTAATACAACTAATATTATTAGAGGAATTTAGCAGATGTGTCGACAAAGACACACAATTGTACCTAGACGAAAAAGATATTAAAAAACTTAAATGACGCTGCGATACTCGCAGATACTCATAAGGTAACTTTACGAAAACGTTACGAAAAAACAAACCTGTCCCATAAGCATTTAGATGGTTACTCTTATAATAAATCCTCAATAAGGTCTCAAACTCATAATTTTTCTCGCAATAATAACATTCATAACAGACAAAACCCTTTCTCAACTGATTCTATAGTTAAATGTACTTACTGTGGTAGACGCAATCACCTGATATCTGAATGCAGAATAAGAAAAAGAGATAACGAGTCCAATAGAAACTACAAACCCCACGCATTCGCAAACACAAGAAAAATCAATTCTTTCCCTCACTCATCTCTCCAGAGTTCAAATGAATTTAAAAATAATACAGATGCGATCATGCAAACTTATAAACCATTCTTATCCGATGGCTGCGTTTCCACAGGTGACATTAAAAACACTACTCCTATACAAATCCTAAGAGACACAGGGGCGTCCCAAACACTTTTACAAAAAGACATTTTACATCTATCCAATTCTACCTTCACGGGAGAATACGTCCTATTACAAGGTATCGACTTAAATTCTACAAAAATACCTCTACATAAAATATATTTACAATCTAGCTACATAAACGGTTTTGTTGTAGTTGGGGTTCTTCCCACCCTACCAGTAAAAGGTGTCTCCTTAATCTTAGGAAATGATCTAGCAAACGGTAAAGTTATAACAAATCCGATTATTACAGATAATATAGATTTAACAGACACAAATGAAGAAAATAAACAACTGCTAGAAAACCACAACACTTCATTACAAGACACTTTATTAAAATTAAACGAAACATTTATAGCGCACGACCTAGAAAAATTAAATAATAAAAATAAACATTTAGATATTAGCACTGTACGGAATGGAAACACCACAGGAGAAATACAAAATAACCTTATAAAGGAACAATTAGCACAAGAAAACTTACAAAATTCTCAGGCTAGAATGAAAACTAGATACGATAAAAACAGTAAACACCGTACTTTCCAAATAGGAGATAAAGTACTAGTATTCTTACCAATTCCATCTAATTGTTTACAGGCAAAATATTTTGGACCATATGTCATAAAAGAAAAAATTAATGATGTAAATTACATTATACACACCCCAGATAGGAGAAAGAAAAATAGGTTATGCCACATCAACATGTTAAAACCTTACTTAAGTAGAAATGCTACAGCAACAACACGGCTAGTTTTTACTTTGAAAACTATTTCAGATATTGACACAAGCAAAACACCTTCGGAAACTGAAAAAACTTTTTTTAAAGAAAAAGAAATAGGTCATTACAGTAAATTAAACAACTCCGAAATCCTACACAATCTAAACAACAAACTTATACATTTATCTTATGAAAACAGAAAAGATGTATGTGCTTTGGTCAATAGATTCAAGGATCTTTTTCCAGATGTTCCTAGGAAAACTACAGCAGCAATACATAATGTCGTCGTGGGCAATGCAAAGCCCATAAAACAACATTTCTACCGACTAAATCCCATCAAGCTCCAAAGTCTGAGAAAAGAAATTAAATATATGCTGGAAAACGACATTATAGAACCAAGCAACAGTGAGTGGAGTTCACCATGCATCCTCGTGCCTAAACCCGATGGAAGTTACAGATTTGTCACAGACTTTCGTAAAGTCAATGAAATCAGCAGGACTGATGCTTATCCAATTCCTAGAATTGCTGATTGTATAGATTCAATCGGAAAATCAAAATATGTCAGCAAGTTTGACTTGATGAAAGGTTATTGGCAAGTACCTTGAAGCCAAACATATTTCCGCATTCGTCACACCAGATGGTTTGTACCAATACAAGGTTATGCCGTTCGGAATGAAAAATGCACCAGCAACTTTTCAAAGAATGATGCATTCCATATTACAGGATCTTGACGGATGTGAGGTTTATATCGACGATGTGATCGTTCACAGCAATACATGGGAGGAACATTTAAAAATTTTAACCCAATTTTTCAGAAAATTACAAACTCACAACCTGTGTATCAATCTCAACAAAACTGATTTCTGCCAGGCAAAAGTCGAATTTGCCGTAAAAACAAAAACCTCACTGAAGAAAACTGGCTGTCTGGATTCTGGTAAAGTTTTTATTTATTCTTTGAGTTTGTTGACCGAAGCACATATACATATAAAAATACTCTAAACAAAACATCACTTCAAAACAATACATTAAGAATTACGATCTTTATGATCTAAGGGAGACAATTTATTAGCTAGTTGTCGCCCTTAAAACATGGTAATCTTTTCTTTTGTTTTCCTTGTTAATTTATTTTTAAATAAATTTCTTTTTCATTGAGTCTTTTTCTTTTGTTTTAATTTTATTGCATGTGGGTGCTGATAAATCCCTAGACCATACGAGCTATGATCGGCACACATATGTAATATATATGTATATGTGTATATATATATGTGATTCTATATGTCAGGTCATGTCATATGCTACTGGTACCATGTAACCCAGTACTACCTTCCTCATGGTCGGATCACCGGCGACTAAACTGGTCCCCCCACCAGACTTGTTTGGTAAGGAGGGCAGCTAGTCTCCCTGAAGAATTAAAAACAAGATCTTTTAAAGGGCGAATGAACCCTTTTTCGGGGTCAATGGCCAACTAGCACCGTGTGTGTTTATATGTGTGTGCTGGGGTGGAGAGGGCTCCCGTAAGCCGTGGTTAAGCCAACCTTTCTAGGAGAAGCAAATTTCTGATTTAAAAAACCATAAAGCCGGAGACCAGTACCCGCATTAAACTGGTCTGCAGTTTGACTTGTTGCTGGCTATCTTGCTCTTGTTTGTTGCTGCATCTCAACATTTTGAACCGAGAGAGAGACTTAGCTGTCGTACAAAGCTAAGACTGTAACATCTGTGTATAGATACTCCCTCAGGCATTTGCCTATAAAAATGGTCCTGTGGCGATGAAAGTCAATATATATATGTGTATATATATATATATATATATGTATATATATATATGTGTGTGTGTGTGTATATATATGTGTGTATATATATATATATATATATGTGTATATATATGTATATAGGAACATATATCCATACACATATGCACATACATACATATACACATACCTATACAAATACTGCGTGTCAACATGATTAAAGGTAGTTTCATATGAATATGAAATTATTTTCAATAAAAGTACAAAATATGGAAATTAAAATATATGAACCAGAAATACAGCCTTTGAACCCAACATAAACTATATGAACCAAAAAATATGACCCGGAAATAGAAATATGCAACAAAAATAAACTATATGAACCAAAAAATATGACCCGGAAATAGAAATATGCAACAAAAATAAACTATATGAACTAATTATAAAAATATGAAACGAAATATAAACTATATGAACCAAATATGAAACTATGAATCAAAAATGCAATATGCAAATACAAAAATAAAAACTATGGACCAAAAATAAACATATGAACCGGAAATAAACTACATAAACCAAAAAACACATATGAAAACAAAAATTAATACGAGCGAAAATAAGCAAAAATAACATGTGAACCAAAATAAGATATATGGACCGTAAATAACATGTGAATAAAAAATAAAATATACGACCCAAAATAAGCTACATGGACCTAAAATAACATGTGAAACGAAAATTAAATATATAAAGCAAAATAAGCTCTATGGACCAAAAATACAATATATGAACCAAAACACTATATGCACCAACATAAGCTATATGGACCAAAAATAACATGTGAACCAAAAATAAAATATATGCCCGGAAAAAAATATGAATAAAAATAAGATATATTGCCAAAACATAGCATGTGAATCAAAAATAAAAATATGGACCAAAATAACATATGACCCAAGAATGAACTATGAACCAAAATAAGCTATATTGTCTAAAAATAACATATGTGTACCAAAAATAAAAAAATATGAACTAAAATAATCTATATGGACCAAAATAACATATGACCCAAAAATGAACTATGAACCAAAATAAGCTATATTGTCTAAAAATAACATGTGTACCAAAAATAAAAAAATATGAACCAAAATAAGCTATATGAACTAAAAATACAATATATGGACCACAAATAACATATGTGAATCAAAAACTAAATATATGGACCAAAATAAGCTATATGTACCAAAAATAACACATGTGAACCAAAAATAAAATATTTGAACTAAAATAACATGTGAACCAAAATAATCTACATGGACCAAAAATAAACTATATGAACCAAAATAAGCTATATGGGCCCAAAATAACATGTGAACCAAAATTTACATATATGAAGCAAAATTAACTATATGGACCAAAAATAAAGTATATGGACCAAAAATAATATTTGTGAACCAAAAATAAACTATATGAACCAAAATAAGCTAGATGTCCCAAAAATAGCATATGTGAACCAAATTTAAGATATATGAACCAAACACAGTGTTGAGCCCAAAATATAATATGTAAACCGAAAAGATCTATCTGCACCAAAAATAATCAATACACACCCAGAAAAACATATATGAACAAAAAAAGGAAACTAAAAAATAAAATATATGAACCAGAAATAAAAAATAAAATATATGAACCAGAAATAAAAAGTAAAATATATGAACCAGAAATAAAAAGTAAAATATATGAACCAGAAATAAAATATATGAACCAGAAATAAAAAGTAAAATATATGAACCAGAAATAAGAAATAAAATATATGAACAAAAATAAAAAATATAGCAAATGAATACACGAGGATACACAATACAAAAAAATTCAATTCCAAACATAAAGTTAAAAAATATATATAACATCTATATCTGACATTATCTCATCATAAAATATGCTTAAATATAATATCTTATTGTATTTATTATTATACTAACCTGGGTGCCTGGCGTTGCCCGGATGTTTGGAGGTGTGTGTGTGTGTGTTGAGCAAAACAAATAATGTTATAGAAGGCAGGCTCGAATCTGTGACACAAAGGCGGAAAAGAAAGTGGAGGTGTGTGCAAGGGTGTTGGTTGAGCAAAAAAAAAAAGTGGTAGTAGGCAGGCAGGCTCGAACCCGTATTGCGAAGGAGGAAAAGAAAGTGAAAAAAAAACGTGACGCATTAGCTGTTGTGCCCATCACCAATCTGGAAGTGGCGTAAGTTTAAGTTAAATCGAAAAGAAGTGATGGCTTTCGAAAATATCTGCAAAAAAAAGCGACCCCTCCCTGTAGAAAAGTGCCCAGTTGAGGATGAAAGAATGAATGTTTTGGGTCAATTTTTCCATATTTGTCGTCCGAAGGGTCGAGCTTCAAAACAACACCAATCTTGTGAAAATCCGTCGCTTTTGTCGAAAGTTTTTGCAAGACATACAAACATACATACATACATTTAAGCAAACAGATGAGATTTATATTGTAGATTGATTATTATATTGTGCGAAATATATATATGGTGGAGCAATAAAAATTGTTGCCCTTAAAAAGACAACCTGATTCCATTTCTGTTTGATGAAAATGGGGTTTGTTTTTTGTTGCAGACTATCTACTAGTTGATCAGTTGTATACAAGTCCCGAGAGCGGTAGGAGCCTTTTATCATGTCTGAAAGTGATGCAATGTTTAACGAGCGAGATTAGAGACGCGTCGCTGTACAACTCATGCTTTCTACCGATCCAAGTTATGACAACAGGACCATTACCAACACCCTCAAAATGCATCATTGGATTTCCACCAATCACATGGTGATAAAACCAAAGTTTCCGGCCACGGTTATGGTCTTTGGTATGGTTCCAAGTGAGGGCCACATCACGCTACCTTACATCTTCAAAGTCAGCTAGAAAAGTCAACATCAAAGTGTACCTGAATGTACTGAAGAGTGCGGTGACCCCCTGGTGCAATTAGGTGTCCGCTGACAGATCCTGGGTGTGGCAGCAGACTCGGCATTGACCACAAGTCCAAAGAGACCCAGGCTTGGCTTTAGAAGGAGTGCTACGGCTTTGTACCCTTCTCTCACTGCTCCACATCCTTCCATGACCTGAACCCTCTAGACTACTTCGTTTGCTTATATGTTGAGAACATCACCAACATAACCTCCCACAACAACAAAATCAGCCAGCGAGTATTAACCGAGCTCCCACTGGCACTTATGGAAAAGGCATGCTCCCAGTTCCATACCCGTATCAAGGTGGTGATTGAGGCTGAAGGCAGCTACATTGAATAGATGTCAGCTCTACTACATAATCAAGTACTGGGACTGCTGTATTGCCATTTGGTGAATGGATTCTGGACCATGCAGTAGTCTCTGGTAGGGCCTTTTGATGCCATACTCGTGGCATTTACTTTTGAGGGGAGGTTTTGTCATGATTTTGCCATTGCTTATGACCTCACTCAGATTGTTCGCGAACCCACCCGTGTGCCCAATACTACTGGTCAATATGCAAGCCTCCTAGACCTTTTTCTCTCAACTTCCCCTGAGCTATGTTCATGTTCCATTCATTCTCCTCTAGGATCCTCCGACCACTCCGTCGTATCAGTTAAGATAAAAATGACATACCCCTCCACCGTACTGTATACCGATACTCTATGGCTGACTGGGACAGCTTCCGTACATTTATATCTGATTTACCTCTGCATTCCATGTTTAAAAAGGATGTGTCCTCTATAGTATCAGATCTGACCGAATGGTTAATTGTAGGCATATGACGAGATCCCTGACGACACTAGATGATCTTGCTTTTCAAATAGAGGAAGAGAAGATTGGAGAGGATGAGGTATGGTTAGGGGGGGGGGTCATGCTGACACTTGGTCAAGGAAAAATAGATGTTTATGAAATTCCTGTCCCCCAGAGAAGAAATAAAATATTTCAATGGGAAATAAATGGTTATCGCTTATCACATCAGTTCCTGGGTGGGGTTTTTAAGAGAAAGACAAACGAGAATTGACATCTATCAACAACGGAAAGGTTGTTTTTAAAATCTCTGTTGAGCGAGATGAAGAATGGGGGTCAAGAGTAGGGGTCACCGCCAGGCATTGTTCGACCTGGGGTGACTAATCATGCCTAATTGGTAATAAGTAAAAACCTTGGTGCAGGTGGGGGTTGAGGTCTAAGAGAAAGAAAGGTGGAAGGGGAATTTTTGATTTGATAAAAACGATTGGCTTTTTAGTTAGGGTCTCCTTTTACTGGCTGGCATTCGAGGTGTCCACATGGTTCTCACCCCGCATGGGGGGGGGGACGAAACCCTCACAAGAGCTAAGTTGAAAAGCTCTTGTTCTTAGCTGGGAAACTAATTAGAGGAACTTAATTTATACAACCTGCATCATGAAGCTTGGATCAAAGAACTCGACTATAGTGTAAACCGATTTATGAATAATTATTTTGTTTCGTTATATAAAGATGTCCCAGAGTTTTTCTTTCTTTCTCGATTGCCGGCCTGAATGAAGATGCAGTTTATTTCAGGATGCCCTGACGCCAGACGATGAAAGAGATAGACTGGATCCAGCACGAAGCCAGAGTAACAGCTGAAATCGACAATGTTGCCACACGGACTCAGGGTCATGCACATTCCGTGTGCCCTGAGCAGCAGAAGGATATTTTCCAGTGACCAGTGGGAGTCTGGTCACCCTTGAGAGGTCCACCACTAGACAAGTAAGAATGTAGCCCTGCTGGGTTGCATCTATGGTCCTGTTAGCTGGGAGCGACGAACACGGCCAGAAGTACATCACAAGTATGCTCCCGTGAACCAGGATAGCGACGGATGCGGCCCGGCCCTTGGACAAGAGAGGCTGTTAGGGTTATAGACATAGACCAATTCATACCATCTAAAAAATTCCAACAAAAACCTAACAGCCAGCCATGGTTCTCCCCAGAATGTGCTGCTGCTATCGCGCATAGAAATCACTTTTTCCAAAAGTTTTTTGGTTACGGCTTTACCTTTTCATGTGCTACAAAAAAAAAAAAAAAAAATTTTCCTGTCTTTTTCTCTTACTTTCCCTCTCTGTACTGCTCTAACCAAGTATGCTGACCTGTTCCACAAATCCCAAAACCTCAACATGAATTATCTCCAGAAAAAAAACTCGAATAAACCTAGAACCCCATCTTCCAACGTAGACCCCTACTACCTTGTCTCCTTCTCCAACATCAGGGGTCTACGTCCAACCTTCCAGAGGTTGAAACCCAATTACAAGAGACGAAACCGGACATATTCTTTCTAAGTGAAACTGGAATAGGGCCGACCACTTCCCTAGATGAGTTCATAATTAACGGATACTCTAACTTAACAGCTAAATCTGACCCCCCCAAGATCGCCATGGGCATGGAATATGTGCCTACATTAAAGATGGCTTCCCGTGTGGCAGGGATATCTCTAGAGAAGATCTTAATTTACCCTATATGTGCTTCCAGTTTGTACTTGCTTACACCACTGCTTTTATATTTGCCCTCTATCGCCCATAACAGCGGAGTTACTATCTTTAAGAGTATATCTGAGAAAATAGACCACATCCTGTCTGCACATCCCTCGGCTAACATCCACATCTGTGGTGACTTCAACGTCCATAACATGAAATGGCTGACCCATTCAAATAAGACAGACGAGAGGAGGTTTTGTCATGATTTTGCCATTGCTTATGACCTCACTCAGATTGTTCGCGAACCTACCCGTGTGCCCAATACTACTGGTCAATATGCAAGCCTCCTAAACCTTTTTCTCTCAACTTCCCCTGAGCCTAACCTAAACGTAGATTCCATGAACAAAGCTTCTTTTTAAGAACTGCACACTTGTGGAACTCTTTTCCGTTTACCTGCTTTCCAGCTGACTACAATATGGCTGTCTTCAAGTCCAATGTAAACAAGTTCT
The DNA here is from genome assembly GCF_053919585.1 of Euprymna scolopes. Lineage (NCBI taxonomy): Eukaryota > Metazoa > Mollusca > Cephalopoda > Sepiida > Sepiolidae > Euprymna > Euprymna scolopes. The sequence continues at coordinate 1,933,631 of NC_136526.1, read as the reverse complement.
TGCTGAGCCGTTCCTCTTAAATAATCCAATTTACCAAATTTACACTTCTAACGATTACTATATTGTCCTTTTGACCACTGTAGACTCTTTAACCTTTATCCTCGAGTAGCCTCTGGGCCTTGATAAGTGGTGACTCCTTTGTAAAAAAAAAGAAGTTTTTACAGGGTGGAACGACAGAAAAGATCATTATAGTTTTATTTTAAATCTTTTATTGAAAAAAATCAATTCAGGTAACAACTGTTTGAATTTTTTTTGTACCAATGGGAAATCATTGAGGTTAGAATATTCAAATTAGGTGAAAATCCTTTGTGGAATTACTAAGATTAAAAGGTCATGTTAGATGAAAGTTCTTCGTTAAAATGATAAGATTGGAAGGTGAAAGTCTTTTGTGAAAATAATGTCCTTATTTCAAGGTTTTTGTTTTAACTGGAAAAGTTTGCCTCATTCAAAAGTCCCATCAGGAAAGTAGTCCGTTGTTAGTAATTTTTATAGAAAATGTACGGAATGGGTGCGTGTGTGCATAAGTGTGGTTGTTTTGCATATTTTTTTTTTTTTTTTTTTTTATTACATTTTCACCCCAAACAAGGCACATTGCCACTTTGGTGTAGGGGGCTACTATCAGGGAAAACATCTACTGGGGTACTATGTAGGGATTTGGGCAGCGAGATGTTGGTTCACGTTGCACTTGAACTTATGCATGTCAGTACAGTTGGGGAAGCAGTGACCTGGAATGGAATTCCAAAGTCTAGCAGTTCTGGGGAAGAAACTACTGGAGTAGAAAGATCTTTTACATCTAGGGATCTCTACAGTGTGGGGGTGGGATTTTGCAGCTTGCCGGGTCTGTCGAGAGTGTTTACGTCGTGGGGGCATAAGTGCTTGCAGTTCATCAGAGCATTCACCATTATAATACTTGTAGAACAGGCAGAGGGATGCAACGTTTCGACGATGGGACAGAGGCTGAAGCTTAGATGCCAGTTTAGGGCCTATCAGATTTGCAACTCTCTTTTGAACCCTGTCAAGGAGCGAGAGACTTGTAGCCGATGCACCAGCCCAAATATGACAGCAATACTCCATACATGGGCGAATAGTGGCCTTGTAGAGGTACAGGATACTTTCGGGTGTTAGAAGTTTTCTAGCACGGTAGGGAGAGCCCACCTTCCTCGCAGCGGCCCTGGCAATGCTCTCGATGTAATTGTTCTAGCTCATGTTTCCTGTGAACGTTAGGCCAAGGTGCTTGAGTCATATTCTTTTAAGCATTCATGTTCTGTCCCGTAAGACCACGTGCTCCATTGTCTAGAGTGTTTTGAGTCTTACGACGGAAAGTATAAACACATCTCCAAAATTAAAACTTTGAAGACATTTTGTTGTTGAATTAACAGGTTTATTAAAAATGAAGAAGGTAAAAACTGAAAACAAAGAAAGAATAAAATAGAATTAACAGGTTTATTAAAAATGAAGAAGGTAAAAACTGAAAACAAAGAAAGAATAAAATAGAATTAACATGATGCTCAGCGCATAGAATAGAAGGTAAGAATTTAATCAAAGTCCATGTACTGTAAAAATAAAGGCTAAAACTTACAGCGAAGGTCTGGCGTCGAGGAGAGGAAGGCGGAGGCGATAGCAGTTAAACCCTCGAGGCTGTCAACCCATCGAAATGCGAGAAAGGCCAGCCCCGATGTTAGCGGTGAAGGGTCACAAGTTGTCCCCTCCAAAGAAAGGGAAGGATAAGAGGCAATAAAGAAAGACTGAGTCAATTCATTTTAATTAATTCCCTATTAGTCTTTTTCGGTTTTCTTATGGGATGATCATCTTAAGTTAACTATTACGTGTAATTATATTCATGCAGATATTCTACATGATTTATACTTGCATAATATTTGCAAAAAAAGCTTATAGTGAACACAAACCTCTTTCTATATATATTTATGTATACGTATATATATTTGTTTAAAAAATTTTGCTTACTTAGAGTTTTTGGTCTACAGACATGAAACTTAATATATAGGGTATTTGAACCCATACGAAACTTTAAAGGTTTTAGCCTGGAAAATCAGTGCAAAAGTGTGAAAATTAAAAAATGGAATCTGCTAGGTGAAGGTCGAATGACAGCATTATGAATATGTATGCATAACGTAATAGCTATTGGTTCAGGTTTTTAATTTTTAACCTTGCAGCAAACATGTCTTCATAGCTCAGGCATTAACGTCAAAGGAAAAAGTAAATTGTAAGCTAAACGTTTTGGTTTCGATTCTGGGTGGCGGTGCACAAATAACTTTTTAAAAAACTTTTAAAATCGTTACTATATATTGGGTCCAATATAATGTAATAATAAATACGAAATCTGCATTAATCCAAATATATTTAAACGCATTTATGACTGGGCAATGCCAGGCGTCCCGCTAGTATATATATGTATTATCTGTTTGTCTGTGAGTTCGTTCCCTATAGACTTTAAAAGGGTTGCATCAATTTTTATGAAATTTCACACAAAAGTACTTTATGTGCTTGGCAGTGTTCTAAGATAGGTTTTGTATTAGAATGTCTTTGGTAAATATTGATAATCGAAATAATTTGATGAAAGAAGGTGCAAGCATTTGGTTCTCTTTAAGAAAGGGCTTATGGGGCCTCTCAGCTACATTTACAGAACCCCAGGGGTCCGTAGAGCCCATTTTGGGAAACCCTGATATACATCATAATTCAGATACATTTAGTGTATTGCTGTGGCTGCTGCGAAGAATGAGGATTCTCTCTACCGTGCTAGAAAATTACTTACGCCTGAAAGTATCCTGTACCTCTACAAGCCCATCATTCACCCATGTATGGAGTGTTATTGTCACATTCGGGCTGGTGCATCTGCTACTAGTCTCTCCCTCCTGGGCAGGGTTCAAAAGAGTGTCACTAATCTAATTGGTCCTGAACTGTCAGCTAGGTGTAGCAGAAACAAATGGAAGTTTTTTCTTTCACGAATCAATGCCTCTCCCCTGTGCTATTTGGCCACATATTGACCAATCAGGGTTGCAGTGCATTGATCCTTTCTATCTCCTAAGGAAATCGGCCAGCATCCGGTTTGAAGGATAAGAACTCTTCCTTACTGAGAGAGAGACACCAAACAGAATGAATCCCTTTTCTTCGCTCTCTCCACCTCGGTGTTATTTCAACCGGTATTAATGATTCCACTGGAATAACTACCGTGGTAGCACCAGGTAGCCGGAGTCCAGCTTTTGACCAGGAACATATCACCCGGTGCACATTCTCCTTAATAAAACTTTTTTTTGTGTTACATTTTATGAAGTTGTTGTGTTTGTCATTTCAGAAGCTTGTATTGAATTATTTATTTTCTTAGGTTGTGTCTTAAAAGCATCAAAACTCCTAAATAGGCTTCAACCTTTGTCGCATCGATGAAATGTTGCAACCCTCTGCCTGTTTTACAAGTATTTTAATGGTGAATGCTCCAACGAACTACAAGCCCTTATGCTCCCACGACATAAATACCTCCGACAAACCCGACAAGCAGCCCACCTCTTCACAGTAGAGCTGGTTCTAAAAGAAGGAGCCGCTTATTGCTCTTTCTTTTATACTCGTTTCCGGAGTGTCTTTTGCGCATGTGTGGATTTCCTTTGAAAGAGGAAGTGACATCGTCCATGTGTGCGTTCGTGTGCGCGTGTGTGAGTACATGTGTGTACGTTAGCGTGTGTGTATATACACGTGAATGTGAGTGTATGTACGCGAACGTGAATATATGTACGTGTGTGGACGTGGGCGCATATGTTTATTGCAAGTAATATAGCTTGAGATGTGAACGCATGTTTTTGTGTGAGACTAGAAAAGGCTCGCGCACCCTGAATGTACTGACATATAGAAATTCAAGTAAACAGTCATCTTGCTGCTAAACTCCCTACATAGTGTCCCTGCAATTATGTCTCAGATGGTAGCCCCCTACATCAAAGTGGCTCTGTGCTTTGTTTGGGGGTGAAAATACAATTAAAAAAAATGTGCTAGTGCACTTATTGATCTGTACTATTTTTTAAACAGTATTTTCAAGTTTAATTCGAGTTTTATGATATCTGTCTTTATTAAAATGTGAGGTTAAAATACAGGATATGTACAAAACACCATCCCCTCCCCTATGTTAAGAATGGCTTTCTGAATAATAACGTTATTATTTCAGCACGGATCAGTAAGTGCACTAGTACCAAAATAAAATAAAATGGTACTAAGGAGAAATCCTTCACGACTGAGACAATTTTTATTTTCGATTCTTTTCTCCACATTAAAAAACGACCCTGGTGTCTAACTCTGTCCCGTGGGGAGACGTTGTAAATAGGAACTGGTGCACTTATTGATCCGTGCTGAAATAATAACGTTATTATTTAAAAAGCCATTCTTAACATAGGGAGGGGAGGGTGTTTTGTACCTATTCTGTACTTTAACCTTACAATTTAATAATAATAAAAAAAAAGAAGCATATCATAAAACTTTAATTAAACTTGGAAATACGATTAAAAAATAGCGCGGATCAGTAAGTGCACTAGCACCAATATTTTAATTTATAGGGTAAAAAAACCAAAAGAAAAAACGGGAAAAAAAAAAAAAAAAAAGCGAGGCGGTCTTTTTTTTAAGGGGGAACTATTCGAAGGTCGACACCGGTTTTTATTGTGGTTTCTCTATTAACTAAGTGACAATGTCCACGGACGAGGTATGTTTTCTTTTTTCTTTTCAACGTCGATACGAACCATTAAAGATAAAAAAAGAAGTGTTTTTCTTTCTCTATTAGTATCTCACCTGCTTTGTTTCATTTCGCAGGTGAATTAACTCGTGCGCTCAACATCTCGTAATTTTAATCGGAGAAGAAAAAGAGAATTACATGTGGATAAAGAGAAAATGTTTATTTGGTTTTTTTTCCCACCTCAGAAGTAACATTCCGACGAGATGGGGGAGAACAAACCAAGTTATATGTCCAACAACGTTTCGTCTTTAGTGCAAGACTTCTATTTTCAAATATTGTACTGGTAATTTATTTTCTTTTGATAATTTGATGAGGAGGGAATGCGGAATTTTCTGTGTAGCTTAATTGCCATATGCATTTTCGTAACTTATATATTTTGAGAATAATGGAAATAGGCGACGGAATAGAGAAATAAAATAAATGGTATTATTATACAAACACCGTGACAGGGTTAGGGTTAGGGTTTAGGTTTAGGGTTAGGGTTAGGTTTAGGGTTAGGGTTAGGGTTAATTCGCTGTCACGATGTTTGTATAGTTTTACCAAATAAATAAAGCAATAGATAAATAAACCAAGTTATGTGTTCATCAACGTTTCCTCTTCATTTCGAGACTTCCTCTGGATAAATTCATCCCGAGGAAGTCTCGAAATAAAGACGAAACGTTGATGAACACATAACTTGGTTTGTCCCCTCCCCCCCCCTTTTTTTTTTTTTACTACTTCTTTAATGCACTTATTGATCCGTGTTGAAATAATAACGTTATTATTTAAAAAGTCATTCTTAACATGGGGAGGGCAGGGTGTTTTGTACCTATTCTGTACTTTAACCTTACAATTTAATAAAAAAAATATCATAAAACTCTAATTAAACTTGGAAATACGATTTAAAAAATAGCGCGGATCAGTAAGTGCATTCATTAGCACCAATATTTATTTTTTTATTTATTTTTAAGCTGGTCAAATGGAAAATTATTCCCAACTCGCATTTAGGTAAAAGGGCACTTTCGTAGAAATAATTGAATTCATTCAAAACGTATCTTGGCAAATAAAAAGTTAGGGTTTGTATTACAATTCACAGACGTACGAAAAAGTTGTCAAAAAATAAATAAAAAAATAAATATTGGTGCTAATGCACTTACTGATCCGCGCTATTTTTTAAATCGTATTTCCAAGTTTAATTAAAGTTTGTTTGTTTGTTTTTTATTCAATTGTAAGGTTAAAGTACAGAATAGTTACAAAACTGCCTCCCCATGTTAAGAATGGCTATTTTTTAAAATAATAACGTTATTTCAGCACGGATTAATAAGTGCAGTAGTGCAAGTGCACTGGCACTGCACGTACCAACTAATGTTGGTAAAATTTTACATTAAGGCCCGTCTCACGTTCATAAATAACGAAATATTTCTTTTGTAGATTTTGGTGTGCTAAAAACTGTTTCCATCGCAAAAAAATATTTTTCATGATATTAAGAAATTACTTTTTCGAAAAGTGGGTTATCACTTTTTCATGTAAATTTAACTTAAAATGAGCACTCACTTTCTGACCACCTGTTGTCATGTCGCTATACATAACACAACCTACTTGAGAAAAATTACATTCCTAAATTGGCTCCATCCCGCTCCTTAAATGAACACTGTCCAGTTGTTATATTTAATGAATATCTCCAGTAGTCATTTCTTGGGTGGACAAATGGGGGACAAATGTTATATTGACCCCAATCTCTGTTTTTGCATCGCTGATGCAAACTGGTTTACGAGCACCAAAATATGTATATTAGTTCATTAAAAGAGTGTCTTAGAGATAATGAGATGTTGTTGTAAGAGACTTAGAGAGATTGTTCATGTTATTAGAGATTTATTAAGAGGGATGTTGAAAGACTCGGAGAGATTGTTCGTTTATAACGATTCCTATATTTTAAATGTTCATTCCTTAGTCGTGTAGAAGAAGAAAGATCTTAGAATGATGAGATAGTGTTCACTGTTCAGACATTGTGTAGACATGAGATGTCGAGACGTGTATGTAATGACATTTTATAACACAGATATATAATACAATTTTCACTTTACCTTTTTGTAAGAATCATAAGACAAGACGATGTTTTATAAAACACATGATGGTTTATTTCTTCACGACCGGCCGTGGTTTTCGTCATCAAGAATTCAAAGCTTCACATTTTAGTTTCAAAGTGATCGTCTTGCTTCCTAGACGTTCGAATTTCAAACTCCAGACTCTCTCTGAGTTTCTCACTGACTGTCCCCAACTAACTAACGCTCACTTCCTATATTGAGAAATCCATGCATGTCCGGCCAACGTGACTAAAATTCACGTGCCATCAACATGCGTGGACTTGCACGTTTCCTGAACATTCTGATTTTTCAATAACCTATTTTTTCTTTATTTTCACAAAGGAATTCAACCTACATATCTAATTTATTTAACCCATATTTTATTATCCACATTCTTTTAACAATTGAATAGTTTATTTATTATTTATTTCATCCGAATTATCAATTTACCGGACATTCCATTTAAACCTATTGTTCTTTAAAACTTATGTCCAGGGTTCGATTTCTGCTTTCTCTTATTTTCATTTTAACTAATCTCTCTATTTTTATACTTACATGAAAAGGGGACAGCCCTTATCATGTAACACAAACACCAGAATCAAAGATTTCTGGTCAGAGGGTTAAAAAAAATTTCAGGAGATGCAAAGAGCAGGCGGTTAGAGCCAGCCCTCTGGAAATTACCCAGGTAGAGTGTTTTTTAATTGAGAGCTAGTGAGAAGTTTAGCAGTGCGTATCACGGGTTAAGTTGGACGTTTAGGGTTCTTAAGAAGACTATTGTTTTGAATAAGACTCGTATTTTGGTATGATCAGGAAAAACTCATGTACTGCAAGTCTGCTATTTAACCTAGAAAAACGAGTATTATTTTAACACTAGCAGGCCGCCCGGCATTGTCCAGTCGTAAAATATGCTTAAATATGATATTTTCATTAATGCAGATCTCATATTTATTATCATACTAGCAGTTCAACCTGGCATTGCCCGGTTGTTTGAAGCAAAAATAAAAAGTGGTAGTAGGAAGGCAGGCTCGAACCCGTACCGCCAAGGAGGAAAAGAACGGGGAAAAAATGTGATGTCTTTGCTGTTACGACCACCGCCAAACCAGAAGTGACGTAGATTTAAATTAAGACCAGACAATCGAAAAGAGGAGATGACTTTCAACAATATCAGCGAAAAAAGCGACTCCTTCCTGTAGAAAAATGCCCAGTTGAAAAAAAAAAAAAAAAATCTTGCCCTATCTCTGAATACCCTTTATGTAAAATTTCAAATGTTTAGACCAGAAATTGTCTGAGTAATTTGGTAGACCACAGCGGTCAATTTTTTTTTAACTTTGACCCCTGTTATGACCCCTTAACATATTTTGTTTTGGGCTCAAATCAAGTTATTCAGTTAGATCTATGTCCAAGGAACCTATATCTAAAATTTTAATTAATAGACCCAAAATTGTCGGAGTTTGGTAGAGTTCTCAAAGGTCAAATCGTTGAACTTTGACCCTTTAACAGCCAAATTTCTGTCCGAAAACCGATCACAAAGATTTTCCCAAATCTCAGTACCCTGTATATCAAATTTCGAGTCTGTAGACTAAAAATTGACAGAGTTATTGCATAGGGAAATGTACATACACATATAGACACTTTCACTTTTATAGATATATAGATAGATTATGCTGAACGCAGAAATAACATGAAATAAAATATGCTGAGGTTATTGAGTCATTCACCACTTATATATATATATATATATATATATATATATATATATATATAATTTTTTTTTTTTTTTTTTTTTTTTTTTTTACAAGGTAGTCATCACTTATCAAGGCCTGGAAGCCACTCGGAAATAAGGGTTATTGTAGGCACCGCCAAAACTGGGGGGGCAGGTCAGTACTTTTTGACGGACCGTCTTTTTAAAAATCTACCAAAAATCAGATAATTATCCGATCAATACGAAATTTTCAGCGATTATTAGGAGAAGAATGAACTTTATAACAGTGTACTTATTTTTCATAAACGATATTTATATATATATTTTTTTTTGCTTACAAAACCCCCCCTTGTTTTGAAGTGGGAACAAATATGCTTAAAATAATCATCTGAGACTGAAATCAGCATATTGTGTTTGTTGTAAGGGACAGAATTATAGATTCAAAAAAAAAAAAAAAAAAAAAAAAAATATTTGCATACCTTATTTTGACGTCTGAATATCAGAACTTCGATTGTGTTTAATTATCCCGCTTTTGAGTTTTGAAGTGTGAAATTCGGTGAATATGTTAAGTAAAATAATTAATTTAAGTTAAGCAAAACAAAAAAAAAAATTTTTTGATATTTATACGAAAAAAGCTATTTTAAAATTTTTGATAAATAAATTAACAATTTTTTTTTAGCGAGCCGATTAATGCATGACCAAACAGGGCATGCTTTGAATAATCGATACCAAAAAAAAAAATTCGATAAATATTGTGCCCTTTGTGTTAAAAATAGCATCTTTTTTTTCGATCCCGTTTGAAAACGTTTGCCGCCTTTGACTATGGTGGACCAAACGCGCTGAAATAATTTTTTTTTATTCTGCTTTAAATTGCCCCCCCCCATTTTGGGGAGTCTGGCCCCCACACACATACACATTAAAAACCAAACGCATACAAATGGTCACCCATCTGGTACTGGCCAGCCTCAGCTTAATAATACATTGAAATTTTCGTCACTGAAAAATAAGTTTTTTTTGGCCTGTTTGGTCTTCCATAGTTTGCTTTTTATCAGACGAAAACGTAAACAGAGTCGATCTGAACTCTACGTCAACGCGAATATCTGGTTACCTATATGAATAAGTGGAATTATTTGAAATTCAGGTACTTATATTATAATATTTTTGCATATTCTCTTAGAAAATCATCCTAAATCTTAGTTAGACAATAAATAAATTAATTAATTATTTCAAAAACCCTTTCTTTTAAATATTTAAGTACGTTTTTTGTGCAAGACAAAAAATGTCAATTGTTAACTTTTTGGGAAAATTTAACATTTAAAATTGAATTAAAAATAGTAGAAAAAGTTTTACATTATTCTGTTTTCTATATGATAAAATTCAGGGTTTTATCTTTCTGGGAAAAAAAAAGTTACTCAGAAATAATGGATTTTAATAAACGTAATTTCGTTTTAAAAAACAACAACAACTTGATTTTGCGGCCATTTTTGGCGGTGCCTAGGTTATTGCGTGTACAGTAATCAATGGGATAGTATCGTAGTAATCGTTAGTAATGGAGATTTGATAAAGTGTTTTACTTAAAGGAGCGGTTTATCAGGAATTTGTTTATGTTGGACTTGAAGACATCCAAGTTGTAGTCGGGTGGGAAACAGGCAAACGGAGGAGAGTTCCACTGGCAGGCACTTCTAAAAAAGCCTTGTTCATGGAATCTACGGTTTGATTTAGGCACAGATAAAGAGTGGGGAAAATTATCAACAGTGGTTTCAGCTATATGGGTTTTTTTTCGTGAAAGATAGGCGAGGGCCGACCATAGATTGGAGCTCAGACGAGCACTTGACATGGAAATAACAATAAAACAAAGACAGGCTCGCAACATCTCTTCTGTGGGAGAGAGGTTGCAGGGAAGAGAAAAGGGCATCCCCCACTAAGCTACGATGTTTATTTTGTACTCTGTCAAGGCAGGATAGGCTGTTTTTAGCAGCTCCTGCCCAGATATGGCAGCAGTATTCCATCCTTGGACATACTTCGCTTTTATATAGATAGAGAATTGCATCAGCAGTGAGATATCTACTGGAGCTGTAGAAGGATCGCACCATTTTTCCAGTGACCTTGGCAACAGATTTGATGTACGTGTTCCATTTCAGATCAGGAGTAAAGGTCAAACCCAGAAGCTTGTCAAAACATGGAGCCTTCCCAAGATGAGAGCCATCCATCACAATTGATGCCAGATGGGGATCAGAGCGTTGACGATGTAAAGATAGGAGCTTGGTTTTAGATGCATTAAAAGTAACCAGCCACCTCTTCTCCATTGTACCACGTGCTCAAGATCAGAGGAGAGAGAATCAGAGAGAACTTTGTTATTTACGGCCTTTGAAGGTAGAAAATTATTTATTCAGGAAAATAAAAATAGAATTTGATGAAAATGATTAAGATACAGAGTTCAAAAGGGACGTAATTTTCCGTTTCGATTTAAACAAACTGGCGGCAATTTTTCACCTGCTAACAAAATTAAAGTTGTTGTTTTTTTAATTCAGTAATATTCAGGTAATTTCGGCTGCATAATTTTCGAAGCTAACATTGTGATTTATTAGAATTGACAAAAAAAATCAGTTGAAACCATTGTTTTTTTATCTGAAAACTCAATTTATCAAATACCAAATCTCGTCCCAATTGTGTAGAAGTGACAAATAACATTTTTAAAAAATCGATCTGTCGACTCCATCTTAATTTTTTTTTTTTTTTTTTGAAAGTATCCATTTTTATTTTTTTGAAAGTATCCATTTTTATTTTTTTGAAAGTATCCATCTTAATGAGCACTGATAAAAAAAATTTTTTTTTTAGTTTATTTACTTTTAATTTGATTATTATTTTTGTTTTTTTTTGGTTTGTTTGAAAGTAAGCAGTGTTTCAGATTATTTTCGTGTTGAACTTTGTATTGGTTTTATCAACGGGTACAAAAGTCCTTTCAATGCAACCCCCCTCCTCTCCACCACAAGTTTTTCTTCCTTAATAGAGCTGAACAAAGACAACAAAATATCAGGCTCTCAAGAATGGTCTGAAAACGAAATGGTCTCTGAAAGAAATAAACATTAGACCCGTTGTGATAGGAGCAACTGGCTTAATAAAAAAAAGAATCTTCAGAAATACTTAGAAGCAATCCATGGAATACCGAGCTGTAACGAAATCATTTAATACAGATAGCAACCATAAAGGCAACAGCGTTTATTCTTAGAGCATAAGAGCCTTCGGGGGCGCTTCTACAGTATTGGGACGAGATTTTGTAGTTGATAAATGGAGCTTTCAGATAAAAAAAAAAAAAATGGTTTCAACTGATTTTTTTTTTTTTTTTTTGTCAATTCTAACAAGTTGCAATGTTAGCTTCGAAAATTATGCAGTCCAAAATTCAAAATTACCTAAATATTACCGATTTAAAAAAAAAAAAAAACAACAAAAAAAACCCAACTTAAATCATGTTAACAGGTGACAAATTGTGGCCATCTTGTTTAAATCGAAACGTAAAATTACCCCTCGTTTGAACTCTCTTTTGTCTTACAATCGTTTTCATCAAATTCTATTTTTTTTTTTTTTTTCTTTAATATAAAATTTTTTACCTTATCGATTTTCGTAATTTTTGGATATAATCATCTTAAAAATACAAGGAATACGTGGATACCATTGCTTTCGTGTGAAATTCAGTTTTACAATTTCTGAAATTTCGTCCCAATAGTGTAGAAGCGCCGCACCTGTATATAAATTTAAATCGTAATGAAATCCAGTGTTAACTTTAGGAGTTAGCTCCCTTGATCTCTGAAAACTAGTTGAAGTAAAATTAAAAATAAAAAAAAAACCCAGAGGTAAATTTTCAGATTAGGTCCATCTCAACAATTTTCTTTTAAATGATGACATTGAAAGGTTTTCGACTATGCTGAATACGAAAATCGCATTGAAACTTTGCAGAAATAAGTAGTTATCGAGATATAAAAAGTTGTATTATGCATTGTATTCTTTGGCGGCTATTTTTTTATGCGCGTCCGCGCGCCATAAACAAATCTACTGATCTAAGACTGACATTGCACATGCGTAAAAAAAGATGGCCGCCAAAGAATGCAATGCATAATACAACTTTTTATATCTCGATAACTAATTATTTCTGCAACATTTCAATGCAATTTTCGTAGTCAGCATAGTCGAAAACCGTTAAAAGTTGTCATTTAAAAGAAAATTGTGGAGGTGGACCTAATCTAAAAAAAATACCTTATTTTTTTTTTAATGTAAAAAAGTTGAAAACACTAAAAAAAACAAACTGTGACGATTATTATTTTTTTTATTTTATTTATTTATTTATTTATTTTATTTTTTATTTATTTTTTTTATTTATTTTTTTTTTATTTTTTTAATTTTTTTATTTTTTTTTAATTTTTTTATTTATTTTTTTTTATTTATTTTTTTATTTATTTTTATTTTTTTATTTATTTATTTTTTTTTTTTATTTATTTGTTTAATTTATTTTTTTAATTAATTTATTTATTTTTTTTAATGTAACAAAGTTGAAAACACTAAAAATACAAAATATAATCGTTACGTAACTATTAAGAGAATCGTTCATAATTTACGACGCTAAAACCAACGAACAAACAATATTTTCATTAGATGAAAACATTTAAAAATAAAGCTGCGGCAATTTTTTTAATTTTTTTTTTTTTTTTAAATTAAAAAGTTAATGTTATGGTTGGTTGGTTGTTTTTGTTTTACGGCATATCAACCCTTTTCGCGTTATTTAATGCCGAATCCAAAGATTTTGAAGAAAAAATTTTTTTAATAGAATATATTTTTTGTTTTCACGAAGCCTGAAGAGTCCTAGAGTGGATGAAACGCAGAATATTCCACGTTTCATCCACTCTAGGACTCTTCAGGAAGCCTGAAGAGTCCTAGAGTGGATGAAACGCAGAATATTCAGTGTAGCTTAATCGCCATATATATTTTATAACTTACTAATATATATAAAAACTTTGGAAGGATGAGATGCAGGTAAAAAATTTTCCCATGTTTTTTCCACATTAAGAAAATGGATTTCATACTGTTCATTATTAAAGTCTGAAGAAAGGCTGTTCTTGTGAAAATTTTCAAACGACATAATGTTTGAATTTGTCCGAATAGTCTTTAAACAATTGTAACTAACGATTAAATACACTATTTGTTGCTATCAACCCATTCTTTGATGTCTTGGTTTTTGTTAAAACAATATATGAATGCTAAACTATGAAATATGATAATTTTGTAGCTTACAGTTTAAGTCATCTCTTTTAGGTTAAAAATTATTGGTATATGAACGATTACCGAATTTTCAATTATATAAACCCAATAAAATTTGGAATACTATAAATAAGATATATATATATATGTGTGTACAGGGTGACCCCCCCCCCAAAAAAAAGGGGTCCCAACTCTAATTATGCCGCATTTTTTAGTGTTTTGTTTGAATGAAATGAAACTTTGGTCATAACTAGTTTATTATATTCAAAACATCACATCAAAACACTAGGGTTTTTTATCTCCTTTTTACAGCATATGTTCTAGATGGCCTCCATTTAGCTCCGTGCATTTCGTTGTTTTTTTGTTTTTTTTTTTAGAGTCACCCTGTATATATGTATGTATATATGTCAGGTAATGTCATATGCTACTGATACCATGTAACCCAGTACTACCTGCCACATGGTCGGGTCACCGGCAACTAAACTGGTTCCCCCACCAGACTTGTTTGGTGAGGAGGGCGGCTAGTCTCCCTGAAGGATTAAAAACAAGACCTTCCAAAGGGCGAATGAACTCTTTTTCTGGGTCAACAGCCAACTAGCACCGTGTATATGTGTATTGGGGTAGAGAGGGCCCCCGTAAGCCGTGGTGAAGGCAACCTTTCTAGGAGAAGCAATTCTCTGATTTAAAAAACCATAAAGCGGGAGACCATTACCAGCATTAAGCTGGTCTGCAGTTTAATTTGTTGCTGGCTATCTTGCTCTTGCTTGTTGCTGGATCTCAACATTTTGAACCGAGAGAGAGACTTAGCTGTCGTACAAAGCTAAGACTCTGTAACATCATATTTGTATAGATACTCCCTCAGACATTTGGGCTCATGGATTTTAAATGTCTGAGCGAGTGGCACTCGTCTGACAAGACGTTGCAATCATCATATGTATGTATGTATAATTTTTAATGATTTTTTTTTATTCATAAAACAAAATGATTTTCTCTTTTATTATTATTATTTTTATTATTATTCTTACTGGGGTAGGTGCAAACAAAATACAATGGGAGAGGAAGAACGCGGTAGCCAAAGTCACTTGGTAAGTTAATTGCAAATTACGAACTAATTAGAAAAATTAAGATTGAAGACATGCACCGTCTTTCCACATACACGGACTGTTATTCCTAAATCGCCAGTCAGGCTCAACGTCACTTAACTTTGATGATCTAATAATAAACAATGTGTAGAAAGGATTAATGAAACGGTGGCACTAAACGTTTCAAATCAGGAAGTTTCATGGGAGTATGAAATTCACAATCAACCCCCAGTCGCATGTATATCCCCGTTAGAGAAGATGACAACATCATTTGCAGCACTTGCAAGGAGGTGTTGATGTGCTCCTACATAAAGCACCTGGTATTCCCAAATTTGTCCTCCGTCGTGTGTTCCCAAATTTGTCCTCCGTCGTGTGTTCCCAAATTTGTCCTCCGTCGTGTGTTCCCAAATTTGTCCTCCGTCGTGTGTTCCCAAATTTTGTCCTCCGTCGTGTGTTCCCAAATTTGTCCTCCGTCGTGTGTTCCCAAATTTTGTCCTCCGTCGTGTGTTCCCAAATTTGTCCTTCGTCGTGTGTTCCCAAATTTGTCGTTCGTCGTGTGTTCCCAAATTTGTCCTCCGTCGTGTGTTCCCAAATTTGTCCTTCGTCGTGTGTTCCCAAATTTGTCCTCCGTCGTGTGTTCCCAAATTTGTCCTCCGTCGTGTGTTCCTAAATTTGTCCTCCGTCGTGTGTTCCCAAATTTGTCCTCCGTCGTGTGTTCCCAAATTTGTCCTCCGTCGTGTGTTCCCAAATTTTGTCCTCCGTCGTGTGTTCCCAAATTTTGTCCTCCGTCGTGTGTTCCCAAATTTGTCCTCCGTCGTGTGTTCCCAAATTTGTCCTCCGTCGTGTGTTCCCAAATTTGTCTTCCGTCGTGTGTTCCTTTTTTTTTTTTTTTTTTTTTCATTTTTCTTAAACTTTTTCTTCTAGGGGATGGGACATCCAACCAGATGTCTGACATTTACCCCTATTTTAGTGAGTCCAACCAAGAGATCTTTTCAGGATTCTAGCCGTCCCTTTCAGTGCAATCGTTTGTATTTCACTTGCACTTGGTTCACCGGTTATGCTTGCTATGTACTTTTTAAAGTTCTTTTTCATAAGCCCAGTTGCTCCTATGATGACTGGTATAATTGAAACGTCTTTTAATTTCCAATTTCGTTGAATATCATACATAAGTCCTTGATACTTTATCTCTTCCCTCTCAACTCTGTTAAGCCCTGTATCATTGGGTACACTGACCTCTATTACGGTCGCTTTTTTGTTTGCTCTGTCCCAAATCACTATATCTGGTTTAACAGCTGCGTTTTCTAGATATGTAGCAGTAGGGATTATGTAGTCATAGTGAATGGTGTAGTTGTCATTCCCAACTGTTCGTTCGGGTATATGTTCCCAGGATTTTTTACTACACTGAATGTTGAGTTTCTTACATATCTTCCAGTGAAGGTAGTTGCAAACTCCGTTATGGCGATCTGTATAATAACCATCTCCAAGTAGGACTTTGCAACCAGAAATCAGGTGGCCCACACTCTCAACCTCAGCCTTGTTCCCAAATTTGTCCTCCGTCGTGTGTTCCCAAATTTGTCCTCCGTCGTGTGTTCCCAAATTTGTCCTCCGTCGTGTGTTCCCAAATTTGTCCTCCGTCGTGTGTTCCCAAATTTGTCCTCCGTCATGTGTTCCCAAATTTGTCCTCCGTCGTGTGTTCCCAAATTTGTCCTCCGTCGTGTGTTCCCAAATTTGTCCTCCATCGTGTGTTCCCAAATTAGGGAATACCAGACACGATTATATGAATAATCAACTTACGGAGTTATGCTATCCACACTATTATATAAAAGTCATACGTTATTTTGTGTGTTTGAGTTCTTACCTCACAGGTTCCGAAACGGCTGATCTGGTCTTTTGCAAACTTCACACAAAGCTAATTTATATGTCTGGCAGTGTTCTTAGATATGTTTTGTACAGAAATTCATTTGATAAGTATCGAAAATCGAAAAATAGCGATCTTAAAGTCTTTTTTTTCTCATAGATGAAAACAATTTTTAGAGGGGAATATTTTATGTTACACCGGCAAAGAGAGATAATAAAATCTGGGCAAATCATTTCTTCGTTAAAAAAAAAAAAAAATTGTAATCTGTATTTATAGTTTAGTGGTGGAACCTTCGATTACAGATCAAATGATCCCCTGTTCAAACCCAGGAGTTTTGTATAGAAATTCATCCAATAATTATCGAAAATCGAAAAAATCCGATTTTAAAAATAGCTTTTCTCTCTTCTAAATAAAAAAAAAAAAAAATTGTAATCTGTATTTATAGTTTAGTGGTGGAACCTTCGATTACAGATCAAATGATCCCCTGTTCAAACCCAGGGGTTTTGTATAGAAATTCATCCAATAATTATCGAAAATCGAAAGAATCCGATTTTAAAAATAGCTTTTCTCTCTTCTAAATAAAAAAAAAAAAAAATTGTAATCTGGATTTATAGTTTAGTGGTGGAACCTTCGATTACAGATCAAATGATCCCCTGTTCAAACCCAGGAGTTTTGTATAGAAATTCATCCAATAATTATCGAAAATCGAAAAAATCCGATTTTAAAAATAGCTTTTCTCTCTTCTAAAAAAAAAAAAAAAAAAAATTGTAATCTGGATTTATAGTTTAGTGGTAGACCCTTCGATTACAGATCAAATGATCCCCTGTTCAAACCCAGGGGTTTTGTATAGAAATTCATCCAATAATTATCGAAAATCGAAAAAATCCGATTTTAAAAATAGCTTTTCTCTCTTCATAATAAAAAAAAAAAAAAATTGTAATCTGTATTTATAGTTTAGTGGTGGAACCTTCGATTACAGATCAAATGATCCCCTGTTCAAACCCAGGGGTTTTGTATAGAAATTCATCCAATAATTATCGAAAATCGAAAAAATCCGATTTTAAAAATAGCTTTTCTCTCTTCATAATAAAAAAAAAAAAAAATTGTAATCTGTATTTATAGTTTAGTGGTGGAACCTTCGATTACAGATCAAATGATCCCCTGTTCAAACCCAGGGGTTTTGTATAGAAATTCATCCAATAATTATCGAAAATCGAAAAAATCCGATTTTAAAAATAGCTTTTCTCTCTTCTAAATAAAAAAAAAAAAATTGTAATCTGGATTTATAGTTTAGTGGTAGACCCTTCGATTACAGATCAAATGATCCTCTGTTCAAACCCAGGGGTTTTGTATAGAAATTCATCCAATAATTATCGAAAATCGAAAAAATCCGATTTTAAAAATAGCTTTTCTCTCTTCTAAATAAAAAAAAAAAAAAAAAAAAATTGTAATCTGGATTTATAGTTTAGTGGTAGACCCTTCGATTACAGATCAAATGATCCCCTGTTCAAACCCAGGGGTTTTGTATAGAAATTCATCCAATAATTATCGAAAATCGAAAAAATCCGATTTTAAAAATAGCTTTTCTCTCTTCTAAATAAAAAAAAAAAAAAAAAAAAAATTGTAATCTGTATTTATAGTTTAGTGGTGGAACCTTCGATTACAGATCAAATGATCCCCTGTTCAAACCCAGGGGTTTTGTATAGAAATTCATCCAATAATTATCGAAAATCGAAAAAATCCGATTTTAAAAATAGCTTTTCTCTCTTCTAAATAAAAAAAAAAAAAAAAAAAAAAATTGTAATCTGTATTTATAGTTTAGTGGTGGAACCTTCGATTACAGATCAAATGATCCCCTGTTCAAACCCAGGGGTTTTGTATAGAAATTCATCCAATAATTATCGAAAATCGAAAAAATCCGATTTTAAAAATAGCTTTTCTCTCTTCTAAATAAAAAAAAAAAAAAATTGTAATCTGTATTTATAGTTTAGTGGTGGAACCTTCGATTACAGATCAAATGATCCCCTGTTCAAACCCAGGGGTTTTGTATAGAAATTCATCCAATAATTATCGAAAATCGAAAGAATCCGATTTTAAAAATAGCTTTTCTCTCTTCTAAATAAAAAAAAAAAAAAATTGTAATCTGGATTTATAGTTTAGTGGTGGAACCTTCGATTACAGATCAAATGATCCCCTGTTCAAACCCAGGAGTTTTGTATAGAAATTCATCCAATAATTATCGAAAATCGAAAAAATCCGATTTTAAAAATAGCTTTTCTCTCTTCTAAAAAAAAAAAAAAAAAAAATTGTAATCTGGATTTATAGTTTAGTGGTAGACCCTTCGATTACAGATCAAATGATCCCCTGTTCAAACCCAGGGGTTTTGTATAGAAATTCATCCAATAATTATCGAAAATCGAAAAAATCCGATTTTAAAAATAGCTTTTCTCTCTTCATAATAAAAAAAAAAAAAAATTGTAATCTGTATTTATAGTTTAGTGGTGGAACCTTCGATTACAGATCAAATGATCCCCTGTTCAAACCCAGGGGTTTTGTATAGAAATTCATCCAATAATTATCGAAAATCGAAAAAATCCGATTTTAAAAATAGCTTTTCTCTCTTCATAATAAAAAAAAAAAAAAATTGTAATCTGTATTTATAGTTTAGTGGTGGAACCTTCGATTACAGATCAAATGATCCCCTGTTCAAACCCAGGGGTTTTGTATAGAAATTCATCCAATAATTATCGAAAATCGAAAAAATCCGATTTTAAAAATAGCTTTTCTCTCTTCTAAATAAAAAAAAAAAAATTGTAATCTGGATTTATAGTTTAGTGGTAGACCCTTCGATTACAGATCAAATGATCCTCTGTTCAAACCCAGGGGTTTTGTATAGAAATTCATCCAATAATTATCGAAAATCGAAAAAATCCGATTTTAAAAATAGCTTTTCTGTCTTCTAAATAAAAAAAAAAAAAAAAAAAAATTGTAATCTGGATTTATAGTTTAGTGGTAGACCCTTCGATTACAGATCAAATGATCCCCTGTTCAAACCCAGGGGTTTTGTATAGAAATTCATCCAATAATTATCGAAAATCGAAAAAATCCGATTTTAAAAATAGCTTTTCTCTCTTCTAAATAAAAAAAAAAAAAAAAAAAAAAATTGTAATCTGTATTTATAGTTTAGTGGTGGAACCTTCGATTACAGATCAAATGATCCCCTGTTCAAACCCAGGGGTTTTGTATAGAAATTCATCCAATAATTATCGAAAATCGAAAAAATCCGATTTTAAAAATAGCTTTTCTCTCTTCTAAATAAAAAAATAAAAAAATTGTAATCTGTATTTATAGTTTAGTGGTGGAACCTTCGATTACAGATCAAATGATCCCCTGTTCAAACCCAGGGGTTTTGTATAGAAATTCATCCAATAATTATCGAAAATCGAAAGAATCCGATTTTAAAAATAGCTTTTCTCTCTTCTAAATAAAAAAAAAAAAAAATTGTAATCTGGATTTATAGTTTAGTGGTGGAACCTTCGATTACAGATCAAATGATCCCCTGTTCAAACCCAGGAGTTTTGTATAGAAATTCATCCAATAATTATCGAAAATCGAAAAAATCCGATTTTAAAAATAGCTTTTCTCTCTTCTAAAAAAAAAAAAAAAAAAAAATTGTAATCTGGATTTATAGTTTAGTGGTAGACCCTTCGATTACAGATCAAATGATCCCCTGTTCAAACCCAGGGGTTTTGTATAGAAATTCATCCAATAATTATCGAAAATCGAAAAAATCCGATTTTAAAAATAGCTTTTCTCTCTTCATAATAAAAAAAAAAAAAAATTGTAATCTGTATTTATAGTTTAGTGGTGGAACCTTCGATTACAGATCAAATGATCCCCTGTTCAAACCCAGGGGTTTTGTATAGAAATTCATCCAATAATTATCGAAAATCGAAAAAATCCGATTTTAAAAATAGCTTTTCTCTCTTCATAATAAAAAAAAAAAAAAATTGTAATCTGTATTTATAGTTTAGTGGTGGAACCTTCGATTACAGATCAAATGATCCTCTGTTCAAACCCAGGGGTTTTGTATAGAAATTCATCCAATAATTATCGAAAATCGAAAAAATCCGATTTTAAAAATAGCTTTTCTCTCTTCTAAATAAAAAAAAAAAAAAAAAAAAATTGTAATCTGGATTTATAGTTTAGTGGTAGACCCTTCGATTACAGATCAAATGATCCCCTGTTCAAACCCAGGGGTTTTGTATAGAAATTCATCCAATAATTATCGAAAATCGAAAAAATCCGATTTTAAAAATAGCTTTTCTCTCTTCTAAATAAAAAAAAAAAAAAAAAAAAATTGTAATCTGTATTTATAGTTTAGTGGTGGAACCTTCGATTACAGATCAAATGATCCCCTGTTCAAACCCAGGGGTTTTGTATAGAAATTCATCCAATAATTATCGAAAATCGAAAAAATCCGATTTTAAAAATAGCTTTTCTCTCTTCTAAATAAAAAAAAAAAAAAAAAAAAATTGTAATCTGTATTTATAGTTTAGTGGTGGAACCTTCGATTACAGATCAAATGATCCCCTGTTCAAACCCAGGGGTTTTGTATAGAAATTCATCCAATAATTATCGAAAATCGAAAAAATCCGATTTTAAAAATAGCTTTTCTCTCTTCTAAATAAAAAAAAAAAAAAATTGTAATCTGTATTTATAGTTTAGTGGTGGAACCTTCGATTACAGATCAAATGATCCCCTGTTCAAACCCAGGGGTTTTGTATAGAAATTCATCCAATAATTATCGAAAATCGAAAGAATCCGATTTTAAAAATAGCTTTTCTCTCTTCTAAATAAAAAAAAAAAAAAATTGTAATCTGGATTTATAGTTTAGTGGTGGAACCTTCGATTACAGATCAAATGATCCCCTGTTCAAACCCAGGGGTTTTGTATAGAAATTCATCCAATAATTATCGAAAATCGAAAAAATCCGATTTTAAAAATAGCTTTTCTCTCTTCATAATAAAAAAAAAAAAAAATTGTAATCTGTATTTATAGTTTAGTGGTGGAACCTTCGATTACAGATCAAATGATCCCCTGTTCAAACCCAGGGGTTTTGTATAGAAATTCATCCAATAATTATCGAAAATCGAAAAAATCCGATTTTAAAAATAGCTTTTCTCTCTTCATAATAAAAAAAAAAAAAAATTGTAATCTGTATTTATAGTTTAGTGGTGGAACCTTCGATTACAGATCAAATGATCCTCTGTTCAAACCCAGGGGTTTTGTATAGAAATTCATCCAATAATTATCGAAAATCGAAAAAATCCGATTTTAAAAATAGCTTTTCTCTCTTCTAAATAAAAAAAAAAAAAAAAAAAAATTGTAATCTGGATTTATAGTTTAGTGGTAGACCCTTCGATTACAGATCAAATGATCCCCTGTTCAAACCCAGGGGTTTTGTATAGAAATTCATCCAATAATTATCGAAAATCGAAAAAATCCGATTTTAAAAATAGCTTTTCTCTCTTCTAAATAAAAAAAAAAAAAAAAAAAAAATTGTAATCTGTATTTATAGTTTAGTGGTGGAACCTTCGATTACAGATCAAATGATCCCCTGTTCAAACCCAGGGGTTTTGTATAGAAATTCATCCAATAATTATCGAAAATCGAAAAAATCCGATTTTAAAAATAGCTTTTCTCTCTTCTAAATAAAAAAAAAAAAAAAAAAAAAATTGTAATCTGTATTTATAGTTTAGTGGTGGAACCTTCGATTACAGATCAAATGATCCCCTGTTCAAACCCAGGGGTTTTGTATAGAAATTCATCCAATAATTATCGAAAATCGAAAAAATCCGATTTTAAAAATAGCTTTTCTCTCTTCTAAATAAAAAAAAAAAAAAATTGTAATCTGTATTTATAGTTTAGTGGTGGAACCTTCGATTACAGATCAAATGATCCCCTGTTCAAACCCAGGGGTTTTGTATAGAAATTCATCCAATAATTATCGAAAATCGAAAGAATCCGATTTTAAAAATAGCTTTTCTCTCTTCTAAATAAAAAAAAAAAAAAATTGTAATCTGGATTTATAGTTTAGTGGTGGAACCTTCGATTACAGATCAAATGATCCTCTGTTCAAACCCAGGAGTTTTGTATAGAAATTCATCCAATAATTATCGAAAATCGAAAAAATCCGATTTTAAAAATAGCTTTTCTCTCTTCTAAAAAAAAAAAAAAAAAAAATTGTAATCTGGATTTATAGTTTAGTGGTAGACCCTTCGATTACAGATCAAATGATCCCCTGTTCAAACCCAGGGGTTTTGTATAGAAATTCATCCAATAATTATCGAAAATCGAAAAAATCCGATTTTAAAAATAGCTTTTCTCTCTTCATAATAAAAAAAAAAAAAAATTGTAATCTGTATTTATAGTTTAGTGGTGGAACCTTCGATTACAGATCAAATGATCCCCTGTTCAAACCCAGGGGTTTTGTATAGAAATTCATCCAATAATTATCGAAAATCGAAAAAATCCGATTTTAAAAATAGCTTTTCTCTCTTCATAATAAAAAAAAAAAAAAATTGTAATCTGTATTTATAGTTTAGTGGTGGAACCTTCGATTACAGATCAAATGATCCCCTGTTCAAACCCAGGGGTTTTGTATAGAAATTCATCCAATAATTATCGAAAATCGAAAAAATCCGATTTTAAAAATAGCTTTTCTCTCTTCTAAATAAAAAAAAAAAAATTGTAATCTGGATTTATAGTTTAGTGGTAGACCCTTCGATTACAGATCAAATGATCCTCTGTTCAAACCCAGGGGTTTTGTATAGAAATTCATCCAATAATTATCGAAAATCGAAAAAATCCGATTTTAAAAATAGCTTTTCTGTCTTCTAAATAAAAAAAAAAAAAAAAAAAAATTGTAATCTGGATTTATAGTTTAGTGGTAGACCCTTCGATTACAGATCAAATGATCCCCTGTTCAAACCCAGGGGTTTTGTATAGAAATTCATCCAATAATTATCGAAAATCGAAAAAATCCGATTTTAAAAATAGCTTTTCTCTCTTCTAAATAAAAAAAAATAAAAAAAAAAAATTGTAATCTGTATTTATAGTTTAGTGGTGGAACCTTCGATTACAGATCAAATGATCCCCTGTTCAAACCCAGGGGTTTTGTATAGAAATTCATCCAATAATTATCGAAAATCGAAAAAATCCGATTTTAAAAATAGCTTTTCTCTCTTCTAAATAAAAAAAAAAAAAAAAAAAAAAATTGTAATCTGTATTTATAGTTTAGTGGTGGAACCTTCGATTACAGATCAAATGATCCCCTGTTCAAACCCAGGGGTTTTGTATAGAAATTCATCCAATAATTATCGAAAATCGAAAAAATCCGATTTTAAAAATAGCTCTTCTCTCTTCTAAATAAAAAAAAAAAAAAATTGTAATCTGTATTTATAGTTTAGTGGTGGAACCTTCGATTACAGATCAAATGATCCCCTGTTCAAACCCAGGGGTTTTGTATAGAAATTCATCCAATAATTATCGAAAATCGAAAGAATCCGATTTTAAAAATAGCTTTTCTCTCTTCTAAATAAAAAAAAAAAAAAAAAATTGTAATCTGGATTTATAGTTTAGTGGTGGAACCTTCGATTACAGATCAAATGATCCCCTGTTCAAACCCAGGGGTTTTGTATAGAAATTCATCCAATAATTATCAAAAATCTAAAAAATCCGATTTTAAAAATAGCTTTTCTCTCTTCATAATAAAAAAAAAAAAAAAAAAAAAAAAAAATTGTAATCTGGATTTATAGTTTAGTGGTGGAACCTTCGATTACAGATCAAATGATCCCCTGTTCAAACCCAGGGGTTTTGTATAGAAATTCATCCAATAATTATCGAAAATCGAAAAAATCCGATTTTAAAAATAGCTTTTCTCTCTTCATAATAAAAAAAAAAAAAAAAAAAAAAAAAAAAAATTGTAATCTGGATTTATAGTTTAGTGGTGGAACCTTCGATTACAGATCAAATGATCCCCTGTTCAAACCCAGGGGTTTTGTATAGAAATTCATCCAATAATTATCGAAAATCGAAAAAATCCGATTTTAAAAATAGCTTTTCTCTCTTCATAATAAAAAAAAAAAAAAAAAAAAAAAAAATTGTAATCTGGATTTATAGTTTAGTGGTGGAACCTTCGATTACAGATCAAATGATCCCCTGTTCAAACCCAGGGGTTTTGTATAGAAATTCATCCAATAATTATCGAAAATCGAAAAAATCCGATTTTAAAAATAGCTTTTCTCTCTTCATAATAAAAAAAAAAAAAAAAAAAATTGTAATCTGTATTTATAGTTTAGTGGTGGAACCTTCGATTACAGATCAAATGATCCCCTGTTCAAACCCAGGGGTTTTGTATAGAAATTCATCCAATAATTATCAAAAATCTAAAAAATCCGATTTTAAAAATAGCTTTTCTCTCTTCATAATAAAAAAAAAAAAAAAAAAAAAAAAAAAAATTGTAATCTGTATTTATAGTTTAGTGGTGGAACCTTCGATTACAGATCAAATGATCCCCTGTTCAAACCCAGGGGTTTTGTATAGAAATTCATCCAATAATTATCGAAAATCGAAAAAATCCGATTTTAAAAATAGCTTTTCTCTCTTCTAAATAAAAAAAAAAAAAAAAAAAATTGTAATCTGTATTTATAGTTTAGTGGTGGAACCTTCGATTACAGATCAAATGATCCCCTGTTCAAACCCAGGGGTTTTGTATAGAAATTCATCCAATAATTATCAAAAATCTAAAAAATCCGATTTTAAAAATAGCTTTTCTCTCTTCATAATAAAAAAAAAAAAAATAAAAAAAAAAAAAAATTGTAATCTGTATTTATAGTTTAGTGGTGGAACCTTCGATTACAGATCAAATGATCCCCTGTTCAAACCCAGGGGTTTTGTATAGAAATTCATCCAATAATTATCAAAAATCTAAAAAATCCGATTTTAAAAATAGCTTTTCTCTCTTCATAATAAAAAAAAAAAAAAAAAAAAAAAAAAATTGTAATCTGGATTTATAGTTTAGTGGTGGAACCTTCGATTACAGATCAAATGATCCCCTGTTCAAACCCAGGGGTTTTGTATAGAAATTCATCCAATAATTATCGAAAATCGAAAAAATCCGATTTTAAAAATAGCTTTTCTCTCTTCTAAATAAAAAAAAAAAAAAAAAAAAAATTGTAATCTGTATTTATAGTTTAGTGGTGGAACCTTCGATTACAGATCAAATGATCCCCTGTTCAAACCCAGGGGTTTTGTATAGAAATTCATCCAATAATTATCGAAAATCGAAAGAATCCGATTTTAAAAATAGCTTTTCTCTCTTCTAAAAAAAAAAAAAAAAAAAAAGAAAAAAAAAATTTTACCGGGAAATATTTTACATTACATCAGCCAAGGGAAATAATAAAAATCTCAGCAAATCATTTTCGAAAATCGAAAAATATCCAATCTTAATAGTTTTTTTCTCTCTTCTAAATAAAAAAGAATTTTTATAGGGGAATATTTTGTTAGACTAGCCAAGGGAAAAAATAAAATCTCGGCAAAGAAAAAACAGATCTATTCTCATCTGGAGATATACCTTCGTGGTAGAGCATTTGACAACAGATCGAATGATCCCCCTGTTCAAGCCCATGTTTACCTCACAATTTTATTTTAATTTTTTCTTAATAAATTCAATTTATGATAAAAGAACCTTTAGTATTTAAAATCGCCGCAAATCATTTCGTTTGCATATTTTTAAACTAAACATTAATCAGAAGTGACTTTTCCAGGGCATTCATCATCAAGCCCAAATATCAGCTGACATGATACTGTAAACAAACACAGACGGAATTTGATGAACGACATCATCAGTATTAGTGCTTGTATAAACCTGTCAATCCATGACGTAACGGAACAGCTATTCGATCCTGAGTTCCGTTCTCAATCCGTTAACGAAGACAGTATGAAATCTGCCCTTTTGTATGACAAATGCATTTACCCAGCTGACATGATTTTTTTTTTTTTTTTTTTTTTTTTGACAAGGTGGTCACCACTTATCAAGGCCCAGAAGCCACTTGGGGATAAGGGTTATTGTAAGTACAGTACGTTAGTGTGGATATTTAAAGTGTCTATTTAAGTGGGTTGTTCATCAGGAATTTGTTTACGTTGGACTTGAAGACATCCAAGTTGTAATCAGGAGGGAAGCAGGCAGACGGAACAGAGTTCCACAGGTGTGCAGTTCTACTAAGAAAGAAGCTTTGTTCATGAACTCTACGTTTTAATTTAGGCATAGATAAAGAGTGGGGGAAAGTTTTTGACAGTGGATTCAGCTAGACGGGTGTTTTTTGTAAAAGATTGGCGAGGGCGGGGGGTGGGCAGAAATTGGAGTTCAGACGAGCACCTGTCATGGAAATAATGATAAAACAAAGATAGGCTTGCAACGTCTCTTCTGTGGGAGAGAGAGGTTGAAGGGAAGAGAAAAGGGCATCCCCCACTAAACCACAAAGTCTTTGTACTCTGTCAAGGCAGGATAGGCTGTTTTTAGCAGCTCCTACCCAGATATGGCAGCAGTATTCCATCCTTGGACGTACTTGGCTTTTATATATTTAAATATTGTAAACAAACAGACGGAATTAGATGAACGACATTAATATTTTTTTTATTTGTTTATTTATTCATTTTTTTTTTGTTTCCGAATTAGTCTACCGGGCAAATTATTCCTTGTAATATGTGCTATTCAATAGAGCAAGGGTTTCCAAACTATGGCCTGCAGGCCAGATCTGGCCTGCTAAAGTCTTTAATGTGGCCCACATAACTCTTATGGAAAATGTAAGAATATTCAGAAAAATTTTACAAAAATGGAAATGTGTAAAAATAGTGTGATGATTGTTTTTTTTTTGTTTTTTTTTGTTTTTTTTTCTTTTTTAGAAAATTATTTTTTAAAAATGAGGTTTTGGAGAGCCAGTTTTGCTGAAAAGAAAAACGGTATAAAACAAGTCCAAATCCTTTTTTAATATATTTTGCCAACTCTTGTTTGAAAACTTTAGAAACCCTGACAACAGAGGATTGATTCTATAATAATATATACGTAATTTGCATACATTAAAATTAAACATATTGTACAACCGAGCAATGTCAGGAGTCCAGCAATGTGAATTATTTTTATCTCTTTGTTCTTTTTCTTGCAGCATCTGAACTGGAAATGGAGAGTTCATCAAATGAAACCATTGACGAATCAACATTAAATGGATTTCAAATCACCTCGCGCCATTTTTTTACAGTAAAATAAAACCATTTTTTGCAGAAAACAACGCAACAAATGTACGTTTGCTTTTAGAAACACTGTAAGTTTTTTATTTTCTTTTTTTATTTTTCCTTTTTTTTTTATTTTTCCTTTTTTTTATTTTTATTTTTTTATTTTTCCTTTTTTTAATTTTTCCTTTTTTTTCTTTTTCTTTTTTTATTTTTCCTTTTTTTAATTTTTCCTTTTTTTAATTTTTCCTTTTTTTTATTTTTCCTTTTTTTTATTTTTCCTTTTTTTATTTTTCCTTTTTTTTATTTTTCCTTTTTTTTATTTTTCCTTTTTTTATTTTTCCTTTTTTTTATTTTTCCTTTTTTTTATTTTTCCTTTTTTTTATTTTTCCTTTTTTTATTTTTCCTTTTTTTTATTTTTCCTTTTTTTTTTATTTTTCCTTTTTTTTTATTTTTCCTTTTCTTTTATTTTTCCTTTTTTTTATTTTTCCTTTTATTTTTCCTTTTTTTTATTTTTCCTTTTTTTTATTTTTCCTTTTTTTATTTTTCCTTTTTTTATTTTTCCTTTTTTTATTTTTCCTTTTTTTTTATTTTTCCTTTTTTTTTATTTTTCCTTTTTTTTATTTTTCCTTTTTTTTATTTTTCCTTTTTTTATTTTTCCTTTTTTTTTCCTTTTTTATTTTTCCTTTTTTATTTTTCCTTTTTTATTTTTCCTTTTTTTATTTTTCCTTTTTTTATTTTTCCTTTTTTTATTTTTCCTTTTTTTATTTTTCCTTTTTTTATTTTTCCTTTTTTTATTTTTCCTTTTTTTTATTTTTCCTTTTTTTTATTTTTCTATTTCTTTTATTTTTCCTTTTATTTTTCCTTTTTTTTTCCTTATTTATTTTTCCTTTTTTATTTTTCCTTTTTTTATTTTTCCTTTTTTTTTCCTTTTTTATTTTCCTTTTTTTATTTTTCCTTTTTTTTATTTTTCCTTTTTTTATTTTTCCTTTTTTATTTTTCCTTTTTTATTTTTCCTTTTTTATTTTTCCTTTTTTATTTTTCCTTTTTTTATTTTTCCTTTTTTTTATTTTTCCTTTTTTTTATTTTTCTATTTCTTTTATTTTTCCTTTCTTTTATTTTTCCTTTCTTTTATTTTTCCTTTTTTTTATTTTTCCTTTTTTTTTTCCTTTTTTATTTTTCCTTTTTTATTTTTCCTTTTTTATTTTTCCTTTTTTATTTTTCCTTTTTTATTTTTCCTTTTTTTTATTTTTCCTTTTTTTTATTTTTCCTTTTTTATTTTTCCTTTTTTATTTTTCCTTTTTTATTTTTCCTTTTTTTTATTTTTCCTTTTTTTTATTTTTCCTTTTTTTATTTCTCCTTTTTGTTATTTTTCCTTTTTTATTTTTCCTTTTTATTTATTTTTCCTTTTTTTTTATTTTTCCTTTTTTTTATTTTTCCTTTTTTTTTATTTTTCCTTTTTTTTATTTTTCCTTTTTTTTATTTTTCCTTTTTTTTATTTTTCCTTTTTTTTATTTTTCCTTTTTTTTATTTTTCCTTTTTTTTATTTTTCCATTTCTTTTATTTTTCCTTTTTTTATTTTTCCTTTTTTTTTTCCTTTTTTATTTTTCCTTTTTTTTCATTTTTCCTTTTTTTTCATTTTTTTTTTCATTTTTTTTTTCCTTTTTTTTTTTCCTTTTTTTTTCCTTTTTTTATTTTTCCTTTTTTTATTTTTCCTTTTTTTTCCTTTTTTTTTCATTTTTCCTTTTTTTTTAATTTATTTTTTTTTTAATATTATAAAAATGGGAGGCATTATTATCGGAATGCTCCTTGTGTAGATATATAGTAAATATCTCAAAGCCAAAGATGTTTTTTCATTAATATGATATCTTACACGTGTTTCATTGAATGGTGGAGATTTACCAAACAACTCCTCAGAGACAAATTTATGTTCCTTGAAAAAAAAAAGAGACTTTTTTTTTTTGCATTAAAAAGGATGAATGTTGATAGAATCTTAAATACGAAAATTCAAAAATATGGCTAAAATTGAAAAAAAGAAATCAAATATGGTACTACCAAATTTAACATCTCCTCGTGTGTTCTGAATTCCAATAGGTTTTTTTTTTTTTTCCGAAAGATGCTAGCATATTCTACAGGATAATATATAAACTAGTGTTAGCGAATCCGATGTTGCCTGGGATTCGTTATGTTCGAATTTGTTTTGTGAATAAATCAGACAATTATTCACGCTTGCGAAAAGAATAACAATGATTTTTCTTTTTAGGTGTTTATATAAGAATGTGTCCATAATAGAAAACTAACTGCTGAACTATATTAGATTTTGTTTTATAAATCAACTAGCTTTAAGAAGAAATGATTTGCTGAGATTTTATTATCTCCCTTGGCCAGTGTAATGTAAAATATTCCCCTGTAAAAATTATTTTTTTATTCCTATCTATTTTGAGGATCAGATTTTTTCGATTTTCAAAACTTATCGGATGAATTTCAGTACAGAAATATCTAATAACACTGGCAGACATAAATTAATTTTGTGTGAAATTTGCAAAAGACACTCACACACAGTGACTTTAATATAAGAGATATATATATACAAATGACAAAAGTGTATATTCCAAATTTCGTGATGCTGACCATCTTACAATTTATTCCCTTAATTACGTTGACATTTACAATTCTTGACAGTATCTGTTTCGTAGAGCAAAATCATTCGTAATAAAAGATAAACAAAAAGGTAATTGCAACTTCTCTTCCAATTTTTGAATTTTTTAATGCATTTTATCTCCTTTTAATGGATTGATAGTTGCTATTTCTTCTGATGAGTTAAGGGCAAAATAGATTCACTGATTGATATAATAATAAAGTGATTGATTTTGTGCTACGAAACAGATATTGTCAAAAATTGTAAATGTTAACTGAATTAAAGGAATAAATTATAAGATCGTTAACATCATGAAATTTGGAATATGGACTTTTGTCATTTGTGTGTGTATATATATATATATATATACTCTTGTATAAAAGTCACTTTTTGTCATTTGTTATATGCTCTGTAATTACATTGAGCTTCATAAATTAAAGGCTTTGTATATAAAAAGGTGAAATATAATTGAACAAGTGAAGCATGCATGGTCCCCCGTGAGTGCACAGTGAACGAGACATAAAAAAATGACTAAGTTCAGTATTTGGCCACACCCTATTAAGCACCAAAAGTCCCGAGGGGATGTCAAATCCTGGTGAAAATGAACAAACGGTGCAGTTTTAGACCTTAACATATGTAAATTTGAGTTCTGCGCCATGCAAAAAAAGAAATGACTAAGTCCATCATGTGCTCTCCCCCCCCCCATGTAGCCCAAAAGTCCCCAAGGTCTTAACATATTTGTTTGGCACCATGCAAAACTGCTAAATAGACACACAGAGAAAAATTTGGACAAATATGGTAAAATAGTCCCAAAAATGGAGTGTTTTTATTAGCCCCAAAAGAGCCCCTGGGGCACACCCAAGAGTTATCGCGAAGTATAGACAAACAAAATTATTTAGAAATCAGTCAGTTACAATTTTTCAGAAAGTTTTATAAAAATCAAATTTTTTTTTTTTTTTAATAAACACGAAAGTGTCAAAATCTGTTACTTTTTTACTCATATCATGTTTAATGTTTGTGCAAAATTTCAAAAGATTCGAAGGCGTAGTTATTCAGAAGAATGCGGACGGACGAACGGACAAGGGTGAATTTACAGGTCCACCCTCCTTTTTGTTGGGGGACCAAAAAAACAACTAAATTAAGGTTAGCCTGGAATTAGGGGTTTTGTTTGGTTGAAAAGATTTTTTTATTCCATAATAAATAAAAAGTTAAAGCAGGACTCTACAAATTTATCTTTTGTTGACTTTTGACAACTAAATATTTTCATTTAGAAAAGTTACTCCCCAAACCAACGTGATTTTTGGAATAGGTAATCTTTGGTACATGACAATATTTTTTTTATTGTTAAATAGATGTAATTCTAAACATGTACCAAATTTTATGTTGAGACTTGAAGGTATAAACAATTGAAATATTTTGGAGGTTTATTTTAAACAGCTTTCGTTTAAAAAAAAATATATTGTTCTATTAAACCTTTTATTGTTTAAATATTTTTTACTTTTTCTTGTTTTATTAAAAAATAAAAATAAAAAAGATCGTAAAATATATTTTCATTCAGTAATGAAGATTGTCGGTAGGAATAAAAAAACAAACACAATTACCAAAAGATAGGTGTTATAGCTATCAAAAGAAAAGGGGAAATTATTTTAATAAAGGAAATAGGAGTTATCGCCCTTTTATAGATTCTAGAGAAAAATCTGGTTGGTTGTTTTTGTTTTACGGCATATCAACCCTTTTCAGGTTATTTAATGCCAAATCCAGTGATTTTGAAGAAAAAATTTTTTAATAGAATATATTTGTTGTTTTCAAGTCGGTTTCTATTTAACCCATAGTTTGGGCCCTAACAGGTACTACCACTCCGGGTCAGAGTGGACCTAGGAGCAATGGTAATTAAAGGGTGGCTCACTGGCTCAGGCTCCACACTCCCCAAAGCCTGCAAGCTGAGGCCTCACCATCGGATCTAGTTTAAGGCCATAGCCAGGAAAGCGTATTTTATAGTTTGTCACTGCGCAGAGGGAGACAACTCTCATTTACTAAAAGATTCGTTCATTTTTTCAATCTCATAATTTAGGACGCGATTTTTTTTTTTATTAAATCAAAACATAAAAAACAAACTGTGACGATTATTTATTTTATTTATTTATTTTTTATTTATTTTTTTTAGTTATTTTTTTTAGTTATTTTATTTATTTTTTTTATTTTTTTATTTATTTTTTTATTTTTTATTTTTTTATTTATTTTTATTTTTATTTTTTATTTATTTTTTTAATTTTTTTTTTAATTTATTTTAAAAAAAATTTTTTATTTATTTTTTTTATTTATTTTTTTAATTTATTTTTTTATTTTTTTATTTATTTATTTTTTTTTTTTTTAATGTAACAAAGTTGAAAACACTAAAAATACAAAATGTAATCGTTACGTGACTATTAAGTAGTTATATATATATATATATATATATATATATATAAAAGCTGTTTTTCAGTTTGTCACTGTGCAGAGGAAGACAATTCTTGTTTAAATTGTTTTAGATTCGTTCATTTTTTTTCATAATTTAGGACGCAATATTTTTTATTAAATCAAAGCAAAAAAAAAAAAAAAAAAAAAACTGCGACGATATTTTTTTTTTTTTTAATGTAAAAAAGTTGAAAACACTAAAAATACAAAATGTAATCGTTATGTATTAAGAGAATCGTTCATAATTTACGGCGCTAAAACCAACGAACAAACAATATTTTCATTAGATGAAAACATTTAAAAATAAAGCTGCGGCAATTTTTTTAATTTTTTTTATTTTTTTAAATTAAAAAGTTAATGTTATGGTAAGGTTTTAAAAAAAAAAGTCTTTAACCTTAAAAAATACAAAGGATGAAACTGTTAGTGATGCGGCAACTTTTTCTTTTTTTTTTTTTTTTTTTTTACTGTAACAACGAAAATGCAATCTATCTATATCTATAAAAGTGAACGTGTCTGTGTGTCCGTATACATTTCCCTATGCAATAACTCTGTCAATTTACAGTCTACAGACTCAAAATTTGATATACAGGGTACTGAGATTTGGGAAAATCTATGTGATCGGTTTTCGGCCAGAAATTTGGCTGTTAAGGGCTCAAAGTTCAACGATTTGACCTTTGAGAACTCTACCAAACTTAATCAAAACATTAAAGAAAAAAATCTGCAAGGAATTTATTTTTAATCTAACAAAGTTGATAAATTGTATAAAATGTAGTTTTTACGCGGCTTTTAATCGTTTTCTGTTTCTATATCATAATTTACGATGCTAAAACCAATGAACTAACAATATTTCCATTAGATGAAAACATTTAAAAAAGTCGTAGCAATTTTTTTTTTTTTTTTTTATTAAAAAATAGATGTTATGTTAAGGTTTTAAAAAATTAGTCTTCAACCTTAAAGGTTCTGGATATAACCTTAAACTATATCCAGTGGTGAGGCCCCAGCTTGCGGGCTTTGGGGAGTGTGGAGCCACCCTTTAATTGCCATTGCTCCCAGGTCCACTCTGACCCAGAGTGGTAGTACCTGTTAGAGCCCCAACTATGGGTTAAATAGAAACTGACTTGAAAACAACAAATATATTCTATTAAAAAAATTTTTCTTCCAAATCTTTGGATTCGGCATTAAATAACCTGAAAAGGGTTGATATGGCGTAAAACAAAAACAACCAACCAATCAACCACTCAACCTTAAAAAATACAAAGTACCAAAATATAAACCTTGTATTTATTTTTTCTTATTTTTATCATTTCCAGATTAAAATGCCCCAAAATGACAATCTTACAGCAGAGTACCAATCTTTCAAAACTGGCGAAGTCAACTGCAACTACCTTGACTTTGTCATCCCTGGTGTTATGTTCCTCCTCTATGGCCTATGGTGGGTGCTGCAGCTGACCCGCGTCTACTATCACACGCGCTGGAAACACCTCGACTTTCACTCATCGCTTGTCTACCCTTGCAGCAAACAGGGATGCAGGCAATCCGTCCAGAGTTGGATACAACTCATCCTCATCCTTTCTGCGCTTTCTGTCGTCATGACGAGCAGCCGGCATCCCGACAGCCAGGGCAAGACCAACATGCAGATGCTACGGACGTGCATAATACTGTCTGCGTTCGGGGTCTCCTGCCTTGTAAATATTAGTGCACAGTTTTTTGCAAACAGTGTCCCGCCGGGCCTAGACTACTGCTTCTTCCTGTTTGCGTTTGTCGTTGAGGGAATCCTGTTCGGCCATTACGTGTTTGACGATACAGAGTCGCTGACGTCGGCTGCTGAAAATCTAGTCACTTACTGCGCGATTCTAACGGTTATTGTTACGGTTTTAGAACTGCACTATCAGGGTCACGTCGTTTTTCCGTTCTTGCGGGCGTACATCACCGTAATACAAGGCACGTGGATTTGCCACATGGCGCACATCTTTTGTTCACCAAGCCGATGGGAAACGACTACGGACAACATCGAGGTTGTATCGATCTATTTTGTGGTTCACAGTATGATGGACTTTATTACGGTTTGTATAATTTGGTTGGTTGTTTATCGGTTGGCGCTCGATGACCGCTGCCGGTGCTTGCCTGTTAATCTGGAAAAATCTAACGAAGTCTTTCTTGAGAATAGAGTTAATTTCGATTACCATATTCTTGACAGGCTTGGCTCCGACGCAGACTAACGACGTTGATGCTTCTGTTTCTGTTATGATTTTAGAACTTTCTCATCATTTGTAAAAAAAAAAAAAAAAAAAAAAAAAAAAACAGGATTTCTGAGGATGTGTTCATTCAGTTTACGTCTTTAATAAAAAATATACTCAAGTGTGACAGATGGACAAGAGAAGTAGATTTTGGTCCAGAATCCGCGCCCCCCTCCCCTCGTATTAAAAAAATAAAAATAATTCTATGTAAAAAGAAAAAAAAAATTAAAAAAAAAACAGAACTTAACCATTTAATGACCTGAATTATGATGTAGATGATTAAAAAAAATCATTTGTTAATTTTAGTCCGTTTAACATTGTGATGACATTGGTAAGAGGTTTCTTCGAGCCAAGATCAAAGTGTAGTATCTGTCCGGCAGATACTACAATCAAAGACCATGACCATATGTGGGGCAGCCCCACGTATAAGTTATTGATCAATGTAGGGGCAACCCTTCATACCAATTGTCATTATTCAGCTCCCCTACTCCCCGGGGAGCTGGTCCCCATTTCCCCTTCACTCTCTACATTAAAAAATGGCCTTGTGCCTAATTTGCACAGTGGGGAAGCAAATAAATACACTGTTCTGATGCTACACTTCAATTTTTTATTCTCGGGTAATAGAGGAGAAATCCTTCACGACTAAGACAATTTTTAATTTTTGTTCCTTTCTCCACATAAAAAAAAAAAAACGACCTTTGTGTCTAACTCTGCTCTCGTGGTGAGGCAAAGTAAATAGGAACTTTGGGTTTGTTTTACTGTTCACATAGATTCGAAAACGTTGTCACAAAACAAATATATAACAAATAAATGTTATCAAATGCAAGATAAGTTATTTTTCTAACTAACTGGATATGCTTTTAGTGTTTATATTTAATGTAACATGTTTATTCAGCTCGAAAAACATAGTGTTTACCGATGTATTGGAAAATTCAAAATGGCGGGCAACTCTCTCTCGGAGATGGTAAGTTTGGGAAAAGGAGTTATAAATAAAAAAAAAACAATCAAAATGCTGTTAAAAACCAACCGAATATATGTCAGCCTATGTCACGGTAACATATATTGAGCGAGTTTCTAACAGTATTTTGTCTGTTTTTTTATTTATAACTAATTTTCCCAAACTTACCGCCTCAAAGACAGAGTCGGCTGCCATTTTAAATTTTCCAATATATCGGTAAACACTGTATGTTTTTCGAGCTGAATAAACATGTTACATTAAATATAAACACTAAAACATATCCAGTTAGTTAGAAAAATAACTTATCTTGCCTTTGATAACATTTATTTGTTTTGTGACAACTTTTTCGAATCTATGTGTACAGTAAAACAAACCCGGAATTTTTTATACAAATTTATAAAATAAAAGCATTCAGAAATGCAAAAAAAAAAGAAAAAATTACTAAGCAGACCAACCCTAGAGATTAATAGCATTTGGGAGCCTCTAAGTTTATTTAAATGCCTCCTAGGGTCGTTTTTTAATGTGGAGAAAATGAAAAAAAATAAAAAAAATTGTCTCGGTCGTGAAGGGTTTCTCCATTAAGAGAGAACAAGAAATAAAAGTGCAGCATGAACAGATACTACACTTTGATCTTAGCCTGAAGGCCAAAAAATCTCTTATAGTGCTTAGAGTCCCTATTTGCAATGCCTCTCCACGTGACAGTTAGACACCACATTCGTTTTTTTAACGTGTAAAAAAAAAAAAAAAAAAAAAAACAGATAAAAATAAAAATTGTCTCAGTCATGAAGGATTTCTCATCCACTGAGAGAGAACAAGAATTGTTGAAAAAAAAAAAAAATAAAAAAAAATGGTACACCCTTAAAATTTCGGCGATGAAAGGGAGATAATCCCATGTCGATCTTTAGTAATGGGTTGCCTCCCCTTTGTCAACCAATTTTTAATTTTTTTTTCATAAATACGAAACCATAATCATAAAATAGAAGTTGTGATTAGTTCAATCAGGTCATAAAGGGTTAAGTTTTGTTCATTCATCTTACACGTTTAATGACGAAGATGCTCAAGAGCGACAGATCCACAGAATCCCCATATCAATATGATGTACGTAGCCGTGATATAACGAAAATATCATATTCCAAAAATCAGCTACAAGTTGCCTTCAATAAATTTCCGAACTTCTTTCGTATCGACCCTTTTGTTAATAGTGCACACATGAAACTCTAGTCCCATTTGAAGTAATCTCCTCCGGCTGCAATGCACTTGCACCATTTCAATAACTTCTTGAAGACACCATGGAAATCCTCTTGTGTGAGCGTGTCAATGACCCTCGTCACAGCCTCTTACATTCACCAAATTGTCTCATAACGACAGCCTGTAAGGTTTTCCTTGAGCTTAGGGAATAACCAAAAGTCCCAGGGAGCAAGGTTTGGAGTATAGGGAGGGTGAGGAACTGTCTTGATGCTCATCTTCGTCAAATAATCTGTGATAAGGATGGAGCATCCTTGAGACAAACTTTGTGCAAATCTTCCGCATTTTCAGTTCCTCGGGAATAATTGTGTGTACAATTCCCACACTGACATCAAACTGTGCACTTATTGTCTCTATAGACACACGACGATACTTATCCATGAAATTCTTTATTTGGCCAATCAACTTTGGTGTTCAGACTTCCTTACTCCTCCCACACCACTCATCGTCCGTCATAGACACCCTGCCTTCCTTGAATCTCTTATGCCACTCAAAAACTGACGTTCGATTCATGCAAGATGGTCAAAAAGCAGTCTGAAGCATTCCATACGTTTCTGTGGCATTTTTTTTTTTTTTTTTCAAATTTAAAACAGAATTTTATTGCATATCGTTCTTCTAAAGTGTTTTCACATCCAGACTACATTTTTTGAAATTCACCAGCTGTGACAATCGGGCTTTAGTAGGGTGTATTCCAATTCCAGATGTAACTGTTCATTTGTACCCTGAAATCATAAAAATTGGCCGGTCATCTCATAAGATGTATAGCAATAACAAACTGAATTTTCAAGAGTCTATGACAATTTTAAATGCCTGTGCAAAAACAGTCTGGAAACTTATTGAAGGCACTCTGTAAATTAAATAATTTTATTTTTATCAAGAAAATCATTTTTAAGCAATTAATGGGAATTTGTCGGCATTACAGCATGAATCTTACAAGTGAATTATTTTCAGTTATCTCCTTTTTCGTTTTTTTTTTCAAAATGGCGGGCAAGACTCATAAAATTTTATTTTAAAAATAAAATTACTTGATCAATTCACATGGTTTTTGGAATATGACATTTTTATTTAATCATACATACCTGACACAGATTTTGTTGGAGGGAGGGGGTAATATAGAGAGAATTCTGAACAAGGATCCAAAAATACTATTTCAACTTAAGCATAACAGACCCACAAATAAAAGCCATTATTAATTAAAATGTAAAGAAATTGTTCTTTCCAACTGAAACCTGGGAAAGCGAAAAAAAAAACAAAAAAAAAAAACATTTTTTCCATCTTGAACCTGACTGATTCATAGACAAAATATCTTACGGAAATTATATGGTCGCATCTGAAAAAGAAAACAGAATTATTTAACAATCCAAAACCAAAAATATTTTTTTTTTTTAACAAAGAAAATGTTTTGTCTATTTTAATTGTTTAATTCTTAACTCCCACTTGTGTGCTCCCTAAAAAGTTCCATAACCTTTGACCTTCATTCCCACCCCTATTCAATTGTCCTGTTTGCATTGTTTTTAATTTTCACTCT
Source organism: Euprymna scolopes (assembly GCF_053919585.1). Lineage (NCBI taxonomy): Eukaryota > Metazoa > Mollusca > Cephalopoda > Sepiida > Sepiolidae > Euprymna > Euprymna scolopes. The sequence goes on along the minus strand of NC_136526.1, from coordinate 1,894,598 downwards.
CTCTCTCTCTCTCTCTTTTATTCTGCCTCCTTTTCTCTCTCTCTGTCGCCTTTTCCCTCTGTCTGTCTGTCGCATTTTCCGTCTCTCTCTCTCTTTCTCTCTCTCTCCTTTTCTCTCTTTGTCCTCTCTCTCCATATATATATGTATATATAGGGTGACTCCAAAAAAACGGTCCCCATTTCTTAGTGTTTTGTTGAATGAAATGAAATTTTGGTCATAACTAGTTTATTATATTTAAAACATCACATCAAAACACTAGGGTCTTTGGCCTTTTTTTCTCCGTTCTTCAGCATATGTTCTAGATGGCCTCCATTTAGCTTTTGTTTTTTTTTGTGTCACCCTGTATATATAAATTTAATATTAGTCATTTATTTGTGTTCATTTTTGTTTGCAATATATTTGAACAAATTTAATTATTTATACCAAAGAGCATTTGTACCTTAATGCAAGTCGGGAATAATTTTCCCTTCACTGATGTGACGCCCTCAGTTGGGGAGCGACATGTATATTTTAAAAATTTAATCATCCACAGACATGTGTTTCACTGTTTCTGAATCTAGCAAGATTAGAAAACGCCACCCTTGAGTCTGAAACCAGAAACTCGTGATAATGCTGGAATGTATCGTGTTTCTGTAGATGGCACTTATTTTTGTTTGCCATACATATATATATATATATATATATATGGCGATTAAGCTACACTGAATATTTGGCGTTTCATCCACTCTAGGACTCTTCAGGCTTATGCGCGAATTCTGTGGTTGTTTATCGTTTTTATATGCTCCTCTTCTATTGAGATTTTAGTTAGCCAATCAGCTTTCTAGTATCTACCGCGCCCTTCCATACTAGTCTAACCAAAAGCATAGTTTATCAGGCAACATTATTTGTGAAAGAAAACACGGATAACAAGAAATATTACGTAGGTATGACTTCCTTAGATTTCAAAACCTGATACTATGACCACAAAAGTACATTCAACAATAAAAAACACCGTATAAAAACAACACTAGCGAATAAATACTGGGAACTCAAAGAAAACGGACATTCGCCGATAGTCGAATGGAAAATAATAAGACAAGCTACCACGTGTAGGGATCTAGACGACCCATGTAGATTATGCCTTTATGAAAAATTTGCTATCCTGTACTTTAAAGAACCCCGACATCTATTAAACTGTAGAAGAGAAATAGCAAATAACTGTTCACAAAATAAAATTTACTCTAGGATAGCGATACAAAATAGTTTTAAAACTAACAAAAACAATAGAAAATAAAAAATAAATAAATTAAATAAACATGAATATACATAAACGATCACACGTATATATATATATATATGTGTGTATGTATGTACACATATATATATATTTATATATAAACTAACAATTAGAAAAAAAAACACTAACCTAGTTTTAAAACAGATCCTTTGTCCGATAAAATGCATACCCATTGACTGATAGGAAGGGTGCGGTGGATACTAGAAAGCTGATTGGCTAACTAAAATCTCAGTAGAAGAGGAGCATATAAAAACGATAAACAACCACAGAATTCGCGCATAAGCCTGAAGAATCCTAGAGTGGATGAAACGCGGAATATTCAGTGTAGCTTAATCGCCATATATATTTTATAAATTACTAACTAGCTCTACCTACGTATTGAGCACTTTTGAAGTAAATACTTAAAGTTTACGCATAAATCTATATTTCCGTATATTAATTTTATGTGAGTAAATTAAGTAGTTATATATATATATATATATATATATATATATACGTTTTATTTTTTATTACTGTATCTTTCTGTTAAGTTACATTATTGTTTCAGCTACCCGGCCGTTTTTTTGGCCGTCCGCAGCTTCCTCAGACTTTTACAGTTTAAGTTTAAAAATCTGAGGAAGCTACAGACGGCCAAGAAAACGGTCGGATAGCTGAAACAATAATGTAACTTAACAGAAAGATACGGTAATAAAAAATAAAACGCATATTTGCTCTACAACAGTATTGAGCACTTTCTTCAGTTTTTATTAATTATTATTTCTACTAAATATATATATATACAGCATCACTCAGTTTCGAGTGGCCACCCAGTACATTTTTATAAATTTTTCCCAAAGATGCTTATTTTTTAAATTTATTTTCTTTTGTTTTCTTTGGATTCCCATTGTATATATTATTAATATTACTTATCAAAATCAGCAAATCAATGTATAAAGGTTATAAAAAATTCCATGAGTTTAATCATGAAAAAAGAGGGGTGGACACTTTTTCATGGGCCCCCTCCCTTTTTTTCATCATTTTTTTAAAAATGTTTCTTTTATTTCTATTGAAATTTACCAAGAAAATTTTTAATACTATATAAAATCCAAGGATGGAGTACTGCTGCCACATCTAGGCAGGAGCTGCTAAAAACAGCCTATCCTGCCTTGACAGAGTACAAAATAGACTTTGTGGCTTAGTGGGGGATGCCCTTTTCTCTTCCCTGCAACGTTGCGAACCTGTCTTTGTTTTCTTTATTTCCATGGCAGGTGCTCGTCTGAGTTCCAATCCCTGGTCCCCCCCCCTCGCCAATCTTTCACGAAAAACACCCGTCTAGCTGAAACCACTGTCATTAATTTTCCCCACTCTTTATCTGTGCCAAAACCAAAATGTAGATTCCATGAACAAAGCTTCTTTCTTAGAAGTGGACGCCGGTGGGACTCTGTTCTGTTTGCCTGTTTCCCACCTGACTACAACTTTGATGTCTTCGAGTCCGACATAAACAAATTCCTGATGAACCGCCCCCCTTAAGTAAGACACTTTATCAAATCTCAAATACTAACATACTGTACATGCAATAACCCTCATCCCCGAATGGCTTCCGGGTCTTGATAAGTGGTGACCACCTTGTGTAAAAAAAAAAAATATATATATATATATATATAATATATATATATATTTATCTTTGATATAACTCTCACAATCCGAAAAAAGTTAAATAAATAAAATAAACCAAGAAAAAAAAAAAAACGTTCGGGGGGGGGGGAATTTATAAAAATGTACAAGGTGGCTACTCGAAACTGAGCGATGCTGTATATATAATAATGCTGTATATATATATATATATATATATATATATATATATATATATATATACAGCATTATTATATATACAGCGATGCTGTATATATAATAATTGTATCGCTGTAGTTTCATCAATGTAAACCGACTGAAACTCTTGCGTTTATCAAAAAGTGCTCAATGACAAGCAGAGTTATTATAGCATGTTCATTCATTTTTTACAAAACATCATTGGCTACATATGCGCATACATGTTTCTGCTGCAGAGTCTTTTAGAAATGATGCATCGTCAAAGGCTGGATTATTACAACGAATCCAGCAAAAATCTGGATTCATTGTAATGATCCAGCCTCTTGTAACATGGGGGGGGGGGTCTGTTTATATTGTGTGTTGATGTTTACTTTTACGACATTATCTCTTTATCTGTGCCTAAATCAAAACGTGGATTCCATGAACAAAGCTGCTTTCTTAGAACTGCACGCCTGTGAAACTCTGTTCCATCTGCCTGCTTCCCACCTGACTACAACTTGGATGTCTTCAAGTCCAACGTTAACAAATTCCTAATGAACCGCCCCCTTAAGTAAACACTTCATCAAATCTCCACACTAACGTAATGTACTTGCAATAACCACCCTTATCCCTGAGTGGCTTCCAGGCCTTGATAAGTGGTGACCACTGTGTAAAAAGAGACATATCAGCCCTTTTTAGGGGTTTATAAAACGAAGTAGAATGTACCTTTTATATGCTCTTTGCATCTCTTTGCTGTGTCCTTGAGTGGTTTGTGTCCCCAATATCGGCTCACCTGGAACAAAAACTTTCTCATGCATAACAACAGACGCAAGTCTTATTTCTCTGGACAAGTGGAACTTCATCGAGTTTCACGGTCAAGTCCAATTTCTACTGTACACTCTTTAACCCTTATCCTCGAATGGCCTCTTGGCCTTGATAAGTGGTGGTGCCTATGTAAAAAAAAAAAAAGAAAGTCACATCTCTGGTCTTTGCGTCATCCTTAGAAGGAGGGTGGGAATTTTGCCATCCACCCCGCCTATCTCTTGCCGATTCCAGCAGAAGTCTTCCATCTTCTCGGAATCGTGCCAGACTGACTGACTGCAATCTCTTGTAGACTGTCAAACTGACTAGAAAACTTATGTGCATCCCTATTTTAAGGTATATGTAGGGGTGGTAACACCCCGTTAACCAGCCTGCACTCAAAATGTACTCACCTGCCTCATGACCCCTTGCTAGCATGCAGGTGCACGCGATGTCAGTGGAAGTCAATGGGTTTGAAGCTGGTTAGCGTTAACCTCTCGACCTCTTTGCATCTAACTTGACATAAGCAATTGGTTCAAGCCAGTTAACTGCATTATTGACTGATGATGATGCATTTCTAAAGAATTTGTAGCTAGAACATGTATCCATAATAAAAAATAATTTTAAGAGTTAATAAATAAACATACTAATAATATTAAAAAATATATATGTTTTCATATTTATTATAAAGATTAATAATTGTAAATTATAAATCTGTTTGAAAAAGATGAACAAACAAAATCAAATTTGTATCGGAATCGAGGAAAAAATATTGGAATCGTCTCATCACATATATATATATATATATATATATATATATATATCTTTTAAATTGTGATATTTGTATTTCATTTTTTTTTTTTTAATGAATAATTCTAGTCTTCGCACTTATGATCCCCCCCCCCAAAAAAAATATGGGATGGTCGTGTTTGCTTTATGATACCCCCCTCCTCAAAAAAAAAAATATGGGATGGTCGTGTTTGCTAAACATTTCAACAAATAATAAAAAAAATATGAGACAGAATGTCTTTCCACTCCCCACCGATCTTCCGAAAGAGAAAAAAAAATGAAAAGCTGAACTATAACTTTTTTTTTTTTTTTTTTTTTCATTTCAATGACGTAAAGTGGAGAGGGGGGGGGCTGTAGTCGACGTGTTGGGAGGCCCTCTCCTCGACTGCCATTTGTTGTTCATCTATTGTAAACAAAAAAATGAGATCCTTTTTACTCTCTACACCAATCGTTCTTAACATTTAATTTTTTTTTGCAATCACTTCCCCATGAATTCGAGTTAGATACAACAGCCACCTTTTTCAAGAAAGTCAGGGAAAATCCTTTGTGAACAATAAAGAAAAAAAAACATTTTTTAAAAGTTGTTTTTGTCATTTTATTGAAGAAAGAATTCAAATTATTTTTTTTTATTTTTATGTTTTTACTATTATTATTTACTAAATATAAATATTAATACTATTATAATGCATTAAAAAAATAGAATTTGATGAAAGTGATTGTAAGACACAGGAGAGTTCAAAATGGAGTTAATTTTCTGTTTCGATTTAAACAAGATGGCCACAATTTTTTTACCTGCTAACACGATTAAACTTGTTTTTTCTTTTTAATAATTCAATAATATTCAGGTAATTTTGACTGCATAATTTGGAAGCTAACATTGCAACTTATTAGAATTGACAAAAAAATCAGTTGAAACCATTTTTTTTTTTATCTGAAAACTCCATTTATCAACTACAAAATCTCGTCCCAATAGTGTAGAAGCGCTATTATTACTAACTACTATTATTTTTACTATTATTACTGTTACTATTATAAGCCAGGCTAAAATGAAAGGCGCGAGTAAGTATGTTTTGACGAAGTCTCTTTTTAAAAATCTACCAAAAATCAAGTAATTATTCAAGCAATACAAAATTTTCACTGATTAAGTGAAAAATGAACTTTATAATAGTGTACTTCTTTTTTTTTTTATAATCGATATTCATATTTATATTTCTACAAAACCCCTTGTTAATTTGTGGTAACAAATATGCTTAAAATAATCAGCCGAAACTGGAAAATGATATTGTATTATGGGGAGGGTGAGGATTGTAGATAAAACAGACGAAAAAAGAAAAACAACTGCGCACGTATCAGATTTTAAGGTTGAAAATCCGAATTTTGAATGTTTTATCTTTTTTGTTTTGAAGTGTGAAATTCATTGAATATGTTAATAATAATCTTTCAGATTAGCAAAAAAAATAATTTTCTTTTAGTGAGCCCAATATATCATTAAATAGGAAATGTTTCGAAGAACCGATACCAAAAAAAAAAAAAATAATTGCGTATCTTGCTAAACATACAATAATTTCTTTCGACAATTTGTTGTTGTTACATGATATTACTTCATATACAGAAGACCATACGGTCTAATTACAAACAGTTATTGGGAAAAAAAGTTTTATATGGTTTATGGGGAGGGTGAGGATTGTAGATAATTTAAAAAAAAAAAAACTGCGCACATATCAGATTTTAAGGTTGAAAATCCGAATTTTCAATGTGTTTTATTTTTCCTCTTGTGTTTTGAAATGTGAAATTCGTTGAATATGTTAATAATTATCTTTTAGATTAGCAAAAAGAAAAAAAAAAATTTTACATAGTGTTTTCTTTTTTTTTGTAAAAAAAAAATAAAAATATTAAATCTTCAAAACAAAAACAAAAAAATTAATTTTCTTTTAATCAACCCAATATTGCTAATATATCATTAAATAGGAAATGCTTTGAAGAGAAAGAAAAGATAAATAATTGCGCATTTTGCTAAAAATACGATAATTTCTTTCGACAATGTTGTTACATGATATTACTTCATATACGGAAGACCATACGACCTAATTACAAACAGTTGTTACCTCCCTCTTTTCCAAAATTATGTTCAAGTCTGCCACAATTTTAATGAAAATATTTTTCACAAATTATGCAATAAAAAAAAAAATTGGGGAAAAAAAGTTTTATATGGGGAGGGTGAGGATTGTAGATAAAGAAAAAAAAACTGCACAGGTATCAGATTGTTTGGAAATCTGAATTTTGAATGTGTTCTATTTTTTATCTTTTGTGTTTGGAAGTGTGAAATTTGTTGAATATGTTATTAATAATTCTTTCAGATCAACAAAAAGAAAAAAAAAAATTTACATTTTTATTTTTTTTTATACAAAAAAGCACTATTAAATCTTAAAAAAAAAAAAAATATATATATATATATATATATATATTTTCTTTAAGTGAACCTAATATACCATTAAATATGAAATAATTTAAAGAATCGATACCAAAGATTAAAATCGATAAATAACTGCACATTTCACTAAAAATGTTTCTTTCAGCAATTTGTGATATCACATCCTGAACAGAAGCATGCATTCTATCCCAACCATCATCAATGGATCTGAGGTCATCTCGTTAGGACCAGACAAGGCCAAAACTATTTGCCAAGAACTTTGCAGCTAATTCTACCCTATGCCAAGAAGGCCATCAACTTCCCATATTTCCTCCTGCAACACACTATGCAATATACAAATATTTGTGCGTGAGGTCGCCAAGCTAATCAAGAACCTTGATTCTAATAAAGCAACTGGCCCTGATGGAATTCCAATTATAGTGCTGAAAAAGCTTCAACCAGAACTTGTCCCAATACTTACAAAACTGTTTAAGCGTTGCCTTAAGAAGCAGTGCTTCCCAACACCCTGGAAAACCTCATCAGTATGCCCTATATTTAAGAATTCAGATGATAAGTCATCACCCTCTCAGTACAGACCAAGAAGTCTCCTGTGTGTCGTAAGTTGCTGGAATCCATATTAAATAGAGAGGTAGTCAACCACCTCAGCAGAAATAACCTTCTTAGTGACATGCAATATGGTTTCCGTTCTGCAAGATCTACAGCAGATGTGCTAACGATTATATCTCATAGGATTAGTGAATTTCGACAAATGCTTCCTTTCTAGGGCAATTGCTCTTGACATATCAAAGGCCTTTGATAAGGTATGGCATAAGGGCCTACTTCACAAGATTTCCAGCTACGGTATAACTGGAAATATTTTCTCAATCATTAAATCATTTCTCTCTGATAGGTTCATAAGAGTAGTGGTTGATGGACAAAAATTAGAGGCCTGCAGTATTAATGCTGGAGTCCCTCAGGGGTCCATCCTTGGCCCAACTCTCTTCCTGATCTACATCAATGATCTCCCTAAACACATACTTAAATCATTCGTTGACATCTATGCTGATGACACGACCATCTATGGCAACACATCAAAGGCCGTAAATGACAAAGTTCTCTCTGATTCTCTCTCCTCTGATCTTATGCGCGTGGTACAGTGGGGGAAGAAGTGGTTGGTTAGTTTTAATGTATCTAAAACCAAGCTCCTATCTTTACATCATCAACACTCTGATCCCCATCTGGCATCAATTGAAATGGATGGCTCTCATCTAGGGGAAGCTCCATGTTTTGATAAGCTTCTGGGCTTGACCTTTACTCCTGACCTGAAGTGGAACACGTACATCAAATATGTTGCTAAGGTCGCTGGAAAAATGGTAGGATCCTTCTACCGCTCCAGAAGATATCTCACTACTGATGCAATTCTCTATCTATATAAAAGCCAAGTACGTTCAAGGATGGAGTACTGCTGCCATATCTGGGCAGGAGCTGCTAAAAACAGCCTATCGTGCCTTGACAGAGTACAAAATAGGCTTTGTGGCTTAGTGGGGGATGCCCTTTTCTCTTCCCTGCAACCTCTCTCCCACAGAAGAGACGTTGCGAGCCTGTCTTTGTTTTATCGTTACTTCCATGGTAAGTGCTCGTCTGAGCTCCAATCTCTGCCCCCCCCCCGCCAATCTTTCACGAGAAACCCCCGTCTAGCTGAAACCACTGTGGAACTCTCTTCCGTTTGCCTGTTTCCCACCTGACTACAACTTGGATGTCTTCAAATCCAACATAACAAAATTCCTGATGAACCGCCCCCTTAAGTAAGACACTCCAAAAGTAAGAAATCTCCAATACTAACGATTACTGTACATGTAATAACCCTTATCAAGGCCCGGAAGCCACTCGGAGATAAGTGGTGACTGACTACCTTGTTAAAAAAAATAAATAAATAAAATAAAAAAAATTTACAAACAGTTGTTACCTCCCCTTTTCCAAAATTATGTCGATGCCACAATTTTAATGAAAGTCTTTTTCACAAATTATGCGATTTAAAAAAAAAAAAAAAATTGAGGGAAAAACAGTTTAGTTTTATATGGTTTATGGAACAAGTCACAGGTTAGAAATGGTTGGTTGTTTTACGGCATATCAACCCTTCTCAGGTTATTTAATGCCGAATCCGGTGATTTTGAAGAACGATTTTTTAATATAGTATATTTGTTTTTTAAGTCGTATTCTATTTAACCCATAGTTGGGACCCTAACAGGTGCTACCACTCCGGGTCAGAGTGGACCTGTGAGCAATGGCAATTAAAGGGTGGCTCCATACTCCCCCGAGCCCTGCAAGCTGTCGCCTCACCATCGGATATAGTTTAAGGTCATATTCAGGACCAGGTTAGAAATGGGAAAATGATTGTAATCATGAAATTAAAAATACATTCAAATTTAAAATTTATGGTTGATTTAAAATAATATCAGGAAAAAAAGCAGTTTTATTTTTATTTACAGGTATTTATTAGGAAAAAATAAAACTTCGTAGAAATTAATGGGAAGAAAAAAATGTAAAGTGAAAATAATATTGAAAATATTTCACCATAAACAGCGTTTGAAATTATAATTTTAATTCAATTATATATATATAAAAAAAAAAAAGAAGAAAAAAAAAAAAAACAAGGATATTTGTTTGGTTACATTAAAAAAATATTTTAAGGTTAGGAGTGACCACAAAAAGGGGGTTATGCCATCCATCATTGTCAATGAAGACCACAAATATCACTGGTTTTGGGACTAAGATCAAAGTGTATTATCTGTTTTGATGCTCCACTTGACCTACCCTTTCCTCATTCGATGAAGAAATCTTTCTAGACTGGGGCAATTTTTATGCTTCGTTCTTATCCAGAGTGCCCCCATTTTTAGGAGCCTGATTCCCCCCCCATTAAAAACTGATCTTGTCTAACTCTGCCCTCCTGGGGAGGCAAGTAAATAGTTGGCAAACCAGCGATGTTCCTATCTGATTATGGCGTGACTTGTGCTTGACTCCGTTTAAAGTGTGGGGACTTGTATCTACCACACTTTGCCGTCCAGAAGCACTTGGTCCTGACGGCAAGACGACCAAGCGTGATACTAGATGCTGGTGTTGTCTCCAACACACATGGTGTCTATCATTCCCAAAATGGTTACCCATCTGGTACTGGCCAGCCTCATTTTTGCTTAACTTTGGGGGTTATATAAGCAACAAATGTATATATATATATATATATATATATATATATATATATATATATATATATATATATATATATATGTATGGATAAAATATTAATACGAAAAATATAGAAATGTTTTTTTCTTTAAACTTCATACTTATTGTCTTGGCACCTGCATAGATTAAATGGTACTTGTACAGTTTAATCAAGACATTAAAAAATAAAAATATCGAAAAAAGCTTAAATTGTATGTATTCGTTATGGAACGAAGTTCTCTGAAAAAACATTTCACTTAATTTCATCAAGTAGTTTTTGTTTTACAGTGAAAAAACAATTTGTTATGATACTGAGCAAAAGGTTTGATTTTTAGGAAGAAAAGCTAGTATTAAAGATGGGGAGGGAGTGTCGGCGCTTTACATGGAGTTATCTTCAGTGTCGTTTCTAAAATTCAAACAAAAATGAAAAAAAAAAAACAAAAAAACAAGATGTCTGCCTTCAACACGCTCTCATAAAAACGTTTTTATGCTGTATAAAAAAAAAAACTACTCGATCAAATTAAGTGAAATTTTTTTTTTCGGAGATCTTCATGTGAAAAGGGATACGTACAATATAACTTTTTTTTTTTTTTTGATATTTTCATTTTTTAATGACTTGATTGAACTGTACAAGTATCAATTAAATTGTTTAGGTCTGTAATTGTATCTGTTGGTATGCATGGGAGGAGTTTGTTCACCTTTTCTATTTCGGTTTTTAGTTTCTTCCACTCTTGATTTCTTAAGGATGGAAGCTTTGATTTTTTTTTTTTTCCTCGTTCATAACTTGATGTTTTCTACTTCAGCAAATTCAGTTTTGTTAGGTTCTGTTGTTTCATAGATCTCGGTCTCCATGTTTCTTGAATACAAGATTTGCAGGTCTTCTGCCTCTGGAGTCCCTATGTTTGGGGCTTCCTTGAGGGGCGTTTCTTTGTCTGTTCTATCATTTACGTTGTTGCATTTCATTCAATTCTGGCTTTGAAAGACAACCTCTCTTTAAGTCTGAAGTTTCGGTCCGTTTGCAATTCTTTGTTCTGATGTATGGTAGTAAGTGGACAGGTCCCATAACTCTTTCATCCGTTTGCGATATCATCGGTCTTTGGGTGGGATGACTTCTGTAATAGCATTCTATTACCAGTCTATTTTTTTATTATTTATTTTTTTTTTTGGTTCATTTCTTCCTTCGGTTTTTGAGTCTGTATTAATTACTTTGTTTCTCCTGTTTTGGTACCTGAAATTAGAGGGGATACTTATGTGTTCTGTGTCGATCTTATTGTTTCTAAAATTAGAAGAGAAGCCAACATTCACAGGATGACGGCCAAGTCCCCTATATTATTATTTTTTTCATAGGAGTCACCACTTATCAAGGCTCAGAGGCCACTCGAGGATAAGGGTTAATAAGTGTACAGTAGTCAATGGGACAACATCGTAGTAATCGTTGGTAGTGGAAATTTGGTAAATTGGATTACTTAAATTCTTCATGAACTGTCTCCTTGTGTTGGGCTCGAAGACATCCAAGTTATAGTCAGGTGGAAAACAGGCGTGCAGTTCTAAGAAAGAAACTTTGTTCATGGAACCTATGTTTTGGTTTAGGCACAGATAAAGAGTGGGGAAAGTTATTGACAGTGGTTTCAGCTAGACGAGTGTTTTTCGTGAAAGTCTGGCGAGGATGGGGACCATAGATTGGGGGTCAAATGAGCACTTGCCATGAAATTAATATAGCAGAGACAGGCTCGCAACGTCTCTTCTGTGGGAAAGAGGTAAGGAAGAGAAAAGGACATCTCCCACTAGGTTACAAAGTTTATTTTGAACTCTGTCAAGGCAGGAAAAGGTCTTTCTAGCAGCTCCTGCCCAGATGTGGCAAGAGTACCCCATCCTTGGACGTCCTTGGCTTGCCTTATTTCTATTACCATGAAAATATGGAAAATTTCTTGAAAATGTTTTTGAAAATTGTATTCTTTATGTCCAGTAAAAAAATTGTGTCAAAATATTAAAATACAATCAAAATAAATACTATTAAATTATTTTTAATAAAAATACCATTAAAATATTTTTTTAATATTGAAAATAAAATTGAAAGTGTTTTGAAATTGCATAGTATTGTGGATACAAGAGTTACATTACATATCTAAATATTAAAAAAATGTATTCTTTGTGTCCAGTAAAATTTGTGTCAAAATATGGAAAATAAAATCGAAATAAATACAAATTATTTTTTAAGTATTAATAAAAAATACTGCTGAAATATTTTTAAAATATTAAAATATTTTTAAAATATTGAAAACTAGCGGGGGTACCCGGCGTTGCCCGAGTGTTTGTTTCCGGGACGGGGGGGGGGGAGTTTTAAAAAATGTTATGGTAGGTAAGTAGGAAGGATCAAACCCGGAGTCATGAGTAAAAGTAGGAAAATAAAGTGTGAAAAAAAAAAAAAAAAAAAAAAAAAAAACCATCTGCAACGTTAACAGTTCGGCCACCAAGAAAAGTCCATTCCAGTTGTTTAGGAAAAAAAAAAAAAAAAAAAAAAAACACTATGGTAGGTCGGCGTGAACGTGAAAATATAATGTGAATTGTCCAGCACCCTAACCACTACGCCACAGAGCACTGCAGCTTAGTTTAGTGATTTTAAATAACTTAACATGATAGGACTACGAAGCCAAACCGGTGTTCTCTTCTCAACTGTTCCTTGTGAACGATCTCCAAACGGTGTTAAGTGGTGGCAGGGGGAGGAGGAATTTTTAAGAGAGAAAATATTTTACCACTTCCATTGATCTTAACCGATTTTGGCCGTGACTTCTCAGCAGAAAAAGTATAGAAATCTAAGATTATCGAGGAATTTGAGAACTAATAAGCCTATAACACACCTCAGATATTGTTCTGCCGTTTGTGCATAATGTATTTGCATGAAATATCTTGATTTTTAATCCTATTAAGGTCAAAATCCTACGGGGAAAAAATGAGTTCATTTTATTTATATAGATAGAAGATAAAATCCAAATACATCGTTTTGAAATTGCATAGTATGTAACCCTACATCCTCTGGGCTGCATCTGTTGCAAGCCTAGTCCACGAGACCATATTTGTGATATACCCCTAGCCATGTTTGTCGATCTCGGCTCACATGACCATAGATGCAATCCAGCAGGGCTAGACTCTTAACTCTGTCTAGTGGTGGACCCTTCAAGGGTGACCAGACTCTCACTGGTCACTGGAAAATACTGCTCTGATGCTCTGGGCACACAAAACGTGCACGACCCTAAGTCTATGTGGCAACACCTATCTTCAGTTGGCTGCTCGTCGTCAGATACTGCGGTTGAGTTTTATCCTTCATAGGTGATATGCTGCTCTTTTCAGTTGCAACTTGGCTGGTTGAGGCGTCGGTTCTGTAATAAACCGTTTCAAGTCAACAATTCAAAAATAACTGGAGATCATTTCTTAAAAACAAAAATTATTTAAAAGATTTTTATGGTAAACTTCATACAAGGAAAGCTCAGTCCTTTGGATTCTCAACGGCTTTCTGACGCAGGTTGTTATAATTAGGGTTCATCTAGGAGCAATGCCTTCTCTTCAACACGAGTCAGCCAAATCCCTTCTTTCTAAAAACGTTTTTTTTTTCTTTTTTTAAATTATTTGGACTATTATTCTCATCTTCTAGTTATTGTTTTCACAACGTTTCGTCCAATTATTCCTCTGGCCTTCGTCAGGTTAACTGTGGCGGGATAGGAATGTCTCAGAGAGCCAGAAGGCCTTATTTTTTCATATATATCTTTTGTAAAATAACCTTTTTTGTAGAGGTATAAAATGCGTTTCTGGATTTTGATTTCATTTTTATAAGTGCTATCGTGAATACGGCAGAACCAACAAAGAAATTTATCAAGATCATTTAAAATAATTGACATTTTCTGGACAGAGTCCGCTTGGTCCAAGATAACCACACCAGTACCTTTGTCAGGTCTACAAATAATAAGATAAATTCCTTTGTATCGGTCCTGCCGATATTCACGATAGCACCTTATAAGGTCTTTTGAAAATTTGAAAAACTTTTCAAAACAAGATTTTTTATTATTGAATTAGATTGGAATTATTTTGGAGATGAGTGAATTGTATATATTTTTTTAATTTAATTATTCGAACTTTTATTCTTGTCTTCTAGTCGTTGATTTTCACGACGTTTCGTATAATTATTCTTCTGGCCTTCGTCAGGTTAACCGCGGCGGGATAGGAATGTCAAATCCTCCAACTACACCCACACCAATTGCTGTCTTCAATAGTTGTTGTCATTTTTTTTTTTTTTTTTTTTTTTTACTTAGGTGTCACCACTTATCAAGGCCGATATCTACTGGATCGATAGAAGTCATCTCACCACGGTTTTGTAAACTAATCCTCTGATCGGCTTTGGGTGGGATCGAAACCGTTACCTCAATGCTCACCTGGAATCGTAGATATTGCATTTCTATCCCCTGCACCACGGTTTCGGTTCCACCCAAAGCCCTGTCAGAGGATTAGTTGACCAAACCATGGTGAGATGACAACAGCTATTGAAGACAGCAATTGCTGTGGATGTAATTGGAGGATTTAACATTCCTATGCCGTCGCGGTTAACCTGATGAAAGTCAGAGGAATAATTGGACGAAAGATAATAGTCCAAATAATAATAAAAAAAAAATTATACAATTTACTCAACTCCAAAATAATTCCAAATTCAAAAATACATAAATAAAAAATAAATCTAAAAAAAAAGCTACAGATCACTTCCCACAAGAATGTTTTTATTTTTACGTCTAGAAAAATATATGCACAATTAACACGTTTTCACAGTATTTGGGCAAAAATAATTTTATAGTTAAATATTTAGAGATTTATACAGAATCGGAATCGGTATTTGTATCGGGATCAGGAAAAATATTTGAATTGTCCCATTACGAGCGTTACATTAATTGTAGAAGTTCCCGGAATGTGCTCCATCAGCCCATAATTCTTGCAACCACATAAACACCCCTGTGCTTCGATGGTATTTACTCAGATAATAAAATCTTCAACATAAGTGATATAAAAATGGCTTCCAATACTCGTACAAACAAATTAAAATACAAAATAAAAGAATGCATAAAAAGGTATGGGTACATATAGTTTATACTTATATATTTATTTGTACATGTGTATTGATTCATATAATATTTAAAATATATATATACTTGTTTTTTTTTTTTTTACCTGGCCTTATATTCTAGACTTAAAAAAAAAACAAAAAACTTTTATTGAATATTTAAGAACAGGGAGAAATAAATAGGAGTTAGAAGAAGCAGAAAATAATTTGGTCAAAATTCTTTCAACAATGGTATATTTGGTACACACACACACACACACGCGTGTATTTTATTTATTTCTTTTTTTCTTTCAGCCAAAAAGTCTATCTGAAACTTAGTACAAAACGGTTTGAATTATTGGAAAAAAATAGTCAGAATATAAGGCAGGGTAAATATATGACCAGTTAAAACCCAAGAATACAAAATAAAATAATACTGTTATGAGGATTTTTTTTTTTAAAGAAAACCTCATAGTATGAAAACCATTATTTAAGCATTTTACTCAATATAAAGAAAATTAAAAACAAAATAAATAAATAAATAAACGAAAATAGGCAAAAAAAAAAAATGAACAAAACGAAAAGAAACAAAAAATTTGGACAAAAAAAAAACAAAAAAAATTGGACAAAAGAAACAAAAAAAAATTGGACAAATAAAAACAAAAAAAAATTGGACAAAAAGAAACAAAAAAAAAATTGGACAAAAAGAAACAAAAAAAATTGGACAAAAAGAAACAAAAAAATTGGACAAAAAGAAACAAAAAAAATTGGACAAAAAGAAACAAAAAAAAATTGGACAAAAAGAAACAAAAAATTTGGACAAAAAGAAACAAAAAATTTGGACAAAAAGAAACAAAAAATTTGGACAAAAAGAAACAAAAAATTTGGACAAAAAGAAACAATTGGGCACTAAAAAAATTTGTGATAAAAATAATTTCCATTTCATACTGTAAACGTCGAAAAAAAATGTATGCAAATGTGAAAAGAAAAAAAAATTGAAATGATGTCGTGAGGTTTTCAGTTTTTACAAGTGTTTATATACACAAATACATCAGCAAGTGTGGAAAGTTATGTAAGGAGAAGAGGTAGGAACTAGACATAAATAAAATTTTTAAAAAGTGTCAATAAAAAAAAAAAAAAAAAAATTGCAGCTTCTAAGAAAAGTGTATTTACATTTAAAATAATAAACATTAAAAAAAAAAAAGAAAATCAAAAAAAAAAAAAAAAAAAACCGAAAAAATTTGAAAACAAAAAAAGGTCTTCAGAAGGTGCTGGAATCCGACGGTTTTATGTTGACTTCGCTCCGGTGAATATGACAGACAAGATGCGGCCATTGTGACGATAAAAGTCTGTTCACATCCATTAGCAAGCTGTAAACTTGTCCGAAATCCAAGTCAGGCCGCACAAGGACAAAGATGCCCGTGGTCTGAGAGACGCAGCTGCAGTAAATATTCATGAGAGCCAACACGTCATCCTCTTCAGATGAGCCAAAAACGTCATCTGGCCACTGGTAGCGAAAGTGACGGAGAAGTTGCAATGTACTGACATGCTGTTTGCCTTGCAAGTATTCCAGAAGGAACGCCATGGCGTCTTGCTTGGAGTCGACCTGCGTGTCAAAGTATAATGGAGATACGTCACCAGTCCGGAGTTCCGACAGGCTGCTGGTCAGTTCTTGCCTCATGACCACCAGCTGGCCGGACATGTCCAGCGCTTGACCTCTGAGATTCAGATTCTGGAAGATATCGACAACTTTTGTGAAACTCTCGAAAAGTAGGACAAGCTGGAAAAGAAGTTTGTACAGTTGCCGACACATTTCCCCTTTCTGATCATCAAGAGCATTATCACCCATCATCGCAGTGGCACCGGAGACTTCGTTCAGCGGTCCGAGAGCAGAAAGAGATTTTGTCATGTCCAAACATTGTTCGGCTTGGTTTAAACGCATGCTCAGCATGTCTAAACATTCTTGTATCTCCAGTACGCAGAACTTGTGACGATCAATAATACCGTTGTCGATGAGAGTGTCCGGCTTGGCAAAGATGTAAGGGCACTCCATCTGTGCGAAGAGCGTGTCCAGAATGTGCAGAAACTTATTGGTCAGTTTATCTAAGTTCTCGCCCTCTCCGATATATGTGCACGCCTCACGAGTTAGATGAGCTACAAATCTGCGTTGTTCGTTGTAGAGCCTCGGAAAGATGAGGCAGGTCACTGTGGTCAAAGAAACGTTGGAATTGGTCAGTACGTGGTGTAGATGTGTCTGCCACGCTTCGTCAGGTGGAATGGTAAAATAAGTAGCACCTAAACGAGCGACGCTAAGCGCCTGAGAAGTACTAGAACTGAGGACCATTAAATCGATCTCGTTGGAACTCGACGGGCCGACAACCAGGACAGGACTCGAGGTGTCTCTTTCTAGACAGATATCATTTGGAACCATTGTGCTCGAACTGCTTGAAGGAAGATCTCTAGGCATCCCGTCATCGTCAGCACCTGGAGTTTGAGATTCCTCATCCGACGTTGAAACCTCAAGAAGACAGCTACTGTCCGTAGAAGTAATTTCTTTCAAGTCTTCAATGCTATCTTGGAGTTTGAGCTCGGAAGAGCTTCCAAAGGCCGCTTTGTTGGAGGAATCCGAAGTGTGTAGATTGAACGCCTGACAGCGATCACCCAAAGAGAAATAATCGTCGTTCTGTTCGTCCTTTTCCAACTCGTTATCCAGAAAGTCAAATCGTTTGAACGTCATTATGAGATCGCTACTATTGGTGTCGCTGAGCAGAGCATCATTGGACGGCGTTTCGGGAATAGAGGTCTCCTCACCACTAGAGGTGACGCTATGCTGCTGGTCACTAGACTGGCTGAAAATGACGGAGGGGCTCTTTGGTAGACCAATGCGTTGACCAAAATAAGTCAACAGACTTATCAGCCTCTCACGGATACGAGTTTGGGACAATTGCGGCTTCTTCCACGACGACTCCCAATCTTGATTGGCCGAGTGTTTCCGCGAAATCGAAATTAGACTAACATTCCGACTCTCCTCTTTGGGATAAAGGTCGATGCCAAGATATTTGTGTCCAATAAGGGCCCGATTGGACAAATCCACTGTGAATTCAAGGGTTAACCCCGGAAGCTCTTTCTTGCGGAAGATTCCGACATCAGCGACAAATGACGAGCGATTTCCGGGCATCCCACCAGCATCAGAACTAGGGAAAGCTGCAGCTAAGGTGGACGAACGGGTTACAGCCAATTTGAGGATTTTTAGGGCCTCCTTCCAGTGGACGCCTTTCGTGTGTCGGGCGACGGGGCAGAAGAGTTGCTGATTTAGTACTTTCTTGCAAGTGGTGTTGAAGTCAACATAATGGACAATGCAGTGGAGAATCTGTAAGATGTCTGGTTGGTAATTGGTCGGTCCCCTCTCAAGGACCTCGACCAAAAATGTAATCATGCTTAGACTCGTGCAGGCGTACACGTCCAGCAGGTATTTTACAACGCATTTCGTCCACTGGGAACTGTCTTTATTGAACGTGCCTCGGCTATAAAGAGTTATCACAGTGGCCAGATTGTGAAGTTTTTCGGACTGCTGCCCACACATCTGGCTGATGCGGTCAGCCGCTTCACGGCACTCTGGGCTCGGATTTTCATAGTGGTGAACAAGATAGGGTAACAATGCGACAACGTTGATAGGAAAGCCGAGAGCTCCTGTCGGGTCCATGATAGGAGCATTGATGCAGAGCGTAAGCTGAGACAAGAGTAACCAAGTGGGCTCCGCAAGGCTGTGGGATGTGCAGCCCTTTAGCAGCAGAATCTGCACTCCGGGGAAATTGTGCCATTTGATCTGCTGGAGGATTTTGTCTAATTTTTCACGACATTCGGGCCTCTCCGGCTGAAGATGTTTGAGGATCTTGTCCAAGAGTTTGATAGCGAGAATGAACTCGTAATCGTAGTCCGACTCCAGCATAGAGATGGCCATCCAGAACATCTGAGTGACGATGGTCAGTTTGTCTTCGGCAGTTGCTTCGTCGAAGCTCTTCAGGGATTGAGCACTATGAGATTTCGCGAGATTTGACCGGTGCAAGTCCAAAGGTGAACGGATACGTGATCCACCGGCAGCGATACAAGATGTACGAGAGGTTAACACCGACACAGTGTAGCTTGTGCTTCGCGTATGGGCCGGGGCTGCGTTCGAAGCAACAGATCCTTTCAATGGATCACCAAGGCATTCTTTCGCCAGATTAGGGGTTGATAAGAAGAGCTCGCGCATCATATCTGTCGGGCGGAGCTCCAAATCGAGGTTGTCAACAGATGCGATCAACGTGAGCATGATCTCCGTCACATAACCCTGCATGTCGTCGCCTTGTTCGGCCACAGTTTCAACAAGCCTTGACAAAATGTCAGAAAGCATCTGCGTGGAGGGTCGCACCTGCAGGGCACGAAGGACTTGGAAAGATCGTCCTGCATAATGCCGGGACGAACACGATAGCGCCATCTGCAGAGCTATCTGTGACCAACGCTGTTCTACAAGAGCGACTGGTACTAATTCTTCAAATACTCTCACAACTAATTTCAAGAAATATGCCAATGCCGACGAACTGGCCGTGGCTAACGTTTTTGGTGTTATGTCTTCGTAGTTCCACAGAGGTTTGCCAGAGTTCCTTACCAAAAAGTTCAGCAGGTTCTCTACGGCAGTTTCAACAGTTTCGAACTGAGTAGAATCCTTTGTGTTCCGTGCATCAGAGGCGGAGGTTAGACCTGGCTCTTTCATAGTGCCCATAAAAGTTGTATCCGCTTCGTGCGGTGGTCTATCGGCAGTGAACACACCCCGCGTGTCGCTCAGGAGGTTCAGCTGCGGCATCCGTGAGATCAGGATCCGGGCTACGGACTGGTGTTCGGGTGCAGCAGCGCCGAGGAGGAGCAGATTGAGGAAGAGCTTCTTGCAGTGCTCGTAGACAAGAGACCGCATGTGGTCGAGCCCGAGGAAAACGATGTGGAGGATGAGGGGTAGATGAGGTGTCCA
Source organism: Euprymna scolopes (assembly GCF_053919585.1). NCBI lineage: Eukaryota > Metazoa > Mollusca > Cephalopoda > Sepiida > Sepiolidae > Euprymna > Euprymna scolopes. Next base: position 1,874,227 of record NC_136526.1, on the reverse strand, counting down.
GTCAATATCCAAGCCGTCCAGAACGAGGTCCGATAGAAACATCACCCCCAGGTAGCTACGGTGCAATCCAACCGTGGGGGCAAAGGTGTCGGGAAGAAGTTCAGACATCGGTGCGAAATACCCTCCGTAAGCTGGCATCGGGAGGGGATATGGTATAGGCGAGTTTGAGGGACTAGCACAGACTTCTTCTGTCTGGTCATGGGTGCTGCTTGCAGACGAGGAACTTGAGACACTGGAAATACTGTAAAGGAAAGTCGTGGAATCGGTGCATGGTGTGCCTTCAGCTGTGATCTCGTCACACGTGCTGTGTCGCTTCGTGTGAAGGACTCCTTTCTCGAGTAGGTCATCAGCAGCCTGACTACTCCCGAGCTTTTCATCATCCGTCGTATTCAAATTCATGGTGGTCTTCTTCAGCGATGATAGCCGATAAAATGGCGGAGTTTGCGTTCGCTCGATGGTTTGGTTTAGGGTTTCGACAGTTTGCAACTCCGCCATCAATTCGTCGACGAGTTTTTCAGGCTTGGCTCGTCCGAGGTAGCTGATGACCCTTTTAGCATAAGGGAGGAGCACAGTCGGAGACATATTAGTGACGATAACCAAATAGCGAACAACGACTCTGAGGTTATTGGCCCAGCAGTTGACCAATGCTGCCCATAAAATTTCGATTTCGGACGGGTGGCAGTCGCCAAACTTGACAGTGATATATAGCAAATTGTTTAGCACCATTTCTGTCGCCTGCGCAGAACCCCAGCCTTCTCCTTCCAGGTAAGACCTTGGACCTTTTTCCACCTGACTGTCCTGGATGCTGGTTAGGAAAGTTGACATGGCGTTCGCAGCGGGAATAGATGGATCGACCAGTTCGATATTGTGCAACCAGGGGAGGAGACATTTAAGCAGAACCTGTCTCAGGGCGGGTCGAGCAGTTTGGAAACGGTGGGTGATTTCAGAGAACATCGGCATTGTTAGGTCGGGGTGAAGCTTGACTAATTGGTCCGAGAGGATGGCTTGAGACTGAGCGTAGGAAACGGACAGCAGGATATCGTTTAAGGTGGTCGGTGGTTGAATCGTGTCTGGCGTGGATTCTTCAAACACGGGTTTATCCTGGAAGAAATATGTGTCGAGTAATCTAAGCAGTTGTAGGGCTTTCTCATTCGTGCGAATACGAGAGCTCCCGACGTTTAAGACGACTAAGTTCAACATGGCAATCAAATCGCACGAGTATTCTTTCGTTTCAAAGACAGCAGTGAGGGAGTTGAGGCATCGGTCAGCCACCTCTATGGGAGCAGTGTAACAATGGTCAATAACCCAGTCCAGCATACTCTGGACATCAGGGTTAAAATCCAGCAGCAGGATAACAGTCTCTTCGGCCAGGCTCAGAATCGCGTCTTTAATGTCAGCATCTTGGCAGGTCAAAAGCGAGTCGAGCCAGGCATAAATATATCCGTCTTCATTCAAACCGATCGGGTCAAAGATCGGCCCGCAGCATAACACTGCAGACATTGCGCGTATTGTTGCTAATTCTAACACGGTACTGACTTCGTCTTTCGATAGTTTCCGCTCAGCATGAGGGGAGGACAGATAAAATCTGCCGCTCCAGTTGGCCAAAAGATGAAACAAACCATGCCGAGTTTCCTTTGTGAGGAGAGTGTTCCTTTGCTTGAGGGGTGTGTTGTGGATGAGCAGCTGCAGGAAACTACTAAAGTGTAGGCGGACTTCGTGCAAGCTTGTAAAATCGCGCTCATTCTCACTCAGATACAAGCGGGCTCCGTCGATATAATCAAGAAGTAACGTGTTAACACAGTTCTTGTCCGGATCGATAACGCCAATGTTATTTGGGCCGAAGGTGCCATTCTCGGCCATCAGCTTAAAAAGGCGGGTCATCTGGGCGCGGAGATTGTTACGGCGCCGTCTCTGTTTGATATTATCGATTTTCTTGTCGTTGGTCTCCTTGAGGTAAGGGATCAATTCCTCTTGGAGATCTTTCAAGACCGCCGGGTTACTGTAACCAAGCCCATTGACGACGCAATCTCGCAGGTCAGAATTATCGCACTTTATCAACGGCACAAGCAGGCGAAAGAGATTTCCACTTTGGGCATTCTGTTTGCTCTCTGTCTTGTCAGAGGTGGATGCAGTAACTAAATTCTCTGGGCTGGCTCCCAGTTCGGGGGACGCGCACCGCCTATGCGGTAACACAGCTTCTAGCTGCGCCAGGCAACAGGCAAGGATCACATAATTGTGCCACAAGTGCATGTACACGTCGCAATCACTGGTCACCTTCTTGCTACCGGATCTTAATATCGAAGATCTGTATTCGTTCGTCTGTGCAGTTGGATCCACGAGAGGAAACAACGTCTGCAGACGTGTGTAGATGATTGTCCAAGCGGAGTTGATGGCATGAACGCATTGTTTAGAGGATTCGTCGGAAGCAACCAGTGCAACAAGGCACCGGATCCATGGATCTGGCTGGCTGAATGTCGACGTGACCATCAATTGCTGGATCCCCTGGTTTTCCTGACTGCCTGCCATCACCCAGACGTTCGCCGCCCGGTCCAACACCCACTGAAGATCGATGACTGAGCCAGCAATGAGGGCAGCCTTTTCATCGGCCGGGAGATACTGCAACATGTTGGACATAACAACGGGACACATTTTATCCATGACATCAATCAGGCAGGTTTTATTCGACTGTTTCTTCTGCGATGGTGGTTGTTGTTGCTGGAGATGTGTATTGTAAAGATGATAGCTATGCTGCGAGACACTGCTGCAGTTTGGACAGGTGGTCGAAGAGTTATGCAGGCAACTGGAAAAGATACTACGGACTTCTTTTAAGAGGAGTAGAGCAAGTTTTCGCGTTACAAGTCGGATGCTGCAAAGCATCACAAGGGCTAAACCTTCAACTTCGTGCAAAACGGATAGTTCAGCAACGTCTCGAGAAACAGTGTTGCCAGCTGCACCTTCTACTTTATTAGCGGACTGTCCTGCTATTGGGGCAAGGTTTTGTGGGGGTGGTTGCGGGGTAGTGGGATTGCTCTTCCACTGGACGAGTAATTGCACCAACATTCTTAGTACGCCATCAAGAAGTTGCGGCGTCGTGTCGCTGACATCACGTTGAATAAACTGCACAAAACCGTGGATTACTTGCTCCTTGAATAAGAGAGACTCGTGCATCAGATTTTGCAATGCCTGGAAGGCAAGACCCTTCAGTTCGTCATCAATGTGTACTGTTAGACGGGTAAGAAGATCCACGAGGTCGAGGCTGCTCATATTTTCTGGAATCAACCGAGGAATGGCGGCGATACACGTACGGAACAGATCGATTTTCGGTTTGCGGTCACTAGTGATAATTTCGTCGACTTCTTTACCCGTGTTTTCAGAATTTGTGTGGAGGAGTGTACGGCCAACTTGAGCATCAAGTGCACGTAGGATCGCATCGAATGTCTTCAGAATATGCGGATAATAACACGCAAGCCCGATATCTTTAGCCGTCTCTTCGCTGAGTAATTTATTTAAAAAGGTTCTCTTTATACGGACAGTGCTGCCAGAGGGTAATGCTGCGACTGACTGCGGCATGGGTGGATCGCCGTCTTTTTGCTGTAGGCTATCCGCAATGACTAGAAATGCTCGGAGTCCAATGCTCATGCGCTCAGGGGTGAGAAATTTGAATGGGCGTCCGACACAGAGGAGATCAAAAATAATCTCCTTCATGGCAAAGTCGAGCCGCTCCTTGGCAATAAATTGGATGATTTTCACAAAAATGTTCAGAGGCGTGTCCCGTGGCGTCACCATCTTCGATCCCTTGGGGAATAGGCTGTTCACGATGCTCTGCAGGCGACTCCTGGTTGCAGTATTACTTTCGCATTTAACTCGCACCATGTAGACCCAAAGGAGACGGTAGAGGGACTCAAGAGCCACGCGGGACATCTTCGCCTCTTTGTCCTTGTTCTTCAATTGCGATAAACACATCGTAAGGAAGTAGGGCCAGTTACTGAGAAAAAACTGTTTCTGGCTGACGCACAGAAGGCAGGTAACTAGCGGAAATAAATGCAAGGTGTGTTTCTTTTTCGTTGTCATGTCGATGGTGGTCGAGTAAAGCATTTCAACAAAGTTCTTCAAGACGGGTACGTTGACTTCGTTCTTAGCCTGAGCTGCCACTGGAAGAAGGATTTCGACCAGGAGCATCGCTAAGGCGTGTTTAATATCACGGTCTTTCACTTCCAAAAAGTATTGTCCGAGTTCGTGAAGGAATTGTACGCACATCTCAAAATCTTCCATCGGGTGCATTTTAACTCGAAAAAATTTGAGCCCCATAAGTAAGCTGATGACACTTTGTGCCGTGAAAGGTGTCTGGTCGCGGAGTTTCAGCTCTCGTAATTCATTGAGAAACGTTTTGCGTATTGGTGGGAAGCGAGACTGAGCAAGAACCCCGATGACCTCCGCGTACAGACTAGAAATCAGCTTGATGTTACCAGAGTTGGGGTTCGCCTGCAATCCATCTTTATATTTGAAATGTCGGAAGCTCTGGTTGATGATGCAAGCGACCAGATCGTCGTGGCCTGGATGATAGGAGAGTTTAGGCAAGATTTCAAGGAGTACAAGGCAATATACGTAGTCTACGGCCAGCTCTCGGCGTTCGCAGAGAAAGTTTTTCTCCCCCTTGCTTCGGATCCTGTACCGATCAAGCAGATGACCATCATCTACCAGCGACTGCTTCTCGTACCATTTAATAAACGAGTGCAGTAGGGAAGGAAGTCCCTGTTCGGCCACGCATCCAAGCGAGGTAAGAAGCTGGTCAAATTGAGTGTCCTCGTTTCTCAGGAGGGATTTGGAAAAATGATTCTTGAGGGGTTCCGCAAGGACCTGCTCGATCTTGCGTTCGGTGATGCTGCAGAATTCCATGAAGAGGGTCAACAGGACGTACTCGCCTGGCTTTACGTTTTGGTCCAGGCCGTGATAGCAGTTGGTTGAATGGTCCCGGCTCCATGGAAACGTGATGATGTGGTCACCCTTTAATGAGGTAGATGGTGGTGATGTAGGTATCTGTACTTGTTGTGGTGACTGCTGCTGCTGCTGTTGTTGTTGATGATGGGGTGACTGCTGCTGCTGTTGATGATGATGGGGTGGTTGCTGTTGTGACTGTAGCGGTGGCTGTTGTGACTGTAGCGGTTGCAACTGTTGTTGCTGCTGATGATGAGGAGGAAGAAGTTGATGATGAGGGGGTGATGGAGGTTGTGTGGGCTGCGGTTGTTGCAGTGGTAAACTTCCCAGCGGCATTTGAGACGCAGATCCTTTTTTGTCATCTGTTTCCTGCATGTCTCTTGTTTTAAGTTATCTTAAATATATATATATATATATATATATATATATATATATATATATATATATATATATATAGATAGATAGATAGATAGATAAAGAGAGATGTACAACTTAAACTTGAAAGAATCTTTTAGCTAATTCTCTTTTTTTGTTGCACTTCATTTAAAAAGTCATGACGCGAAGAAATCATTAAATGATATCCATCTAACTTGTATTCATTCAGGGGAATTAACTCTAAATTTATAAAAACTGGATTCTGGCTTGATTGGTAAGATTTTTTTTTTTTTTTTTTTTTAAATCGATTTGTTATATTCCGGAGTTTATAAACATCACTGTCTCAAAGCCAATGACGCTCATTGGTGATCTTAAACAGTTTTAATTTTTTTTTTTAATAGATTAAGGGACACAAGAGAACAAAATCAAATGTGCCTTACAATCATCCTTTCGCCAATGTGCAATAGAAAAATTAGAGTTCATCTGGTTCAAGTCCGCCATCAACGATTCAGCAGCAAAAAACGACTTGCCAGTTGCATCTTGGTCCAATTAAAGATTTTCTGTGGAAGAAAAAAAAAAAAAAAGAAAACCTTTTATTAATTAAAACTGGGAAAAAAATCTTTTTCAATTAAAAATCAAAAAATATTTTTAAAACTTTTAATTAAAAAATTTTATAATTAAAAATGAAAAATATAAAAGGTAAAAAATAAAATTATGAATTTTGTATTTTGATCAGTTTTATTTTTAAATAAAATTGTTTTTTGAATAAGGTTCGTTTTTTTGAATAAGGTTTGTGACGGGGGAAAAAAATGAATTTGATGCAAAAACGTTAAAACTTCTTAAAAAAATCTGAAAAAACAGTGAACGCGAAAAATGGCATAAATAATCCTGTTTTAATTGGCAGAGGGGGGGGGGAGATGGAAACTAAAATAATCCTGTTTGAATATCAAAAAAAAAAAAAAAAAAAGAACGAAAAAAAAAACAGCAAAAAAAGTTTTGTTTAGATAGGATTGAACCTGAATCCTTGAAGTTAATAGTCTGACGACATAGCATTACGCCACGAAGCCAGGGACTTTAAAAAAGAGCCGAAAATAAGGATTTAAAAATGAAGGTGGTTTTCTAGGTCAAATATCACGCAGGAGCAAAGAAAATGAATTCACAGTGCGAATTCTGTTGTAAGATGAAAGTGGCCGAAATAAAAAATTTACGATGCTGTTTATGATAGCAGCAGTAGCAGCAGCAAATGAATTCACAGTGTGAATTATCTATATATAAAAAAACGAAAATGTATGTATGTATGTATGCTTTTCCTCGATGTCCATAAAAGGCTTCTTTCAGAGAAGCGCTTGCTTGCTTCACAACTTCTTAAAACATTTTTATATCATCTATAAATTGTAATATCTCAGAGTTACCAACGGAGCTCCCCTGTCTATTTAATTTCATTGACTTTCAAACGTTAATTATTCAACATTTCCCGCATCGGCACGCGTTACATTCGGTTTTCGGTATAAAAAAAAGCGAAATTTGACTCTAATCACAGGCCGAAAGCCAGTTGTCTCAAGAGAGCTAAGTAACGTTTGTTCAATGTCGACTTCGTCATATCAGACTGTAGCTTTCATTTCGCTCCTAATAAACAGGGAGCGGGTTTTTAAAAACAAACAAACCGATTTATTCACCTCATTCAAAACTGTCCCGCACAAAATGCTAACTGCTGAATACCTATCGCCGTCACGTCAATCAAAAACGCACACCTGTTTTTTTTTTAACACTTTACTATTTTCCAACTGCGCGTCGTGAAGGCTTCGGTTTTTTCTCACGGGCACCCGTTTTTTTTCCATTTTCGGGTTTTTTTCACATACCCCGAAAAACACCCGGGCAACGCCGGGTACCCCTCGCTAGTCTATGTATATAAAAGCGAAAATGTGTGTATGCATGTTCGCTTTTTGTGTATGTCCAAGAAAAGCTTTTTTCAGAGAAACAGTCGGTCAGCTCACAACTTCTTAAAACTTTTTATATCACAAAGAAATCATAATATCTCCGAGTTAACAACGGAGCTCGCCTGTCTATTTAATTTGCTCGACTTCGGGAAGATAAATATTCAACATTTATCGCTCGCCGCATGTGTATTAGTCTTTTTCCTTTAATAAAAGCGACACTAATTCCGGCAGTATTTTCCGTCTATCGGCGGAAATGTCTGAAAGCAATCAGATTTGATCAATGGGGAAATATTTTCCTTATATCAAACAATTGCTATTCAATCTATTCATGGGATCCACGTTTTGATTTAGGCACAGATAAAGAGTGGGGGAAATTTTTCAATTTTTCACGGTGGATTCAGCTAGACGGGTGTTTTTTGTGAAAGATTGGAGAGGGGGGGAGCAGAGATTGGAGTTCAGACGAGCACCTGCCATGGAAATAACGATAAAACAAGGATAGGCTCGCAACGTCTCTTCTGTGGGAGAGAGGTTGCAGGGTAGAGAAGAGGGCATCCCCCACTAAGCCACAAAGTCTATTTTGTACTCTGTCAAGGCAGGATAGGCTGTTTTTAGCAGCTCCTGCCCAGATATGGCAGCAGTATTCCATCCTTGGACGTACTTGGCTTTTATATAGATAGAGAATTGCATCAGTAGTGAGATATCTTCTGGAGTGGTAGAAGGATCCCCACCATCTTTCCAGCGACCTTGGCAACAGACTTGATGTACGTGTTCCATTTCAGATCAGGAGTAAAGGACAAACCCAGAAGCTTGTCAAAACACGGGGCTTCTTCTAGACGAGAGCCATCCATTTCAATTGATGCCAGATGGGGATCAGAGCGTTGATGATGTAAAGATAGGAGTTTGGTTTTAGATGCATTAAAGGTAACCAGCCACGTCTTCCCCCGCTGAACCACGCGCTCAAGATCAGAGAGAACTTCGTCATTTACAACCTTTGATGTGTTGCCGTAGATGGTCGTGTCATCAGCATAGATGTCAACGAATGATTTAAGTATGAGTTTAGGGAGGTCATTGATGTAGATCAGGAAGAGAGTTGGGCCCAGGATTGACCCTTGAGGGACTCCAGCATTAATACTGCAGGCCTCTGATTTTTGTCCATCAACCACTACTCTTATGAGCCTATCAGAGAGAAATGATTTAATGATAGAGAGAATATTTCCAGTTATACCGTAGCTGGAGATCTTGTGAAGTAGGCCTTTATGCCATACCTTGTCGAAGGCCTTCGATATGTCAAGCGCAATTTCCCTAGAAAGGAAGCCTTTGTCAAGAGATTCACTAATCCTGTGAGATATAACCGTTAGCACATCTGCGGTAGATCTTGCAGAATGGAAACCATATTGTGTGTCACTAAGAAGATTGTTTCTGCTGAGGTGGTTTACTATTTCTCTATTTAATATGGATTCCAGCAACTTACTCATGATACACAGGAGACTTATTGGTCTGTACTGAGAGGGAGATGACTTATCACCTGAATTCTTAAATACAGGGCATACTGATGAGGTTTTCCAGGGAGTCGGAATCTATTCAGAAAAAAGTCCTAGTGACGCAGCTAAGATCACTATAGATTTCAGTTACAATTATAGTAACAGTTTCTTGGCTTTCAGGCCAAGATCAAAGTGTAGTATCTGTTCTTCAGATGCTGCAAGCTATTACTAGCTGTGATTAGCTATGACTAGCAAAGACCAGATGTGGGGGCAACCCCACATGCCTGACCTTTAACCAGCTCCCATTTCCCACCTCTCGGGAGCTGGTCCCCTTTTTCCCTTCCCCCTCCCTTCACTCCTCACATTAAAAATCGGCCTTGTGCCTAATTTGCTTGGTGGGGGAGCAAATAAATACCATCTGTTCTTCAGATGCTGCACTTCATTTTCTTGTTCTCTTTCGGTGGAGGAGAAGTCCTTCACGACTGAGACAATTTTTATTTTTGTACCTTTTCTCCACGTTAAAAAACGACCCTGGTGTCTAACTCTGTCCCGTGGGGAGGCATAGTAAATAGGTACAATTATAGTAACAGTTAATTATAAGCTATATCCAGTGGTTTGGTAGAGATATCAGCGAGGCCTCTTTCTTAATACAAGCGAGCATATGGTAATTGTAGATATTAAGTATATTACTTGAATAAAGTTCTTCTGACTTCTACGGTAGAAAAAATAAATCCACGTTTGTGTTAATTTCGGAAAATTTATCCTGCCTAAGCTATTTTATCTCTAGCCTTAGTACAGAGCTTTCAAAAGTAATAAAAAAATTTTTAAAAAAGTATTTAATTGCCATCAGCTAGAATCGAAACTGAAACCAAAACCATAGCATTCAAAGCTGGTGACGTTACCACTGTACCAAAGTCACACGCATATGAACTGATTAAAAATTAAAAATAAACTAAGATGAATGCATAAAATGTATAACGATTTTTTTTTTCAATTTTGACCCTTTTTGACCCCCTAAAAACTATTTTAACTGGCTAAAGACTCATAAAAAAATGGTCCATAAAAAATCCAATCATTTGAGGCCCCTAGCACTGCTCTGCGACTTCTAGTTTCAGAAGAGATAGAGTTTGAAAATATGGAGACAGGTAGACATAGTGAATTTATGGTAAAAATAAATTAACTTAGCGTAAAACTAGCTGACCATCCGGTGTTGCCGGGTCATACAATACGCTTAAACATGATATTTTAATTTATGTAGATTGTATATGTATTATTATAGAATCATTCCTCTATTTATTATTATATATTACGAGGAACTAAGAGAAATAATTGGCAAAAAATAAATAAAATAAAATAATGATATCCATCAAATTCCATCTGCGTTTGTATACAATATCAACCAAGGTTACACCGGTGTAATGTGAAATATTCCCCTGTAAAAATTCCTTTTTATCTATAAACTAGCAGGGCTACCCGGCGTTGCTCGGGACCGTATAAACAATGAAAAAACAAAAGCAGATATTGAACATATGTTTTATTCTTAGGGGAGAGGAATCTTTCATCTCAAGTTTTAGCGTTACAAACAAACATTTGTCTTCTATATATATAAAAGCCAAACGTCTGTGTGTATGTATGTATGTTTGTTTGTAACGCTAAAACTTTTGAAAGACGGAACCAAACTTGACAAATTTGGTATCATATCGAAGCCCCATCACCCGGATGACAAATATCGAAATTTCACGTCAAACGGACCACTAGAAGTTGGTCAACTGATCAGTTATCTTCGAGGGGGGCCCCCAAAAAACCTGTCATTATTTATATATATAAAAGACAAATGTTTGTTTGTAACGCTAAAACTTGAGATGAAAGATTCCTCTCCCCTAAGAATAAAACATATGTTCAATATCTGCTTTTGTTTTTTCATTGTTTATACGGTCCCGAGCAACGCCGGGTAGCCCTGCTAGTTTATATATATAGATAATGACAGGTTTTTTGGGGGCCCCCCCTCGAAGATAACTGATCAGTTGACCAACTTCTAGTGGTCCGTTTGACGTGAAATTTCGATATTTGTCATCCGGGTGATGGGGCTTCGATATGATACCAAATTTGTCAAGTTTGGTTCCGTCTTTCAAAAGTTTTAGCGTTACAAACAAACATACATACACACAGACGTTTGGCTTTTATATATATAGAAGAAGAAGAAAAAGACTATTTTTAAATAAAGTTTGTTTTTTTTGTTTTTAAATCATTTAGTTGGTTGGCATAAGCTCCGTGTTTGTTTATAAGAATGGACATCCTCACGTACAAAAAAAAAAAAAAAAAAAAAAAAAAAAAAAAAAATTTTTTTTTGCTGATGAGGAGACTTTGTTTAAATATAAAAAAATCTTTTTATAAAATTATTGTTCAAGACATACTGTCTATTTCAATAAAACATCGTTTCCGAAACGATCATACAAAACTATTGATTTTTTTTTTTTTTTTTTTCCCTTTTGAAATTGATTTTCAATTAAAAAATTATGAATCATTTTACTCAATAGTGAAATAGCTGATTGAGATTGTCGGACTGACTTCCTCATCTTGGTTGTTATAGTCACAACGTTTCGGCCGTTTTGCCCTCCGGCCTTCGTCAGGTGTTTTATATCGAACTGGGGAACCGTTTGTTAGGAGTCTCGAACCCAACCCTTTATTATTTATTGAATAACAACATAGGTTTAACACTAACAAAAAAACAACTAAGAATTGTCCTAGTGACATATGGCCCGAGTGGTCCTAGACGTTGTATCAAAGTTTACAGTTACCCAAAGGTGCTTAGTTCAATCCTGAACGAAGGCAGTGAAAAAGTAGCATTCAAAACAGAGAATCAGCAACTATGCCCCAGAGCCTAGTTGGAGTCCGAACACGGTACCCCCGTAATAATAATAAAGGGTTGGGTTCGAGACTCCTAACAAACGGTTCCCCAGTTCAATACAAAACACCTGACGAAGGCCGGAGGGCAAAACGGCCGAAACGTTGTGACAATAACAACCAAGATGAGGAAGTCAGTCCGACAATCTCAATCAATGAAAACACCTCATCTCAAAAATACAGACAATTACTAGTGAAATAGCTCTAGGATATCCATATCTATCGAGCTTATTAGATATCTACATTACAACGAGCACTGTTTTCTTTTAATAGTATTAGTACATTTACTAATACATTAAAATAAATTCTGCTCTTTAGACTCCAGGTCTAATTCCCCCAAAATTAATATATTATTTTCGTTTAAAAAGTCAACAAAATCTACACAAATATATAAACGGTAAAAACTTAACAGTAAATTGTCTTTCGCATCATAGCGTGATGCATGAAGACGCTGGACTGAAATATATAAGGTCCGGGGTTCGATTCCTAATAACAGTCGAGATATGCTGAAGAGGGGTAGGGCCCTCGAAACATGCATATATATATATATATATATATATATATAGATTACTGTTTTTTAAAAATAATAAAATATTTGTTTACGTCCAAATAAAAAATGGGCGATCTCAAAAAAAAAAAAAAAAAAAAAAAAAAACACCTGATCTCCAAGGTGGAGACGCTTACCTTAATTATTGTTTAAAAAAACAAAATGTATGTGTGTGTGTGTATATATATAATATAAAGCTGAATGTCTGTGTGTGTGTCTGGTCACGAATAGGCCCCTATATGATTGACTATTTTAAAAAAACTGATTACATATAATGATAGAAGATGTATCGAGACACAGGAATGGGTATGTTTGATCTGGCAGAACAGTGGTTCATCAAAATTGTGGGGTCTACGTACGCGCCTGGTCCACAAAGTATGGAAATAAATTTAAAAAAAAAAAAAACGTTTACAAGTGTTTTAGATATAGATGTACATAAGAATACTTTGATAAGTATGTTTTAACTTAAATAGGGATGGTATAATAAAATTGTGGGGTCTGCGTTCGCGCCTGCCCTCCATAGAATGAAAATCGGCACAAACTTTAATAAAGACTCCTTCATATCTATCTGCGTAAGTATACTTTGATAATTATGTTTCAGCTTGAAGAAATATGGTATAATAAAATTATGGGGGTGTTCGTTCTCGCCTGACCTCCATAGAATGGAAATATGTCACAAAGTTTAACAAGGTTTTTTTAATATAGATCCACAGAATATTGTGATAAGTGTCTCTTTTTACTTTCATCATATTTTGCTTTGGTTTTGATACCCCTAAATTCGAAGCTATCTCTTTACAACCCTTCCTTTTCATAACCTATCATACTTTCATAAATCAGGGAGGGAGGGAGGGAGGGACAGACAGACAGATAGATAGATAGATAGATAGATAGGCAACAATGGAATTTCCATTAGGTCTTGCTTTTACAGTTTATTACCGGTGGAAGGTTTGACGGCTGACTTTTTTTTTTTTATAAGGGTGAGGGGTTTCTAGGTGACAAGGAGGTGTGGATCGTTATCTTTAAAAGTCTGCCACTTGAAGTATTTCTTATCTGTAAAGTATCTGAAATGTGTACTCTAAAGATTACAATAAAACTGATTAAAAAAAAAAAAAAAATTGTCACTTTCTTGCTAAATAAAATAACCCTAACGTGTATCAAGAGGTGTTCATTTGATCCACAAGCCTTAGATATATCGAGAGCTACCGCTCTACCCTCCCCTGCTTTGTCCAGTGAATGGTATATACATTCAGAGATTACAATTAGGATGTCTGCTGTGGAACGGGCTTGTCTGAATCCATATTGTTCGTCAGTCAGAAGTTTAACATCTGTAAGCTGATGGACTAGAGCTTGGTTAATTATGGACTCAAATATTTAAGCGAAAAGTGGGAGGGGGCTAATGGGGCGATACTTTGATAGGCCAGTTCTTTCACCAGAATTCTTGAAAACTACTACCACAGAACCAGTTTTCCAGCAGTCCGGAAAGCAAGATTCATTAAGGCATTTGTTGTAGAGTTTGTAAAGAACTAGAGCTACTTCGGCGAAGCATTTTTTAATAGCACAGCCGGAATGAGATCAGGTCCACATGCTTTTGAAGTGTCAAGATTTTTATGATAGCATGTACCTGAGCAGAGGTGATTTTCAGACTGTCTAGCGTAGCGTCTGTCCGCAAAGGAAAGTCAGGGAGGGGGAGGTTAGAAGATCCAGTGTGGAGTTTGAGGCAAACCGATTGGCAAGCATGTTAACCTTCTCGGTTGAGTAGTTAAGTTATTCAAATTAATCTTGTGGAAACAATTAAGGCATTATGACTGGACACGAGTTGAATTTACACATTATGTCTACTATTATAGAAAAGTTACTGTGTGCGTAAAAATAAAAAAATATATATACTAGCAGAGCCTGTTAACCGGCGTTGCCCAGTGTAAGCCTGCCCCCAACCCTCACAAAAGTAAACTACGGTTGTTGATGGCCACTGCCATCCCGGAACAATTGTGGCTGTGGTTGAAATGAAATAATCTGGCTTTCACTGGCGATTAGTGCTGTATTGGGGCGATAACATAAAGGTACTATTATTATATTATCCCCGACTCTTTTGTCACCAGTTATTTTCATTCAGCTAATTTTAGACATCAATTAACAAGTCTAAGGTTTCATTGACGGAAACAAAAAAAAAAAAAAAAAAAAAAAAAAAACTCAAGATGAGAACAGTAGTCCAAAGAAACAATCAATCCACATCTCAAAAATTGAAAAACAAAATAAACTATTTATACTTTTTCATCTAGAAGAGAGAAAAAACTATTTGTTTCACTTTTCGATACTTATCGGATGAATTTCTGTACAAAATATATCTAAGAACACTCTTTATCTGTCCCTAAATCAAAACGTGGATTCCATGAACAAAGCTTCTTTCTTAGAACTGCACGCCTGTGGAACTCTGTTCCATCTGCCTGCTTCCCACCTGACTACAACTTGGATGTCGTAAAGTCCAGCATTAACAAATTCCTAATGAACCGCCCCCTTAAGTACACACTTCATCAAATCTCCACACTAACGTAATGTACTTGCAATAACCCTTATCCCTGAGTGGCTTCCGGGCCTTGATAAGTGGTGACCACTGTGTAAAAAAAAAAAAAGATATATAAATTTGCTTTGTGTGAAATTTGCTAAAGATAAGCTTAGCTGTTTCGGAACCTATGAGAAAAGAATTCACACTCAAAGTGAACTTTTATATAATAAAAATGTTTGTTTGTTTGTTTGTTTGTTTTTTTAAAGAAAAAATTTGCTAAAATGCTGGTGTAATGCAAAATATGCCCACGTAAAAATTATTCTTTTTCATCTATAAAATATTTTATATATCTTCAAGTCCAATGTAAACAAATTCTTAACTACTGTACACTCTTTCACGCTTATATGGTGACTCCTATAAGAAAAGATTATTTTTTAAAATTGGATTTTTATTTTCGATACTTATCGGATGAAAACATACAAAACATATCTAAGAACACTACCAGACATGTAAATTAGCTTTGTGTGAAATTTGCTAAAGATAAGCTTAGCTGTTTCAGAACCTGAGAATTGGTTGGTTGGTTGGTTGTTTTTGTTTTACGGCATATCAACCCTTTCCGGGTTATTTAATGCCGAATCCAAAGATTTTGAAGAAACATTTTTTAATAGAATATATTTGTTGTTTTCACGTTGGTTTCTATTTAACCCATAGTTGGGACCCTAACAGGTACTACCACTCCGGGTCAGAGTGGACCTGGGAGCAATGGTAATTAAAGGGTGGCTCCACACTCCCCAAAGCCCACAAGCTGGGGCCTCACCACTGGATATAGTTTAAGGTCATATCCAGGACCCCCATTGAGGGACTTTTACCCTCTGCAGGGGGGCAGTCGGAATATTTTAATGCCCCACCGACAGGGCCAGAACCTGAGGAAGAAACTAACACACACACAGACTTTTATAGAAAAGTAATAAATTTTTTTTTTTTTTTTCAAGAAGAAATGATTTGCTGAAATTTTATGGCCTCCCTTGTCAGTGTAACGTAAAACATTCCCCTTTAAAAATTATTCTTTTTTTTTTTTTATAAGAGAGAAAATCTATTTTTAAGATCGGATTTTTTTTTTTTTTTGATTTTCAATACTTATCGAATGAATTTCTGTACAAAACATTTCTAAGAACACTGTCAGACATAAATTAGGTTTGTGTGAAATTTGAAAAAGATAAGCTCAGCCGTTTCAGAACTTATGAGGAAGAAACACATTTGGAATGTAAAAAAAAAAAAAAAAGAAAAAAAAAGATCGGTGGAACATAAAGTTGTTTGTGTAAACTACAATTCCAAGACTTCCCCCCCCCCCATTTTTTTTTTTTTAACAAGGTGGTCACCACTTATCAAGGCCCGGAACCCACTCAGAGATAAGGGTTATTGTAAGTACAGTACGTTAGTGTGGAGATTTAATAAAATGTCTACTTAAGGGGGCGGTTCATCAGGAATTTGTTTATGTTGGACTTGAAGACATCCAAGTTGTAGTCAGGTGGGAAGCAGGCAGACGGAACAGAATTCCGATACAAATGCAAATCCTGTTCTAATTTTCTCAATTCCAATACAACTACCATTTATGGTAGCACATCTAAGACAGTAAACGACCAAGTTCTCTCCAATTCTCTCTCCTCTGATCTTGAGCATGTAGTACAATGGGGAAAGGAGTGGCAGGTTACTTTTAATGCATCTAAAACCAAGCTTCTCTCTTTACATCATCAACATTCTGATCCACATCTGGAATCAATTGAAATGAATGGCTCTCGTCTTCAGGAGGCCTCAAGTTTTGACAAGCTTCTGGGCTTGACCATTACTCCTGATCTTAAATGGAACATGTACATCAAATCTGTTGCCAAGGCTGCTGGAAAAATGGTGGGATCTTTCTATCGATCCAGTAGATATCTCACTGCTGATGCAATTCTCTATCTATATAAGAGCCAGGTATGTCCAAGGATGGAATACTGTTGCCACATCTGGGCAGGAGCTGCTAGAAAGGACTTGTCCTGCCTTGATAGAGTTCAAAATAGACTTCGTAGCCTCGTAGGAGATGTCCTTTTCTCTTCCTTGCAACCTTTATCTCACAGAAGAGATGTTGCGAGTTTGTCTCTGATGTATCGTTATTTTCATGGAAAGTGTTCGACTGAGCTTCAATCTATGGTGCCCCCTCGTCAAACTTTCACAAGAAACACTCGTCTAGCTGTAAACACTATCAATAATTCTCCCCACTCTTTATCTGTGCCTAAACCTAAACGTAGATTCCATGAACAAAGCTTTTTTATTAGAACTGCACGCCTGTGGAATTGTCTTCCGTTTTCCTGCTTTCCGGCTGACTACAATATGGTTGTCTTCAAGTCTAACGTAAATAAGTTCTTGATGAGCCGTTCCATATAAGTTATCAAATTTAACAAATTTTCATTACTAATGATTATTATATTGTACAATTTCTACTGTACACTCTTTAACCCTTATCCTTGAGTGGCCTCTTGGCCTTGATAATGAGTTGATACCTATGAAAAAAAAAAAAAAAAAAAAAAAAGTCCAATGTGAACAAGTTCTAATTGAATTGTCCCCCTAAGTAATCCAAGTTACAAAATTCCCACTGTTTACTATGCTAAAATCACAATGACTAATGTATACCTATTAACCCTTATCCTCGAGTGGCCTCTGGGCCTTGATAAGTGGTGACACCCTTGTAAAAAAAAAAAAAAAAAAAAAAAAAAACTACGGATTCCAATTATTTAAAAATTTCTAAATATTTAGTTATAGAGTTGCTGTTATTTATTTTTTTTTATTTATTATTTTACTTTTTTATTTTTAAATATTTTATTTATTTATTTATTTTTATTTTTATTTTCAGGATTGTGGTTAAATCCCATTTAATATGCGAATATATTTTTGCAAACGTAATACCGAGTGGTGGTAATATGTACAGCTATTAAAAATTAAATGCTTAGAAAAGGGGGTGGGTGTCGATTGGGTACATCAAATTATTTTTAGAAGTGGAGGGGGGAGCATAATAAAAATGGACACTAGCATTACATAACAACCGGTTAAGAACTATTTTGAAAATAAATTATTTATATTATCGAAAGACATAAATTATCATACCGGTTATGTCAGTGATTGTTAAAGACTCATCGTTCTTTTATGAGCTTCTAAATTAAAAATATCAGTTCCGTTCCCATGGCTCCAACATCTCCATATAGTAAAAAAAAAGTTTGAAGTACTTGGTTTTGATGGTTTTGTTTTACGGCATATCAACTCCTTTTCAGGTTATTTAATGCCAAATCCAGTAATTTTGAAAAGATTTTAGGTTTCAAGTTCTTTATTTTTTATTTATTTATTTATTTATTTATTTTTTTATTACATTTTCACCCCAAACAAGGCACATTGCCACTTTGGTGTACTATCAAGGGCAACAACTACTGGGGTACTATGTAGGGATTTGGGCAGCAAGATGTCGGTTCACGTTGCACTTGAACTTCTGCACGTCAGTACAGTTGGGGAAGCAGGGACCTGGAATGGAATTCCAGAGTCTAGCGGTTCTGGGGAAGAAACTACTGGAGTAGAAAGATCTTTTACATCTAGGGATCTCTACAGTGTGGGGGTGGGGTTTTGCAGCCTGTCGGGTCTGTCGAGGGTGTTCACGTCGTGGGGGCACAAGTGTTTGCAGTTCGTCAGAGCATTCGCCATTAAAATACTTGTAGAACAGGCAGAGGAATGCAACGTTCCGTCGATGGGGCAGAGGCTGGAGCTTAGATGCCAGTTCAGGGCCTATCAGATTTGTGACTCTCTTTTGAACCCTGTCAAGGAGCGAGACACTAGTAGTCGATGCATAAGCCCAAATGTGACAGCAATACTCCATACATGGGCGAATGGTGGCCTTATAGAGGTACAGGATACTTTCGGGTGTTAGTAGTTTTCTAGCACGGTAAAGAGAGCCCACCTTCCTTGCAGCAGCCCTGGCAATGCCTTCGATGTAATTGTTCCAACTCATGTTTCCTGTGAACGTTAGGCCAAGGAGCTTGAAAGACGTACTCTCAGATAAAGAGTCGTTAGCCATTGCTATAGGTGGTAGAGAAGGTTTCTTGTAATTATTGAATGAAACTAGTTTAGTCTTAGCGGCATGACCATCCATTTTTGTCCCCATTCCCCTACAGATTGGAGGTCATCCTCTAGTGTTTCTGCCATTTCTTTAGATATATGTTCATTTGTTTTCCTGTCGTGCCGGTTATAGAGTGTGGTGTCATCAGCATATATACCCATCTCAGAGGCAATTTTGTCAGGGAGGTCATTTATCTTCAAATATTTATTCATGAAGTTAGGTTTGGTCAAGCGGATTAGTTGTTTTTGTTTTACAGCATATCAACCTTTTTCAGGTCATTTTATGCTGAATCCAGTTATTTTGAAGAAAAAGTTTTTTTTAATAGAATACATTTTTTTTTTCAAGTCCATTTCTATTTAACCCATAGTTGGCACCCTAAAAGGTACTACCACTCTGGGTCAGAGTGGACCTGGGAGCAATGGCAATTAAAGGGTAGCTCCACACTTTCCAAAGTCCGCAAGCTGGGGCCTCACCATCGGATATAGTTTAAGGTCATATCCAGGACCTTGGCCAAGTGGAAGATGAAATCAAAACTCGTATTGATCCGACTTGTCTGTCTCCAAAAACGACTTTGGTCTCGTCAGGAGATAAGGTGATCCACAAAGTTTCAAATCTATAAAGCCACAGTTGGATCAATTTCTTCTCTATGAACGCAAAACCTGGCCATTGCAAAAGGAGGATCTTCAACTGAGATCTTCAGTCACTACTGTCTCTGCCATATCCTGCGCCT
Source organism: Euprymna scolopes (assembly GCF_053919585.1). Classification (NCBI taxonomy): domain Eukaryota; kingdom Metazoa; phylum Mollusca; class Cephalopoda; order Sepiida; family Sepiolidae; genus Euprymna; species Euprymna scolopes. The sequence continues at coordinate 1,854,677 of NC_136526.1, read as the reverse complement.
CTTCAACCAGATCCCCCACTAAACCATCCATGCTAAATGTAACATTCCTGACCTAGACGAAACTGTTCAAAAGAAGACTTTGGTAGTTCGACCACATGTTGCATCAGCAGGATGAGGAAGCACCCAATGCACCTACTTGTTGGAAGAAGCGACAAGGTGGCCAACTCAAGGCATGGATCGCGACGGTAAAGGCAGACATGAAACTCTCATCCAGTCCTCGTGCTTTTGGTCTCCAACACTGGAATCGCGAATGGCTAGATCATACCACTAACTAAGCTGCTGATCGTCGAGAGTGGGTTGCATTGACGCATGATAGGGTTAATTCCATCGGAGTGGTTAACGCCACTACAAGTTTGGCTATTTTATTTTACAGCATATCAACCCTTTTCAGGTTATTTCACTCTTTATGATCTGAATTATGTAGAGCATTAAAAAACTATTTGTTGATTTTAGTTACTGTAAACTATTTGTTGATTTTAGTTACTGTAAACTATTTGTTGATTTTAGTTACTGTAAACTATTTGTTGATTTTAGTTACTGTAAACTATTTGTTGATTTTAGTTACTGTAAACTATTTGTTGATTTTAGTTACTGTAAACTATTTGTTGATTTTAGTTACTGTAAACTATTTGTTGATTTTAGTTACTGTAAACTATTTGTTGATTTTAGTTACTGTAAACTATTTGTTGATTTTAGTTACTGTAAACTATTTGTTAATTTTAGTTACTGTAAACTATTTGTTAATTTTAGTTACTGTAAACTATTTGTTAATTTTAGTTACTGTAAACTATTTGTTAATTTTAGTTACTGTAAACTATTTGTTAATTTTAGTTACTGTAAACTATTTGTTAATTTTAGTTACTGTAAACTATTTGTTAATTTTAGTTACTGTAAACTATTTGTTAATTTTAGTTACTGTAAACTATTTGTTAATTTTAGTTACTGTAAACTATTTGCTAATTTTAGTTACTTTAAACTATTTGCTAATTTTAGTTACTTTAAACTATTTGTTAATTTTAGTTACTTTAAACGATACTATTTATTCCTTTCCTCAAATAACCATTTTTAAATGTTATAGTATATCTTTGTGTTCTTTTTTTTTTTTGGTCTTACTAGATTCCAGGACAAGAATTCATCTAGTCTGGTGGAGTATCTAGCTTTGTGCTATTACTTGAGGTTACATCATTTGGAGGTGTGTCATTCCTCGTAAAAGCTAGTGTAGGTTAGCCATAGTGAGATCTTATTTGGGCTGCGAATACTATGTGATTTTAAATATTTAGCCAGAGTTTGTTTTCAGGAAAAAGTATCCTCCTGCCAGATTGTCCCGATAAACCCCTGTACATAGAGGCCTTAGACACTCGAGGATAGTGTATAGTAGGCATTGTGGATTAAAGAATGTGTTCAGAAAAATTCCAAAGTTCAAAAAGAAACATTTGACACAGGTCAGAGGTCAAATTGGCAAAAACATTGTAAAAATATCAGCCAAGATGAAGATAATAGTTCATACAATACAAATTTGTTGGGGGGGGGGGGAATATTCTCCAAGGCATTACCCCCTTCTTTCTGAAGCAGCAAAAAGGTTTGGCTTTCTTTTTCTTTTAAAAAGAGAATGTTTTTCTTTGTCTGTCAGCCAAAACTCACACACTTATTTAAAATACTAGTGGTGGTGGTGGGCAGGCTTTGCCTGGTCGTAAAATGTGTTTAAATATGATATTTTGGGTTTGTGTTACTGTACACATAGATTCGAAAAAGTTGTCAAAAAACAAATATATAACAAATAAATTTTATCAAAGGCAAGATAAGTTACTTTTCTACCAAACTGGATATATTTTTCGTGTTTTTATTCAATGTAACATGTTTATTCAGCTCGAAAAACATGCAGTGTTTACTGATGTATTGGAAAATTAAAAATGGCGCCCGACTGTCTCTTTAACACGGTAAGTTTGGGAAAAGGTATTATAAATAATAAACTAGACAAAATACTATTAAAAAACAACCGAATATATGTCAACTTATGTCACGGTAACATATATTGAGCGAATTTCTAACAGTATTTTGTCTAGTTTATTATTTATAATACCTTTTCCCAAACTTACCCTCTCCGAGAAAGAGTCGGCCGCCATTTTGAATTTTCCAATACATCGGTAAACACTGCATGTTTTTCGAGCTGAATAAACATGTTACACTGAATAAAAACACAAAAAATATATCCAGTTAGGTAGAAAAGTTACTTATCTTGCCTTTGATAACATTTATTTGTTATATATTTGTTTTTTGACAACTTTTTCCAATCTATGTGTACAGTAATACAAACCCGATTTTTTTTAATTTATCCAGATTTTGTATATATTATTAGTTGTGATTTCAGATGTAAAAATATATTTGGGTGCCATAAGCTAGAATCGAAACCAAAATTCAAAGCTGGTGACGTTACCACTGTATTAATGTAACACGCATATGAACTGATTAAAAATAAACTAAGATGAACGTACAAAATGTATAACGATTTCTTTTTCAAGTTTGACCTTTTGACCCCTTAAAAACTATTTTAACCAGCTAAAGACCCATAAAAGAACGGTCCATAAAAAATCCAATCATTTGCGGCCCCTAGCGCCACTCTGCGAGTTTTAGTTTCAGCAGAGTTTGAAAATATGGAGGCAGACAGACATGATGAGTTTTATAAATTAGATTAGGAACATTTAGAAACACAAACGAATACGAAGTTTGAGCACTGTTGGAAGGTGCAACTTAAAAAACTTTCTTGCCTCTATAGAATACAAAATCAACTTTGCAATTTAGTAAGGGTTTATCTTTTCTCCACATTGCTAGTCTTTCTCTACTCTATCATTATTTTCATGGAAAGTACTCGACTGAACTTCAATCTCCAGTTCAATCTCATGCCACACATTCCATTTATTAACCTAACATTGTATAACCTACTGATTATCAAGTTAAATCTTGTTGCATTGTAACCTCTACTTCAGATCAATTATAGATAATCACGAATTGTACTTCGTTTTCAAAGGGTTGAAAGCACCAACGTATTCTTGCCGTAAAGTTATTCACAAAATTGTATTAAAAGAAAAAAAAGAAAAAAAAAACATCAGCACATATGGTTGGCTTTTATTAAGCTCAAAAATATTAGAGGGTCTGGAAAGTTTTGACCAATTTAGAGTACAAAATCGTCTCTAATATAACAGGACTATTTCTGTAAAGAAGCATTGCTAGTTATAATCTACAAGGTGGAATGATAAAATTGTCGCTTTAGAAAAGACAGGATTCCATTTCCGTTCGATTTTTTTTTTTGATTTCCGTTTTTTTTTTTTTTTTTTTTTTTTTAGACCATCTAATAATGTGACATGCGGCCATAGCAGAGATTGAACTCACTACACAAGTTTGTAGTGTAATTCAAATCTTGCCCGTAGCTTAATACTTGATGCTTCGCCAGGGCTATCAAGAGTGGTTTTTATTGTGACGTCATCACTAGCTGGGTTGCCTACCACGGCTTAAGGGAGGCCCATCTGCCCTCAAGAGAAGGATAGACAACGCCAGTTTCCCAAACCCGGTATTTTACCTTGCAGTACATACAGCGCCTCGCCTTCCCAAATGGTCAACCATTTTTTTTTTTTTTTTTTTTTTTTTTACATGGTGGTCACCACTTATCAAGGCCCAGAAGCCACTCAGGGATAAGGGTTATTGCAAGTACAGTACGTTAGTGTGGAGATTTGATGAAGTGTTTACTTAAGAGGGTGGTTCATTAGGAATTTGTTAACATTGGACTTGAACACATCCAGGTTGTAGTCAGGTGGGAAGCAGGCAGATGGAACAGAGTTCCACAGGCGTGCAGTTCTAAGAAAGAAGCTTTGTTCATGGAATCCACGTTTTGATTTAGGCACAGATAAAGAGTGGGGGAAATTTTTCACAGTGGATTCAGCTAGACTGGTGTTTTTTGTGAAAGATAGTACTGGTACTGGCCAGGCTCAACGATGCTTAACTTGGATGATGTGGCGAGAACCGGTGTGTCAATGTGATTGTGTCATCTACTAGTTGGACAGTTGTGTACAAATCCCAAGGGCAACAGGAGCTTTCTATCATGTCTGAAAACGACACAATGTTCAACGAGCAAGATCAGAGATGTACAACTCGTGTTCTCTATCGATCCAAGTTATGAATTCTTTATAAATCTCTAAATATTTAACAACAGAGTTGTTATTTCCCCCCCCCCCCGATTACCGTAAAGACACATGTTAAGTGTGCAGATCTTTTCTCAAACATAAAACACACTTGTGGGAACTTGTGTGATCGTTAGACTTTAGTTTTACTGGAATATTTTTTTGCAGTAATGTCAACATTACTACCAGCATCAAAAGATTTTGTTCTAAACAAAATCAGATGAAAAAGATAAAGGATTCGTTTTTGGCATCGGAAAAAAGACAAAATTTTTTCCAATTCTGATACCAATACCTTGAAAAGTTCCGATTCCTCGTCCCAGCACATAGATGTTAAGGCTGTATAGATTGGTTCCCTAGACGTAAATACAATGAGACCGGCATGATTATCAAAGAGTGCTCAATAGAGGAGAGAGCTGGTATATAGTCTGTTTATGTAACCAATAATGTTTGTATAATATGTGCATACAGGTTTCAGTGGAGTCCCAATTCAAAGAGACCAATTCATTAGTCTGCGCGAGTCTTTTCTAGTCTCACACAAAAACACGCGTTCACATCTCAAGCTATATTACTTGTCATATACATACGCGCACACGTCCACACACGTACATATATTCACGTTCGCGTATATACACTCACATTCACGTGTATACACACACACACACGCTAACATACACACATGTACTCACATACGCGCACACACGGACAACGCCACTTTCCCTTTCAAAGGAAATCCACACATGCGCAAAAGATCACCGGAAACAACTACAAAAGCAAGAGCAATAAGCTGCTTCCTCCTTTTCGGACCAGCTCTCGAGGTGAGAGATTCAACGAACCAGCCACCTCCCTTTCGGGAGGCGCGCGCCCGCGCTCGTCACGTCCCCTTCTACTGTATGTGGGGCAAAAAGCTAACAGACAGTACGAGAAAGAATATTGAATAATTCTACCCCCTGTCTTTCCAAGCTTATAACTACTCGAAAAATGTAATTCGAACCCTAATTTTTTTTCAATTAAAAGGAGCAAGGACCAAGGTTTCATTAAAAAAAAGAAAAAAAAAACGTTTAAAAAAAAAAAAGGTTTTAAACTTCGGACTTTACAGATAAATTTCTAAAAAAACACTATTTTAAATTTGAATATATTATTTATTGATCTTTTATTTTCAATTTGTGATATATAAAACTTTGGTGAGTAAATTATTTATTTACTTTTTAATAGATATTTCGAAATGGAGGGTGGGCGTAAATTAAAAAAAAAAACGCTTGTCTAAAATATTATATTCGGTTTATTGATTTATTAAGAGCATAAAATTTCATATTGACCCTGAAAATATTGTAAAAATTGAATCAATAGAAAAATTTTGATAGATTTTTAAAGTTTAAAAATTGAAAAATATTTCAATTGATTTTATTACGTAAAAAAAGTTTTAAAAATAAAACAAACAAAAAAAAAATTTCTATTACCTTTTATACAACTTTAATAGTTAATTTTGGAAGTGTAATCCATAAAGAAAATAAACAACCCACTTTTAAAAGAGAAATTACAAGTTTTTTTATATTTTATTCGAAGTTTCGTGTTAGGGGGTGTCAAAAATTCCCCCAAAATTCTGATACACCTAAGGCAACCCGAGAATAACGTCGTCAATGGTGTGAGTTCATATAGAAACGTTTATTTAATTTGAATAAAATATGCATCAAGTGCGCTTGAAAGCCAAATCACAACGTATACACTATTTATTCCACACTAGGTTTACCTAGCAGACCATTGCCATCTAACACATGCGTCGTTTCCTTGAAACATTACACTCCCCATCATTTCTCTTTGTCTATGTGCTTCAAAGCCAAATCACGTGATATATATATTTTTTTTTTTTACATAGGCATCACCACATTATCAAGGCCAAGAGGCCACTCAAGGATAAGGGTTAAAGAGTGTACAGTAGAAATTGGACAATATAGTAATCATTAGTAATGAAAATTTGGTAAATTTGTTAACTTATATGGAACGGTTCATCAAGAACTTATTTACGTTAGACTTGAAGACAACCATATTGTAGTCAGCCGGAAAGCAGGAAAACGGAAGACAATTCCACAGGCGTACAGTTCTAAGAAAGAAGCTTTGTTCATGGAATCTACGTTTAGGTTTAGGAACAGATAAAGAGTGGGGGGAATTATTGATAGTGTTTACAGCTAGACGAGTGTTTCTTGTGAAAGTTTGGCGAGGGGGCACCATAGATTGAAGCTCAGTTGAACACTTTCCATGAAAATAACGATACATCAGAGACAAACTCGCAACATCTCTTCTGTGAGATAGAGGTTGCAAGGAGGAGAAAAGGACATCTCCTACGAGGCTACGAAGACTATTTTGAACTCTATCAAAGCAGGCCAAGTCCTTTCTAGCAGCTCCTGCCCAGATGTGGCAACAGTATTCCATCCTTGGACGTACCTGGCTCTTATATAGATAGAGAATAGCATCAGCAGTGAGATATCTACTGGATCGATAGAAAGATCCCACCATTTTTCCAGCGGCCTTGGCAACAGATTTGATGTACGTGTTCCATTTAAGATCAGGAGTAATGGTCAAGCCAAGAAGCTTGTCAAAACTTGAGGCCTCCTGAAGACGAGAGCCATTCATTTCAATTGATGCCAGATGTGGATCAGAATGTTGATATTAGGAAAAATTTTAATATTACGTTGTGATTTGGCTATCAAGAGGATATCTCACTACTGATGCAATTCTCTATCTATATAAAAGCCAAGTACGTCCAAGGATGGAATACTGCTGCCATATCTGGGCAGGAGCTGCTAAAAACAGCCTATCCTGCCTCGACAGAGTACAAAATAGACTTCGTGGCTTAGTGGGGGATGCCCTTTTCTCTACCCTGCAACCTCTCTCCAACAGAAGAGACGTTGCGAGCCTATCCTTGTTTTATCGTTATTCCCATGGCAGGTGCTCGTCTGAACTCCAATCTCTGCCCCCCCCCTCGCCAATCTTTCACGAAAAACACCCGTCTAGCTGAATCCACTGTGAAAAATTTCCCCCACTCTTTATCTGTGTTTAAATCAAAACGTGGATTCCATGAACAAAGCTTCTTTCTTAGAACTGCACACCTATGGAACTCTGTTCCGTCTGCCTGCATCCCACCTGACTACAACTTGAATGTCTTCAAGTCCAACGTTAACAAATTCCTCATGAACCGCCCCCTTAAGTAAACACTTCATCAAATCTCCACACTAACGTACTGTACTTGCAATAACCCTTATCCCCGAGTGGCTTCCGGGCCTTGATAAGTGGTGACCATCGTGTAAAAAAAAAAAAAAAAAAAAAAAAAAGCGCACTTGATGCATATTTTAATTTATAATTTGTTATATATTTGTTTTTGGACAACTTTTTCGAATCTATGTGTATTATAATAAAAACCCTGTATTTTTTGTACATAATTTTTTTTTAATAACCATAATATTTATAAATGGTACAAAAGTTATATTAACTTAATATAACTTTTGTACCATTTATAAATATTATTAACTTATATCACGTTACATATGAGAGGGGGGTAATTTTGTGGTGCGCTTTGGACATACCTATGGTATTTGTACATGGACCAAACCAAACCAAACAGACTTTCGCAAAAATAAATTTGTTAGGATTAAAGTAAATATACAAACTTAATCAAAACAAACAGTTCAATTTCTGTAGCATACGATTTTATTTTTCAGGATGAAAAATAAATAAATAGATAGATAAATAAATAAATAAATAGATAGATAAATAAATAGATAGATAAATAAATAAATAAATCGTCAAATAAATAAATAAATAAATAGATTTAATCCCTACCATTGTCCTGGTCTTTCTGTTTTTGTTTTTTTTTGTTGTTTTGTTTTTTTCAATAGGATTTCAAATATTGAACTTTATTATAGGCGGACATAAAGAATCTGCTCATCCTTTTTTATTGTATGGAAACTAGTCTACGAGATTATCAAATAAAATGAAAAAAATGTCAATATTTAAATATCTGTAAGGGGTGCTCAATTTCTAATGCAACATTCTAGTAAATCGATCACCCATTTTAGAACCACTCGACTTTTAGGCAAATTTCGCGAATTCAGCATTTTTTTTAAGCCGTTTAAGCCTTTTTTGAGATTTTTAAAAGCGAAAAAAAAAAAAAAAAAAAAAAAAAAATGAAAAAAGGCTAAATTCACGAAATTTGGCCTAAAAACATCCATTGTTGTGTTTCTAAAATGGGTGATCGATTTATTAGGACATTGGATTAGAAACTGAGCACCCCACCTACGAATATTTAAATATTGACTTTTCATTTTTTTTTTTAATAATCTGACCTTTCTAACTGATAGTCCATTCGATAATAATTGGGTGGAAAAAAAAAAATTGAAAAATAATTGTTTTTTTTTTTACAAGGTGGTCACCACTTATCAAGGCCCGGAAGCCACTCAAGGATAAGGGTTATTGCATGTACAGTACGTTAGTGTGCAGATTTAATAAAAGTGTCTACTTAAGGGGGCGGTTTATCAGGAACATGTTTATGTTGGACTTGAAGACATCCAGGTTGTAGTCAGGTGGGAAGCAGGCAGACGGAACAGAGTTCCACAGGTGTGCAGTTCTAAGAAAGAAGCTTTGTTCATGGAATCTACGTTTTGATTTAGGCACAGATAAAGAGTGGGGAAAATTTTTGACAGTGGTTTCAGCTAGACGGGTTTTTTTCGTGAAAGATTGGCGAGGGGGGGGCCAAAGATTGAAGCTCAGACGAGCACCGGGAAATAACGAAATAACGATAAAACAAAGATAAGCTCGCAACATCTCTTCTGTGGGAGAGAGGTTGCAGGGTAGAAAAAAGGGCATCCCCCACTAAGCCACGAAGTCTATTTTGTACTCTGTCAAGGCAGGATAGGCTGTTTTTAGCTCCTGCCCAGATGTGGCAGCAGTACTCCATCCTTGGACGTACTTGGCTTTTATACAGATAGAGAATTGCATCAGGGGTGAGATATCTTCTGGAGCAGTAGAAGGTTCCAGCAACCTTGGCAACAAACTTGATGTACGTGTTCCATTTCAGATCAGGAGTAAAGGTCAAGCCCAGAAACTTGTCAAAACATGGGGCTTCTCCTAGATGAGAGCCATCCATTTCAATTGATGCCAGATTGATGATGTAAGGATAGGAGTTTGGTTTTAGATGCATTAAAGGTAACAAGCCACTTCTTCCTCCACTGAAACATGCGCTAGAGATCAGAGGAGAGAGAATCAGAGAGAACTTTGTCAATTACAGCCTTTGATGTGTTGCCGTAGATGGTCATGTCATCAGCATAGATGTCAACGAATGATTTAAGTATGTGTTTAGGGAGGTCATTGATGTAGATTAGGAAGAGAGTTGGGCCCAGGATGGACCCTTGAGGGACTCCAGCATTAATACTGTGGGCCTCTGATTTTTGTCCATCGACAACTACTCTTATGAGTCTATCAGAGAGAAATGATTTAATGAAAGAGAAAACATTTCCAGTCATACCGTAGCTGGAAATCTTGTGAAGTAGGCCTTTATGCCATACCTTGTCGAATGCCTTTGATATGTCAAGAGCAATTGCCCTAGAAAGGAAGCCTTTGTCAAGATTCACTAATCCTATGAGATATACCTGCACATCTGCGGTAGATCTTGCAGAATGGAAACCATATTGCGTGTCACTAAGGTTATTTCTGGTGAGGTGGTTGACTATTTCTCTATTTAATATGGATTCCACTAACTTACTTATGACACACAGGAGACTTATTGGTCTGTACTGAGAAGGAGATGACTTATCACCTAATTCTTAAATACAGGGCACACTGATGAGGTTTTCCCAGCACTTCTCCTTAAAGCAATGCTTAAACAGTTTCGTAAGTATGGGAGCAAGTTCTGGTTGAAGCTTTTCTAACACTATAATTGGGATGCCATCAGGGCCAGTTGCTTTACTGGAATCAAGGTTCTTGATTAGCTTGGCGATCTCATGCACAGGTATTTGTATTTTACCTAGCGTGTTCTGTGTTATAGGAGGAAATATGGGGAGTTGATGACCTTCGTCACATAGGGTAGAATTGACTGCGAAGTTCTTTGCAAATAGTTTGGCCTTGTCTGATGCTGACAAGATGACCTCAGGTCCATTGATAATGGTTGGGATAGAACGCACACTGCTGTTCAGGATCCTATTTGTTATTTGCCAAAACTGGTGGGAACCAAGCCGTTGATCTGCTACTTTGGATTTAACGGACTGAGCATATAGCTCTCTTGCATTTTTTATTACTCTATTACAGTGGTTGCTGGCGTTCCTGAAAGCAGCTTTAGTCTCAGTGCATCTATTGCGTTGGTAGCTATGGAAAAAGTGATTTCTGTGCGCGATGGCAGCAGCACATTCTGGGGAGAACCATGGCTGGCTGTTAGGTTTTTGTTGGAATTTTTATGCCTTACAATGAAAATAAAAATAATGGGGGGGGGGGGCGACAAGATTCTTCAGGTTCGCCCAACTTTCGTTACCCGACATTTACAAAGGTCTTGTCTGGAATAGTTGTCTTTTTTTGTTTTGTTTTTTAACCTAACTGGATAATTCGATTCGAAAAAAAAAAAGAAAAAAAATATTGAACAAGACCAAAAAACAAGGGGAAAAAAATGTCCGCAAAGTCTCTTTACACCTTTAAAGTCTCGATAACCACTTCAAAATAAGAAATAATACAAAATGGTGGTAGAAACTCACCCGATAAATGTTACCGTAACATTTATCGGGTGAGGTTTTTATTTTTTTATTTTTATTTTTTTTTTTTACACAGTGGTCACCACTTATCAAGGCCCGGAAGCCATTTTGTTTTATTTCTTATTTTGAAGTGATTATCGAGACGTCAAAGACATTGCGGCCATTTTGCCTTGTTCTTCGTAGCGCTCAATATTACTCGTTTTTCGAACCGAATAAACATTTTACATTGAATAAAAACACTATAAACTTATCCAGTTAGGTAGAAAAGTAACTTATCTTCCCTTTGGTAACATTTATTTGTTATATATTTGTTTTTTTTTGACAACTTTTTCGTACGTCTGTGGATTGTAAAATAAACCCATATAAGTTAATTTTAAAAAAATTAAACATGTATTTTTTTAATTCTTTGGCATAAATGCAATTTAGCAAAACTTTAGCATCTCACAAGCAAATTAATCGCTTTTTATTTTAGGAGAGTTCTGTCGGGTTAACAAAAGCGCCCCCTTTTTTTTTTAAACTTTCCTTGGGAATGTTAAACTGCACAAGTGCCAATTCTTTGTTTTAATATTTTAGAAAGATTAAAGTATTTTTTTTACAACCTGCCCCAGCGTACCCCATGTTATAAACGGCTTTCGATGTGTGTGTGTGTGTGTGGGGGGGGGGGGTTATTCCGAAAGCCGTTCTTAACATGTGGAGGTTGGGCTGTTTATAATACGCTGGGGCACGTTGTAAAAATTTACCGGGTACTAGTGCACTTACTGATCCGTGCTGAAATAACAAGGTTATTATTTAGAAAGCCATCCTTAACATAGGGAGGGTAGGGTGTTTTGTACATATTCTGTACTTTAACCATACAATTTAATAAAAACATAAAAATTTAATTAAACTTGAAAATACTATTTAAAATAGCGCGGATCAATAAGTGCATCAGCACCAATTTACCAAGATGAAAATGAAAATAAGTTATTACTTTTTTGTGGAAGCAAAAAGATAATGCTTCTACAGAATTTGAACCCGAACAGATTTTTTCCCCCAAAGGTAAACTTAAATCTAGCTTACGGGTAAAATAAATAAAATAGTTCCGTTCAATTCTTTCAATGCATTGCTTCAGGTTCTTTTTTTTTTTTTTTTTTACACAGTGGTCACCACTTATCAAGGCCCGGAAGCCACTCAGGGATAAGGGTTATTGCAAGTACATTACGTTAGTGTGGAGATTTGATGAAGTGTTTACTTAAGGGGGCGGTTCATTAGGAATTTGTTAACGTCGGACTTGAAGACATCCAAGTTGTAGTCCGGTGGGAAGCAGACAGACGGAACAGAGTTCCACAGGCGTGCAGTTGTTCTAAGAAAGAAGCTTTGTTCATGGAATCCACGTTTTGATTTAGGCACAGATATAGAGTGGGGGAAATTTTTCACAGTGGATTCAGCTAGACGAGTGTTTTTCGTGAAAGATTGGCGAGGGGGGACCAGAGATTGAAGTTCAGACGAGCACCTGCCATGGAAATAACGATAAAACAAGGATAGGCTCGCAACGTCTCTTCTGTGGGAGAGAGGTTGCAGGGAAGAGAAAAGGGCATCCCCCACTAAGCCACAAAGTCTATTTTGTACTCTGTCAAGGCACAATAGGCTGTTTTTAGCAGCTCCTGCCCAGATATGGCAGCAGTATTCCATCCTTGGGCGTACTTGGCTTTTATATAGATAGAGAATTGCATCAGTAGTGAGATATCTTCTGGAGCGGTAGAAGGATCCCACCATCTTTCTAGCGACCTTGGCAACAGACTTGATGTACGTGTTCCATTTCAGATTAGGAGTAATGGTCAAACCCAGGTATTTTAACAATTAATAATAATAAAAAGTACTTCAACCCCCATGGCTTGCAATATTTATTCGGTAACAATTTGTACCTGGTTTCCGCCTTAACATTTTCCTTTTAAATGGCAACTAAAGGTTTTCATGTATGCTGAAAACGAATATCACATTTGAAATTTCGGTGCTAGGGCAGAGAGAGTGATCATCCGCGCTATTTTTTTTTTTTAAATCCTATTTTCAAGTTTGATTAAAGTTTTATGATATGTTTTTTTGGGTTTGTATTACTGTACACATAGATTCGAAAAAGTTGTCAAAAAAAAACAAATATATAACAAATAAATATTATCAAAGGCAAGGTAAGTTACTTTTCTACCTAACTGGATATATTTTTCGTATTTTTATTCAATGTAACATGTTTATTCAGCTCGAAAAGCAGACTGTTTACCGATGTATTGGAAAATTCAAAATGGCGCCCGACACTCTCTTTAACACGGTAAGTTCAGGAAAAGATGTTATAAATAATAAACTAGACAAAATAATGTTAGAAATTCGCTCATTATATGTTACCGTGACATAAGTTGACATATATTCGGTGTTTTTTAAATAGTATTTTATCTAGTTTATTATTTATAACACCTTTTCCCAAACTTACCATGTTAAAGAGAGTGTCGGGCGCCATTTTGAATTTTCCAATACATCGGTAAACACTGCATGTTTTTCGAGCTAAATAAACATGTTACATTGAATAAAAACAAAAAATGTATCTAGTTAGGTAGAAAAATAACTTATCTTGCCTTTGATAACATTTATTTGTTATATTTGTTTTTTGACAACTTTTTCGAATCTATGTGTACAGTAATACAAACCAGTTTTTTTTTATTCAACTGTAAGGTTGAAGTATAGAATAGGTACAAAACACCCTCCCCTCCCCATGTTAAGAATGGCTTTTTAAATAATAACGTTATTATTTACGTCCGGATCACTATCTGTACTAGTACCGAAATTTCTGCAAATAAGTAGTTTTCCGGACATTAAGCAATGTGATTTCGTCGTATGTTATTGCTGGTGGCCATCTTGGTACGCACGAACAAATACAACCCAGGAACTACGCGCAAGCGCACCAAGATGGCCGCCAACAATAACATAAGAAATGACGATCAATGTGCATTATTGGTTGTCCAACCTCTAAAGGGTGTTTATTCCGAAAGACATTTTTTTTTCAACCTCCCGTAATCAACTTAAAAGGTAAATCTTCAGGTGGTTCCCCCCCCCCCACTCCCCCAGTGAGAGTGTACTTTCACCAAAATAGCATTGCTTAATATCCGGAAAACTACTGGTTTGCGGAAGTTTAAAATGCGATATTCGTTTCCAGCATACCCGAAAACCTCCATAAGTCGTCATTTTAAAGGATGATGGGTAGTTGTGGAAACCAGATATATTTATTTATTTTTTTTTTTTTACTAAATCCGGTAATAAATAACAGTATTTTTAACGACCTGAGTGTAAACAACCCCAACCTAACCTCCCCATGTTAAGAACGACTTTCGAGGTTGAGGGGGGGGGGGTGTTTATTCCGAAAGCCCTTCTTAACAGGAGGTTGGAGGTGTTTATACTACGCTAGAGCAGTGGGGGCACGTCGTAAAAAAAAATAAAAAATAAAAATAAAAAATAAACCTAAATAACAACAACCAAACAATGTTATCACTTTTTTCTTTTTTTTTTTTTTTGCTTTTCCCGTTTCATGAACCCGGGTTTCGTTTTGTGTAGTCGCCTTTTGGTTTGTTTTAACTCGTTACTGGATTTTTATAATCGGCCATGGGGGCAGATCTATACAAACAAGCACCAAAAATAGAGTATTAATTTTTTTTTTTTTGCTTTTACATACATGCACGTAAATAAATAAATAATAATAATAATAATAATAATATATACTTACAAATGTCCAAATTGTGATTTTTGGAGTAAAAAAAGCATAAAATAATCCCAAATTATGAGATAAAAAAAAGTTTAAAGTTTTTGTTTTGCAAATAAAAACAAATTTCGCGGAGTTGTTTCAGCTTATTAGCAAATTAAACTTGATTTTGTTTTGTTATGTTTTTCTTCTTTTTTTTTTTTTTAACGAATACTGATTTCTTTTAAAAATAGCTTCGACTAAATAAATAACTAAATCACTTTCTTATTTCTAAAAAAAATATGGATTGAAAAACAAAAAAGGGAGGAATTTTAAACCCCAATTCTTTGCGGCAATTCCAGTCTTCCATAGAAGAGGCAGAAATAGAAATTAAAAAAAAAAAAAAAGCCTACAACAAGAATAAAATATTAAAAAAAAAAACGGAAGAGGGGAGACTAAACTATGCTTAAATGAAATATTAAAAACATCACGCCATTATTTATACCGGTGGCTCTAATAAACTAAATGCAGCCGCGCATTTAAAAATAAACATCGACAACAATGAAGCGGACGGAGACGACGAAACATTATAAACACTAAACGCGTCTCGGGTCGCCATGTATTTAAGTCGCGAATTATCTGCCCTTGAATTTTGAACGGTTCCGATCCGAACGCAAGATGGCGCTACTATACTATTACAAAAAGAAAAAACAAAAAAAACAAAAACGTGGGTGGGGGTATTTAGTTCTTTCCCACTGCAAGAACTGTGACAGTGTGACACCAGAATCGGAAAGGGTTTTTTTTGAGAAGTATTCACCCCCCCCACCTCAGTTGCAGCACTCTAACCTGCAAAAAAAAAAAAAAAAAAAAAAAAACGTGGATGGGGGTATTTAGTTCTTTCCCACTGCAAGAACTGTGACAGTGTGACACCAGAATCGAAAAGGGGGGGGGGATTGAGAAGTATTCACCTCCCACCTCAGTTGCAGCACTCTAACCTGCAAAAAAAAAAAAAAAGAAAAGAAAGGGCACCTCAGGTGATTAACAATAAAACTAACCCCTTTCTCAAACAGAGAAGGTAAAACCTGGGAGGGTAGACTTCTTCCCAGAACTGCACCGAACCCAATATTACATCGCAATCAACAGTGACTAGGTCATTACAGAAAACAAAACAAAAAGGTGGGGGCTATTTAGTTTGTTCTTTTTTTAAATTGCATTTTCATCCCAAACAAGGCACAGTGTCACTTTGATCTAGAGGGCTACTATCTGGGACATAATTTCATAATTTGTAGGGATACTATGTAGGGAGTTGAGCAGCAAGATGTCTGTTTATATTACACTTGAACTTCTGCATGTCAGTACAGTCGGGGAAGCAGGAACCCGGAAGGGAATTCCAAAATCTAGCAGTCTGCGGAACGAAACTATTAAAGTAGAAATCTTTCTTACATCTAGGGATCTCTACTGTGTAGGGGTGGGATTTTGCTGCTTGTCAGGTTTGTCAGAGGTATTTACGTCGAGGGAGGTGCTAGGGCTTGTAGTTCATTGGAGCACAACCATTAAAATACTTGTAAAACAGGCAGAGGGATGATACATTTTGTCAATGGGACAGCGGTTGAAGCCTTACTGACAGTGCTCTCTCCTGCTGCAGGAACTGTGACACTAGGATCAGAAAGTTGGATTGTAAGTTAGCACTTTTCCCTGCCCTCCCAAAGAGGGGCACTTTGACCCGCTAAAGAAGTGCCTGGGCAACACCATCAGCATTCCCTGGTAAGGGAACCTAAGTCAATTAGCAATAAACTACTCAAAGAGAGAAGATAAAGCCTGGGAAGGTGGACCTCCTCCTAGAACTGCACAGAAGCAGTATTACATTGCAGTCAACAGGGATCAGGTCATTACAGGTATGGTCTAATCTCTGTTGATTTTCGGGGCCGAAGATAAAAATAGGTGGGGGGAGGTCAATTTGAATTTAATTTTGGCAACCTTGCAACTCTAATTGACAGTTATTTGGTAGGAAAATGTATACACACACACACACACACACATACACACACACACATACACACACGCACACATACACACACATACACATACACACACACACACTTGTTTGGAGGTATATGCTGAGCAAAAAAAAAAAAAAGGTAAATTTTTTTTAACTTTGACCCCTATTATGACCCCTTAACATTTATTGTTTTGGGCCCAAATCAAGTTATTAAGTTAGATCCATGTCCAAAGAACCTATATCTAAAGTTTCAAATGTTTAGACCCAAAATTGTCAGAGGAGTTTGGTAGAGTTCTCAAAGGTCAAATCGTTGAACTTTGACCCCTTAACAGCAAAATTTCTGGCCGAAAACGAATTACAAAGATTTTCCCAAATCTCAGTACCCTGTATATCAAATTTCGAGTCTGTAGACTTAAAATTAAGAGAGTTATTGCGTAGGGAAATGTACATACACAGACACACAGATACACACAGACAGACACTTTCACTTTTATATATAGATTCAATAGAGGATTGACTCACGAGTACAAAATAGACCTGTCTTTGTTTTATCGTTATTTCCATGGCAAGTGCTCGTCTGAGCTCCAATTTCTGGTCCCCCCTCGCCAATCTTTCACGAAAAGCACCTGTCTAGCTGAAACTAGTCATTAATTTTCCCCACTCTTTATCTGTGCCTAAATCAAAATGCAGATTCCATGAGCAGAGCTTCCTTCTTAGAAGTGCACGCCTGTGGAACTCTCTTCCATATGCCTGTTTCCCACCTGACTACAACTTGGATGTCTTCAAGTCCAACATTAACAAATTCCTGATAAACCGCCCCCTTAAGTAAGACACTTTATCAAACCTCCATTACAGACGATTACTACGATACTATCCCATTGATTACTGTACACACAATAACCCTTATCCCCGAGTGGATTCCGGGCCTTGGTAAGTGTTGACCTCCATGTAAAAAAAAAAAACAACAAAAAAAACCCACAATCTGCATGAATTAAAATATTGTGTTTAAGTATCTTGTATGACCAGGCACCGCTGGGTGACCAGCTAGTTTTACATAATATTAGACTTTTGGATTTTATGCACATTTTCAAGGGTTTTTTTTTTACAAACATCACACACATATGCAGAGACATCGAGTTTCATATTAAGAAATGTGTTTACTTTTTATTTCACCACTTATCAAGGCCCGGAAGCCACTCAGGGATGAAATATCTCCATAATAAAAACTCGAATAAACCTAGAACCCCATCTTCCAACGTAGACCCCTACTACCAGGTCTCCTTCTCCAACATCAGGGGTCTACGTTCCAACCTTCCAGAGGTTGAAACCCAATTACAGGAGACGAAACCGAACATATTATTTTTAAGTGAAACTGGAATAGGGCCGACCACTTCCATAGATGAGTTCATAATTAACAGCTAAATCTGACCCCCAAGATCGCCATGGGCATGGAATATGTGCCTACATTAAGGATGGCTTCCCGTGTGGCAGGGATATCTCTAGAGAAGATCCTAATTTACCCTATATGTGCTTCAGGGTTGCACTTGCTAACACCACTGCATTTATATTTGCCCTCTATAGGCCCCACAACAGCGGAGTTACTATCTTTAAGAGCATATCTGAGAAAATAGACCACATACTGTCTGCACATCCATCGGCTAACATCCACATCTGTGGTGACTTCAACGTCCATAACGTGGAATGGCTGACCCATTCAAATAAGACAGATGATGAGGGGAGGTTTGTAATGATTTTGCCATTGCTTATGACCTCACTCAGATTGTTTGCGAACCAACCCGTGTGCCCGATACACCCGGTCAATATGCAAGCCTCTTAGACCTTTTTCTCTCAACTTTCCCTGAGCTATGTTCATGTTCCGTTCATTCTCCTCTAGGATCCTCCGACCACTCCGTCGTATCAGTTAAGATAAAAACGAAATGTAAGAAGTCCCCAGACGTACCCCTCCACCGTACTGTATACCGATACTTTATGGCTGACTGGGATAGCTTCCGTACATTCATATCTGATTTACCTCTGCACTCCATGTTTAAAAAGGAAATGTCCTCTATAGTATCAGATCTGACCGAATGGTTAATTGTAGGCATAGACCAATTCATACCATCTAAAAAATTCCAACAAAAACCTAACAGCCAGCCATGGTTCTCCCCAGAATGTGCTGCTGCTATCGCGCACAGAAATCACTTTTTCCATAGCTACCAACGTAATAGATGCACTGAGACTAAAGCTGCTTTCAGGACTGCCAGCAACCACTGTAAAAGAGTAATAAAAAATGCAAGAGAGCTATATGCTCAGTCTGTTAAATCCAAGGTAGCTGATCAGCGGCTTGGTTCCCACCAGTTTTGGCAAATAACAAATAGCATCCTGAACAGAAGTGTGCATTCTATCCCAACCATTATCAATGGACCAGAGGTCATCTCGTCAGCGTCAGACAAGGCCAAACTATTTGCAAAGAACTTTGCAGCCAATTCTACCCTATGCGACGAAGGCCATCAACTCCCCATATTTCCTCCTATAACACAGAACAAGCTAGGTAACATACAAATATCCGTGCATGAGGTCGCTAAGCTAATCAAGAACCTTGATTCCAGTAAAGCAACTGGCCCTGATGGCATCCCAATTATAGTGTTAAAAAAGCTTCAACCAGAACTCGCTCCCATACTTACAAAACTATTTAAGTGCTGCCTTAAGGAGAAGTGCTTTCCGACCCCCTGGAAGACCTCATCAGTTTGCCCTGTATTTAAGAATTCAGGTGATAAGTCATCTCCCTCTCAGTACAGACCAATAAGTCTCCTGTGTGTTATGAGTAAGTTGGTGGAATCCATATTAAATAGAGAAATAGTCAACCACCTCAGCAGGAACAACCTTCTTAGTGACACACAATATGGTTTCCGCTCTGCAAGATCTACCGCAGATGTGGTGACGGTTATATCCCACAGGATTAGTGAATCTCTTGACAAAGGCTTCCTTTCTAGGGCAATTGCTCTTGACATATCAAAGGTCTTCGACAAGGTATGGCATAAGGGTCTACTTCACAAGATTTCCAGCTACGGTATAACTGGAAATGTTTTCTCAATCATTAAATCATTTCTCTCCGATAGGCTCATAAGAGTAGTGGTAGATGGACAAAAATCGGAGGCCTGCAATATAAATGCTGGAGTCCCTCAGGGGTCAATCCTGGGCCCAACTCTCTTCCTGATCTACATCAATGACCTCCCTAAACACATACTTAAATGATTCGTTGACATCTATGCTGATGACACGACCATCTATAGCAAAACGTCAAAGGCTGTAAATGACAAAGTTCTCTCTGATTCTCTCTCCTCTGATTTCGAGCGCGTGGTTCAGTGGGGGAAGATGTGGCTGGTTACCTTTAATGCATCCAAAACCAAACTCCTATCCTTATATCATCAACGCTCTGATCCCCATCTGGCATCAATTGTGATGGATGGCTCTTGTCTGGGTGAGGCCCCGTGTTTTGACAAGCTTCTGGGTTTGACCTTTACTCCTGATCTGAAATGGAACACGTACATCAAGTTTGTTGCCAAGGTCGCTGGAAAGATGGTGGCATCCTTCTACCGCTCCAGAAGATATCTCACTACTGATGCAATTCTCTATCTATATAAAAGCTAAGTATGTCCAAGGATGGAATACTGTTGCCATATCTGGGCAGGAGCTGCTAAAAACAGCCTATCCTGCCTTGACAGAGTACAAAATAGACTTTGTGGCTTAGTGGGGGATGCCCTTTTCTCTACTCTGCAACCTCTCTCCTACAGAAGAGACGTTGCGAGCCTATCCTTGTTTTATCATTATTTCCATGGCAGGTGCTCGTCTGAACTCCAATCTCTGATCCCCCCTCGCCAATCTTTCACGAAAAACACCCGTCTAGCTGAAACCACTGTGAAAAATTTCCCCCACTCTATATCTGTGCCTAAATCAAAACGTGGATTCCATGAACAAAGCTTCTTTCTTAGAACTGCACGCCTGTGGAACTCTGTTCCGTCTGCCTGCTTCCCACCGGACTACAACTTGGATGTGTTCAAGTCCAACGTTAACAAATTCCTAATGAACTGCCCCCTTAAGTAAACACTTCATCAAATCTCCACACTAACGTAATGTACTTGCAATAAACCTTATCCCTGAGTGGCTTTTGGGCCTTGATAAGTGGTGATCACTGTGTAAAAAAAAAAAAATGGATTATTGCGTGTATAGTAATCAATGGGATAATATCGTAGTAATCATTAGTAATGGAGATCTGATAAAGTGTCTTACTTAAGGGAGCGGTTTATCAGGAATTTGTTTATGTTGGACTTGAAGACATCCAAGTTGTAGTCAGGTGGGAAATAGGCAAACGGAAGAGAGTTCCACAGGCGTGCACTTCTAAGAAAGAAGCTTTATTCATGGCATCTACGTTTTGATTTAGGCACAGATATAGAATGGGGAAAATTATTGACAGTGGTTTCAGCTAGACAGGTGTATTTTGTGAAAGATTGGCGAGGGGGGGGGCAAAAATTGGAGCTCAGACGAGCACCTGCCATAGAAGTACCGATAAAACAAAGATAGGCTCGGAACGGCTCTTCTGTGGGAGAGAAGTTGCAGGGAAGAGAAAAGAGCATCCCCACTAAGCCACAAAGTCTATTTTGTACTCTGTCAAGGCAGTATAGGCTGTTTTTAGCAGCTCTTGCCCAGATGTGGCAGCAGTACTCCATCCTTGGATGTACTTGGCTTTTATATAGATAGAGTATTGCATCAGTAGTGAGGTATCTTCTGGAACAGTAGAAGGATCCTACCATTTTTCCAGCAACCTTGGCAACAAACTTTATGTATGTATTCCATTTCAGGTCAGGAGTAAAGGTTAATCCCAGAAGCTTATCAAAACATGGAGCCTTCCCAAGAGGAGAGCCATCCATTTCAATTGATGTCAGATGGGGATCAGAGCGTTGATGTAAAGATAGGAGCTTGGTTTTAGATGCATTAAAAGTAACCAGCCACTTCTTCCCCCACTGTATCACGCGCTCAAGATCAGAGGAGAGAGAATCAGAGAACTTGGTCATTTACAGCCTTTGATGTGTTGCCATAGATGGTTGTGTCATCAGCATAGATGTCAACTAATGATTTAAGTATGTGTTTTGGGAGATCATTGAATGCAGATCAGGAAGAGAGTTGGGCCCAGGATGGACCACTGAGGGACTCCAGCATTAATACTGTTGGCCTCTGATTTCTGCCCATCAACCACTACTCTTATGAACCTATCAAAGAGAAATGATTTAATGATTGAGAAAACATTTCCAGTTATACCATAGCCGGAAATCTTGTGAAGTAGGCACTTATCCCATACCTTATCGATATGTCAAGAGCAATTGCCCTAGAAAGAAGCCTTTGTCAAGAGATTCACTAATCCTATGAGATATAACCATTAGCACATCTGCTGTAGATCTGGCAGAATGGAAATCATATTGCATGTCACTAAGAAAGTTATTTCTGTTGAGGTGGTTGACTTCTTTATTTGATATGCATTCCAGCAACTTACTTGTGACACACAGGAGACTTATTGGTCTGTACTGAGAGGGAGATGACTTATCACCTGAATTCTTAAGTACAGGGCACACTGATGAGGTTTTCCAGGGTGTTGGGAAGCACTTCTCCTTAAAGCAACACTTAAACAGTTTTGTAAGTATGGGAGCAAGTTCTGGTCGAAGCTTTTTCAACACTATAATTGGAATGCCGTCAGGGCCAGTTGCTTTACTGGAATCAAGGTTCTTGATTAGCTTGACGACATCACACACAGATATTTGTATGTTGCATAGCGTGCTGTCTGTTATAGGAGGAAATACGAGGGGCTTTATGGCATTCGTCCCATAGGGTAGAATTAGCTGCAAAGTTCTTTGCAAATAGTTTGGCCTTATCTGATGCTGACGAGATGACCTCAGGTTCATTGATGATGGTTGGGATAAAACACACACTTCTGTTCAGGATCCTGTTTGCTATTTGCCAAAACTGGTGGGAACCAAGCCACTGATCAGCTACCTTGGATTTAACAGACTGGGCATATAGCTCTCTTGCATTTTTTATTACTCTTTTACAGTGGTTGCTGGCAGTCCTGAAAGAAGCTTTAGTCTCAGTGCATCTATTACGTTGGTAGCTATGGAAAAAGTGATTTCTGTGCGCGATAGCAGCAACATATTTTGGGGAGATCCATGGCTGGCTGTTAGGTTTTTGTTGGAATTTTTTGGATGGTATGAATCAGCCTATGCCTACAATTAACCATTCGGTCAGGTCTAATACTATAGAGGACACATTTTTTTTAAACATGGAATGCAGAGGTGGATCAGATATAAATGTATGGAAACTATCCCAGTCAGCCATAGAGTATCGATATACAGTACGGTGGAGAGGTACATCTGAAGACTTATTACATTTCATTTTTATCTTAACTGATACAACCGAGTGGTCGAAAGGTCCCAGGGGAGATAGAACGGAACTTGAACATAGCTCAGGGGAAGTTGTGAGAAAGTATCGCGCATACGGGTGGGTTTGTAAACAATCTGGGTGAGGTCATAGGTAATGGCGAAATTATGACAGAAGCTCCCTCATCATCTGTCTTGTTCGAGTGGGTCAGCCATTCCACATTGTGGACATTGAAATCACCGCAAATGTGAATGTTAGCCGAAGGATGAGCAGACAGAATGTGGTCAATTTTCTCAGATATACTTTTTTTTTTTATCCAAATCATTTATTCATTAACTGTGATCAAATCAGTTTTTAAAGTTTGCAAAAAGAAAACTGTTTAAAAAAGTTCATTTTATAAAATCACTAGCAGGACAGCCCAGCTTTGCTACTGTTGATAACTTTATATGCATATGTTTATGTATGATAAAAGTCTGTACTCATGTCCAGATAACCTACATCTAAAATTTCAAAAGTTTAGACCCGAAATTGGCGGAGGAGTTTGGTAGAGTTTTCAAAAATCAAATCGGTGAACTTTGACCCCTTAACAGCCAAATTTCTTGCCGAAAACCAATTAAAAAGCTTTTCCCAAATCTCAATACCCCTAATGTCAAATTTCGAGTCTGTAGACTAAAAATTGACAGAGTAGTTTGCTAGGGGAATGTACACACACACACACACACACACACACACACACACACACAGACAATTTCACTTTTATAAATAACTAGCAGGGGGGGTACCTGGCGATGCCCGGGTGTCTTGAGGTAAATCAAAACTCCGGGGGTGGGGGTGGGGGTGGGGGGGGTTAAATAATAATAAAAAAATGTTTTGGTAGGTGAGTATGAGAATCGAACCCATACCCTTGAGTTGGAAATCAATGTGTGAAAAAAAAAACGTGCGATGTTACCATTGGGCCACCGCGACATACAGCGTAGAAGTGTTTGAATTTATTTATCTAACTATAACTATAAAAACAGGCGTGCGTAATAAAAGTTAACTTTGCTGCTTCCATTTGACCTAATTAAGAAGGTCAAATAGAAGTCACGCAGCGTAAGCGTCTGTTCCCGGCGCATTGCCGCGAACACGTCCGTTTGAGTTTAGTTTCATTTTATTTATACTAAAAAGCCCAATCAACACGCGAGAAGCCAAAATAACAATAATTTTGTAAAAATCAACGTAAATAAATCTATACGCTACGCGCTTTCCTAATTCCTAGATATTATGATATAGGACCTATATACACAGTTTTAAGCGATAGTAACGACCCCGGGAGCGCGTGCGAAAGAAGCCTTTTGAAGACATACACAAAATGATCACACACATTTTGCCTTTTATATATATAGATAATAGATAGATTAATTCATTATTAATCTCAAACCCAAAATTATTTGCTATTAATTTACTTTTACTCTCAAACCCAACCTTATTTACTACTTGCTCTTCTGGCCATCTTCGCTCGGGTCCGATGTCCTGTTCATAACTTCTGGCCAAAAATTGATTAAAAAGATTTTCTTTTTATTTTATTTTTTTCGGGAAAAAATATTAAATTGGCTGGACTGTTTTTATCGTATCCAAGAAATATACCTCTGTCGGCTTTAATATTCAATTTACTCTTTTTATCTATATATGCGAAGCAAGTTGAACCAAATATATACATTCTGCTTAAATTTGTTTTTTCAATACCCCTTGTGTCAAATTTCGAGTCTGTAGACCGAAAATTGACAGAGTAATTTTGCAGGGAAATGCACACACACACACACACACACACACACACACACACACACACACACACACACACACACACACACACACACAGGCAGATATTTTCACTTTTATAGATACTAGCAGTTCAGCCCAGCTTTGCTCAGACCCTACGTGCTGTTCATAACTTGCCGTACGTGTGAATACACATCATGCCAACCACCAACCTTATAAGTCCTGAACTGTCATCTAAGCTTCAGCTTCTGTCCCACTGACGAAATGTTGCATCCCTCTGCCTGTTTGACAAGTATTTTAACAGTGAATGCTATGACGAACTGCAAGCACTTGTGCCCCCACGACGTAAATACCCCCGACAAACCCGACAAGCAGCTAAATCCCACCCCTTC
>NC_136526.1:1759502-1827002 GCF_053919585.1 Euprymna scolopes | reverse complement strand
ATATATATCAAAAAATATATATATCAAAAAATATATATATCAAAAAATATATATATCAAAAAATATATATATCAAAAAATATATATATCAAAAAAATATATATATCAAAAATATATCAAAAAATATATATATCAAAAAATATATATATCAAAAAATATATATATCAAAAATATATATATCAAAAATATAATATCAAAAAATATATATATCAAAAAATATATATATCAAAAAATATATATATCAAAAAATATATATATCAAAAAATATATATATCAAAAAATATATATATCAAAAAATATATATATCAAAAAATATATATATCAAAAAATATATATATCAAAAAATATATATATCAAAAAATATATATATCAAAAAATATATATATCAAAAAATATATATATCAAAAAATATATATATCAAAAAATATATATATCAAAAAATATATATATCAAAAAATATATATATCAAAAAATATATATATCAAAAAATATATATATCAAAAAATATATATATCAAAAAATATATATATCAAAAATATATATCAAAAAATATATATATCAAAAAATATATATATCAAAAAATATATATATCAAAAAATATATATATCAAAAAATATATATATCAAAAAATATATATATCAAAAAATATATATATCAAAAAATATATATATCAAAAAATATATATATCAAAAAATATATATATCAAAAAATATATATATCAAAAAATATATATATCAAAAAATATATATCAAAAAATATATATATCAAAAAATATATATATCAAAAAATATATATATCAAAAAATATATATATCAAAAAATATATATATCAAAAAATATATATATCAAAAAATATATATATCAAAAAATATATATATCAAAAAATATATATATCAAAAAAATATATATATCAAAAAATATATATATCAAAAAATATATATATCAAAAAATATATATCAAAAAATATATATCAAAAAATATATATTTCAAAAATATATATATCAAAAAATATATATATCAAAAAATAAAATATATATATCAAAAAATATATATATCAAAAAATATATATATCAAAAATATATATATCAAAAAATATATATATCAAAAAATATATATATCAAAAAATATATATATCAAAAAATATATATATCAAAAAATATATATATCAAAAAATATATATATCAAAAATATTATATATCAAAAAATATATATATCAAAAAATATATATATCAAAAATATATATATCAAAAAATATATATATCAAAAAATATATATATCAAAAAATATATATATCAAAAAATATATATATCAAAAAATATATATATCAAAAAATATATATATCAAAAAATATATATATCAAAAATATATATATCAAAAAATATATATATCAAAAATATATATATCAAAAAATATATATATCAAAAAATATATATATCAAAAATATATATATCAAAAAATATATATATCAAAAATATATAATATATCAAAAAAATATATATCAAAAAATATATATATCAAAAAATATATATATCAAAAAATATATATATCAAAAAATATATATATCA
Organism: Euprymna scolopes; assembly: GCF_053919585.1. NCBI lineage: Eukaryota > Metazoa > Mollusca > Cephalopoda > Sepiida > Sepiolidae > Euprymna > Euprymna scolopes. The sequence goes on along the minus strand of NC_136526.1, from coordinate 1,825,439 downwards.
AAAAATATATATATCAAAAAAATATATATATCAAAAATATATATATCAAAAAAATATATATCAAAAAATATATATATCAAAAAATATATATATCAAAAAATATATATCAAAAAATATATATATCAAAAAATATATATATCAAAAAATATATATATCAAAAATATATATATCAAAAAATATATATCAAAAAGTATATATCAAAAAGTATATATATCAAAAAATATATATATCAAAAAATATATATATCAAAAAATATATATATCAAAAAATATATATATCAAAAATATATATATCAAAAATATATATATCAAAAAATATATATATCAAAAAATATATATATCAAAAAATATATATATCAAAAAATATATATATCAAAAAATATATATATCAAAAAATATATATATCAAAAAATATATATATCAAAAAATATATATATCAAAAAATATATATATCAAAAAATATATATATCAAAAAATATATATATCAAAAAATATATATATCAAAAAATATATATATCAAAAAATATATATATCAAAAAATATATATATCAAAAAAATATATATCAAAAAATATATATATCAAAAAATATATATATCAAAAAATATATATATCAAAAAATATATATATCAAAAAATATATATATCAAAAAATATATATATCAAAAAATATATATATCAAAAAATATATATATCAAAAAATATATATATCAAAAAGTATATATATCAAAAAATATATATATCAAAAAATATATATATCAAAAAATATATATATCAAAAATATATATATCAAAAAATATATATATCAAAAAATATATATATCAAAAAATATACTATATCAAAAAATATATATATATCAAAAAATATATATATCAAAAAATATATATATCAAAAAATATATATATCAAAAAATATATATATCAAAAAATATATATATCAAAAAATATATATATCAAAAAATATATATATCAAAAAATATATATCAAAAAATATATATATCAAAAAATATATATATCAAAAAATATATTATCAAAAAGTATATATATCAAAAAATATATATATCAAAAAATATATATATCAAAAAATATATATATCAAAAAATATATATATCAAAAAATATATATATCAAAAAATATATATATCAAAAAATATATATATCAAAAAGTATATATATCAAAAAATATATATATCAAAAATATATATATCAAAAAATATATATATCAAAAAATATATATATCAAAAAATATATATATCAAAAAGTATATATATCAAAAAGTATATATCAAAAAGTATATATATCAAAAAATATATATATCAAAAAAAATATATATATCAAAAAGTATATATCAAAAAGTATATATATCAAAAAATATATATATCAAAAAATATATATATCAAAAAATATATATATCAAAAAATATATATATCAAAAAATATATATATCAAAAAGAAAAACGCATGCGGCTGCAGCAGAGACTGAACTCACTACACGAGTTCGTAATGTAATTCAAATCTTGTCGGTAGCTGAATACTTGATGCTTCGCCAGGGCTATCAATGGTATTTTTTATTGTGACGCCATCACTAGATGGGTTGCCTACTACGGCTTGAGAAATGTACATACGGCACCTTGTCTTCTCAAATGGTCACCCATCTGGTACTGGTAAGGTTCAACGTTGCTTAACTTCGGTAATCTGGCGAGAATCGGTGTGTCACCGTGATTGTGCCGTATATATATTAATCTATATAATACTAAAAGTCTATGGGTCTTGTATGTTTGCAATCAGATTTCCGGTTTTCAACATCCGGTTGCGCATGCGTAAATAGCAACGTCTTCAATCCGTTATTCCAATTCCGGAATTTTTATATCGCTTTTAATACAAACAATTTCATTTAATTTGATCAAATAGTTTTTTGTTTTTTTTTCAACACTCCTACTCCCTCTGTTTTCGTTACGTACGCGAGAAATCTTTAATTCATGTCATTATAAATAAATAATTTTATAAAATCAACCGTAGTTTTTTTGTTTTTTTTTAACGGCTAAAAACATTCAACTTCGTGAAGTCTGTCGCAGTTTCAAAGAAAACACCTCTCACTTTCACTCTCATAGATTTCAACACTCCTACTCCCTCTGTTTTCGTTACGTACGCGAGAAATAGTTACGTGTATGTGTGAGAGAGAGAAAAAGGGAGCGATGTAAAACTGGATAGAGTTATCCCCCTTAACTAATGCAGACCTTTTTACTAGAGGGCGTTATTACAAAAATATTTCTTTTTCTTCTTCCCATGTTTTTTAAAGTCGTCTGCTTACATTTCCAAACGGAAAGCTGAATCGGTAAATGCACACATTTCTATTACATTAAATAGTGTTTTCCTTTACACAATGGGTACTGAATGTTTGCTTAAATTAAATGAAAAAAGTTACATTTTATTTTCATTTTCTATTTAAAAAGCCATTATTAACATGTGGAGAGTGTTTTTTTTATTATTCTGTACTTTCAACTAACAATTTCATTTAAAAGATGATATATCAAAATTTGAATTTAACTATAATAAGGATTATGATACCTGTTCAGTGCATATTTACCTATAAGTATGACCAACCACTTATAATTCAGTGACTGTAATTTAAAAAAAAATAACAATTATAATAAACAGAACGACTCATAGAAATCTATCTATATTCTTTTTTCATTTTAATATACTTTCATAGAAATGCTTCTGTTATGTAAAAAAAAACTATTTTCTTTATGCCACAAGTGTCACGCTCATACATGAATTCCATAGCTAATATAACGTACTGACCCAACGGGTTACGGGTGGTCTAGTATTTATATAGAAATCCCAACCAAATAAAAAGCTCAATACAACCAAAGTAGGAAATAGAGCTTGTTATAAAAGAATACAAATTTAAGTCTGTAAAAATATATTCTACAAGAATTTATTGTTCGAAAAGATACTCAAATAAGTTATATTGAGGTTTCCTTAACTCTTTTCCTGATCTACATTAATGATCTTCCAAATCACATCCTTACATCATTTGTAGACATTTATGTTGACGACACTACCATTTATGGTAGCACATCTAAGACAGTAAACGACCAAGTTCTCTCCAATTCTCTCTCTGCTGATCTTGATCACGTAGTACAATGGGGAAAGGAGTGGCTAGTTACTTTTAATGCATCTAAAACCAAGCTTCTCTCTTTACATCATCAACATTCTAATCCACATTTGGCATCAATTGAAATGAATGGCTCTCGTCTTCAGGAGGCCTCAAGTTTTGACAAGCTTCTGGGCTTGACCATTACTCCTGATCTTAAATGGAACACGTACATCAAATCTGTTGCCAAGGCCGCTGGAAAAATGGTGGGATCTTTCTATCGATCCGGTAAATATCTCACTGCTGATGCTATTCTCTATCTATATAAGAGCCAGGTACGTCCAAGGATGGAATACTGTTGCCACATCTGGGCAGGAGCTGCTAGAAAGGACTTGTCCTGCCTTGAAAGAGTTCAAAATAGACTTCGTAGCCTTGTAGGAGATGTCCTTTTCTCCTCCTTGCAACCTCTATCTCACAGAAGAGATGTTGCGAGTTTGTCTCTGATGTATCGTTATTTTCATGGAAAGTGTTCGACTGAGCTTCAATCTATGGTCCCCCCTCGCAAAACTTTCACAAGAAACACTCGTCTAGCAGTAAACACTATCAATAATTCCCCCCACTCTTTATCTGTGCCTAAACCTAAACATAGATTCCATGAACAAAGCTTCTTTCTTAGAACTGCACGCCTGTGGAATTGTCTTCCGTTTTCCTGCTTTCCGGCTGACTACAATATGGTTGTGTTCAAGTCTAAAGTAAATAAGTTCTTGATGAGCCGTTCCATATAAGTTATCAAATTTACCAAATTTTCATTACTAATGATTACTATATTGTCCAATTTCTACTGTACACTCTTTAACCCTTATCCTTGAGTGGCCTCTGGACCTTGATAATGTGGTGATGCCTTTGTAAAAAAAAAAAAAAAAATCCGTGGAGTTTCAAAGAAATGCGTTCTTCTCATCGAACGAAAGCTATTAGCAAACGAAGATTATAGTGAAGCTATGAATTTTCTGGTACCGGCATTATTTAACACTAGTCATACAAGAAAAGTTCAATACAAAGAAGGAAAATTAATAAATAAATAAAAATAAAAGGATAAATTAATTTTTATTAATTTTAATTTATTCTTTTATTTTATTTTTTTTCGTCATAATATTCAATTCTCCTGATGGTGAAGTCTTAATATATATATATATATATATATATATATATATATATATATATATATATATATATATATATATATACGAGCAAACAGTTAATAAAATATGTTAAAAAAAACACTTTGAAATGAGTTAAAAACATATTTAATCTGAAAAGGAAGCACTAGATGAGTGGATAATCCTTAATCCGCGGAGTTTCGAAGAAATTATTATTTATTACTATTGGAATCTTTTCCTTTTTTCCTTGTACACATTTTTGTGAATTATTCCATGGATTTCCGCCTTTGGATTATTATGGACCATCTTCTTCCAATTACGGGATTTTTGGATTTTACTCGTGCAAATGGAAATTCAATTAACTTTCTTGAAGTTATATTTTTGGATTGTACCGTAATTGGATTATTTATCTTTGACCAGACTATCCATTCACGTGTAATCACCTTTTTTCTTTACCATATTCCCTCTGCTTCACTTTTTTTTGTTATCAAGTAAGATCTTTGACTTACTTGTTGTTTCATCAAATACTTTTGCATGCAAAATCTGATCCCGCATTTTGCTAATTCCTACCCTCTGATGAGAAGGAAAGTATTTCTTCGAAACTCCGCGGATTAAGGACTATCCACTTATCTAGTGTTTCCTTTTCAGATTAGATATGTTTTTAACTCATTGCAAAGTGTTTTTTAACATGTTTTATTAACTGTTTGCTCGTATTATAAGCTCTATTTCCTATTTGGTTTTATCGAGCTTTTACATCTGGCTGAGATAATTTTATAAATATTAATTCTTTAATATTTATAATATACTTTAATTTTACCATCTTGGATCATTTTGGTAAATTTAATTGTAATTTTTATTTTATAATATATATATATATATATATATATATATATATATATATATATATGAGCAAATTTCGCAAGATAAGAAAAAATTATTAAAACCTTTCAAATTCGAAAGTAAAGATATAGAAATATAGAAATATATATTTATAGAACAATATATTTTATATTTTACTTTAATTTATTGTTCGACATGATACTCAAATAAATTATATTGAAATTTCCTTAATCCATGGAGTTTCAAAGAAATGCGTTCTTCTCATCAAAGGAAAGATATCAGCAAATGAATATTATAGTGAAGCTATGAATTTGCTGATACTGGCGTTGATTGAAACAGCATTAAGTGAAAATTAGTCAGAAACAGAAAAAAAAAAAATGTGCAAAGAGTTTATAAAATGTGGAAAAAAAATTTTTTTTTTTTTTTTTTTAAATGTAAAAAGATAAATTAATTTTTATTAATTTTATTTTATTTATTATTTTTGCTATAATATTCATTCGCTAGGATCTTTCCTCTGATGAGAAGAACGCATGTCTTTGAAACTCTGTGGATTAAGGAAATCTCAATATACATTATTTGAGTATTTTGTTGAACAATATATTAATGTAAAATATATTTTTACAATTTTAAATTTGTATTCTTTTATATATATATATATATATATATATATATATATATATATATATATAATTTGATTAGTTTTTTTTGGAAAAAGAATTCCAGCAGAGTGCTCAATTAAAAGGAAAATCCAAATTTTAAGAGCGTACTTATATTTTGTGTACAGAAAGTTGTTAGTTGAGACAGGTCATTGGTACCGTCGGTTTCAAGCCCGATAATAAGGCCCGTTTAAGGTATCCTTATCAAGCTCTCTTCAGCCAAGACGAATATTGGCTGAAGAGAGCTTGATAAGGATACCTTAAACGGGCCTTATTATCGGGCTTGAAACCGACGGTACCAATGACCTGTCTCAACTAACAACTTTCTGTACACAAAATATATATATATATATATATATATATATATGTACACACACACATGCACACACACACATATATATATATATATATATATATATATATAACTACTTCATTTACTCACATAAAATTAATATACGAAAGTATAGATTTATGTGTAAGCTTTAAGTATTTACTTAAAGTGCTTAAGTATTTACTTAAAGTGCTCAATACGTAGGTAGAGCTAGTTAGTAATTTATAAAATATATATGGCGATTAAGCTACACTGAATATTCGGCGTTTCATCCACTATAGGATCCTTCAGGCGACGAATCCTATAGTGGAGGAAACGCCGAATATTCAGTGGAGCTTAATCACCATATATATTTTATATATATATATATATATATATATATATATATATATATATATATATATATATATATATATATATATATATTCAAGCAAATATTATTAAATGCAATGGAGACACTTTGCATTATGATTCTTTTTTTTAATTGTTCGATTTTCTGTATAATCTTTTTTTGTATCAAAATCAAAAATATTAATAAAAGTTCCATAGTTGTTGCTGTCACGAGCGCTTTTGATTCGTCCAGGAATCATCTTCAGGTGTTGAAGTAAAAGTGTTATATATATGGCAGTAGATATATGTGTGTGTCTGTGTGTGTATCTGTCTGTTGATATTTAACTGATAAACTCTTAACCTACTTGTCACATGACGCTGAAATTAACAGGAAATAGTAATGACAGCTGTGACATTTTCTGTTAATTTTTTTTCATTTAATTTTTAAATATTTTTTCATTTAATTTTCTTTTCATTTTTGTTCATTTCATTTTCAAATTATTTTTTCGGTTAATTTTCTTTTCATTTTTTTTCATCTAATTTTTTAATTTTTTTTAATTTAATTTTCTTTTCATTGTTTTTCATTTCATTTGAAAAAAATTTTTCCGTTTGATTTTCTTTTCATTTTTTCATTTCATTTTCTTTTCATTTTTTTTATTTAATTTTTAAATTGTTTTTCATTTAATTTTCTTTTCATTTTTTTTCATTTAAATTTCTAATTTTGTTTTTAATTTAATTGTTTTGACTCTTGAATATATATCCGTTAATATCTTATGTTTTTATATAGACTGAGGTGCTTCTCGGTTGATTTACTGGATGGTTTATAATGAATAAAATCTTTGTTTGGATGAATATATCGGCAAGCTGAAATGCAAAATGATTATTTCAACTTGCAAACATTTTTCTATTTCTTTCTGCACATGCTTTTTTTACACAGTGATCACCACTTATCAAGGCCTGGAAGCCACTCAGGGATAAGGGTTATTGCAAGTACATTACGTTAGTGTGGAGATTTGATGAAGTGTTTACTTAAGGGGGCGGTTCATTAGGAATTTGTTAACATTGGACTTGAAGACATCCAAGTTGTAGTCCGGTGGGAAGCAGGCAGACGGAACAGAGTTCCACAGGTGTGCAGTTCTAAGAAAGAAGCTTTGTTCATGGAATCCACGTTTTGATTTAGACACAGATAAAGAGTGGGGGAAATTTTTCACAGTGGATTCAGCTAGACGGGTGTTTTTCGTGAAAGATTGGCGAGGGGGGACCAGAGATTGGAGTTCTTACCTTGGCCCTGTCAGTGGGAAATTAGAATACGCCGACTGCCCCCCTGCAGAGGGTAAAAGTTCCTTAATATGACCTTAAACTATATCCAGTGGTGAGGCCCCAGCTTGTGGGCTTTGGGAATAGTGTGGGGCCACCCTTTAATTACCATTGCTCCCAGGTCCACTCTGCCCCGGAGTGGTAGTACCTGTTAGGGTCCCAACTATGGGTTAAATAGAAACCGACGTGAAAACAACAAATATATTCTATTAAAAAAATTTTTCTTCAAAATCTTTGGATTCGGCATTAAATAACCCGAAAAGGGTTGATATGCCGTAAAACAACCAACCAACCAACCAACCAACCAACCCTTCTTACCTATCTTCCGATAGCTATATTGATAGGGAACGTAGCTGGAGTGCTAAATGTTTTGGTTTCGATTCTTACTCATGGCACCCAAGTCAATTGCTTTTTATTTCCTTTTTTTTTTCTTTTACTTCTTGTTGAACTATTCATATGTAATTCTTTAGAGCTATTCGCGTAATTGCAATGCTTGGCCTACTTAAAAATCTTTATAATCACAAAATAAACTTATCAGTACATACAAATGCTTTTCTACATAATAATCGGAATGTTGCCTAATTAAAGCCGTAATTATTGTACTGGCATTGTGTGTGTATATATATATATATATATATATATATATATATATATATATATATATATTAGCAAAAGTACCCGTCGTTGACTGGGTTCAAAAACAGCCTACAGAAAATGGACTCTGATTTATGAAAGCATGATAGGTTATGAAAAGGAAGGGTTATAAAGAGATAGCTTCGAATTTGGGGGTATCAAAACCAAAGCAAAATATGATGAAAGTAAAAATAAAATAGATAAACCCCATAATTTATTATACTATACCTGTTCACACTGAAACACTTATCACAATATTCTGTGGATCTATATTAGAAAACCTTGTTAAACTTTGTGACATATTTCCATTCTATGGAGGTCAGGTGCGAACGAACACCCCATAATTTTATTATACCATATTTCTTCAAACTGAAACATAATTATCAAAGTATACTTACGCAGATAGATATGAAAAGTCTTTATTAAAGTTTGTGCCTATTTCCATTCTATGGAGGCCAGGCGCGAACGCAGACCCCACAATTTTATTATACCATCCCTATTTAAGTTAAAACATACTTATCAAGGTATTATTATGTACATCTATATCAAAAACACTTGTAAACGTTTTTTTTTTAATTTTTAAATTTTTTATTTCCGTACTTTGTAGACCAGGCGCATACGCAGACCCCACAATTTTAATGAATCATCATTATGCCAGATCAAACATACCCATTCCTGTGTCTCGATACGTTTTCTATCATTATATGTGATCAGTTTTCTATAATAGTCAACCATATAGGAGCCTATTCGTAACCAGACACTCACACAGACGTTCAGCTTTATATTATAGGTATATATTGTTTTAACAAAATCAATACATCAAGAAATAGATTGATAGCAACAAATAGTGTATTTCATCGTTAGTTACAATTGTTTCAAGACTATTCGGACAAATTCAAACATTATGTCGTTTGAAAATTTTTACAATTGAATTTTTACTTATTGAATAAAAAACATTTTAACAATGAACAGAATGGAATACATTTTCCTTATAAGGAAAAACATGAGAAAATATTTTACCTACATCTCATCCTTCCAAAGGTTTTAAAGATTTATATATATAAATATGATGATTGCAACGTCTTGTCAGACGAGTACCACTCCCTCAGACACCATGGGCCCATGAGCCCAAAAATGACTTTTTTTTTTTTTTAGTCCTACCGGTGAATTCACACACTCAAGCAGGCATGACACTGAAGATGGTCATTGAGATCAATTATTACATGCTTCCACCATTTCAAGCATCCACGCATCACAACTTTTTCATCGACACAGGACCATTTTTATAGACAAATGCCTGAGGGAGTATCTATACACAGATGATGTTACAGAATCTTAGCTTTGTACGACAGCTAAGTGTCTCTCTTGGTTCAAAATGTTGAGATCCAGCAACAAGCAAGAGCAAGATAGTCAGCAACAAGTTAAACTGCAGACCAGCTTAATGCGGGTACTGGTCTCCCGCTTTGTGGTTTTTTAAATCAGAGATTTGCTTCTCCTAGAAAGGTTGCCTTCACCATGGCTTGCGGGAGCCCTCTACACCCCAACACACACATACATACACACAAATATACACGGTGCTAGTTGGCCATTGACCCCGAAAAAGGGTTCATTCACCCTTTGGAAGGTCTTGTTTTTAATCCTTCAGGGATATACATATATGATGATTGCAACGTCTTGTCAGACGAGTGCCACTCCCTCAGACACTGAAAGTTCATGAGCCCGAAAATGACATTTAGTCCTGCCGGCGAATTCACATGCTCAAGCAGACATGTCAGTAAAGACGGTCATTGGTATACATACATATATATACACGAACACACACATACATATGTACACATATCACACACATATATACATGCATACATACACAATACACATTACGCACACATACATATACATACACACACATGCAAACATACACAAGACGGTCATTGGTGTACATACATATAAATATATACATACATACATACATGTCTATAAGCATACGCTCATATATACTCATATACATACACAATGCATAATACACAAACATACATATACATACCCACATGCATGCATACACATATACATACATATACATCCACATACACACACACATATACAAATACATACACACATACTTACACATACACATACATATGCACATATATATACATACACTTACCTACATATACATACACATACATATATATGCATTCATACACATACACACATACATGCGCATATACACATACATATACATACACACATGCATACATACACATACACATATATGCATATGCACACATACATGCATACAAACATATATAAATGTATATACATACATACACAAACATATATACACACAGACGCATATACATACATATACACATAGATATAAATACATATAAACATATAAACACACATGTACATATATAAATATACACTCACATACATATATAAATATACATACACATATACATACATAGATACATATAATGATGGCAGATTAATTGTTACATGCATCCAGCATTTCAGGCGTACACACGTCACAGTTTTTTTTATCGCCACAGGACTTCTTTTTTTTATAGACAAATGCCTGAGGGAGTATCTATACAAAGATGATGTTACAGAGTTTTAGCTTTGTACGACAGCTAAATCTCTCTCTCGGTTCAAAATGTTGACATCCAGCAACAAGCAAGAGCAAGATAGCCAGCAACAAGTCAAACTGCAGACCAGTTTAATGCGGGTACTGGTCTCCCGCTATGTTGTTTTTTTTTTTTTAAATCAGAGATTTGCATCTCCCAGAGGGGCTACCCTCACCACACCCCACGGGAGCACTCTCCATCCCACACACATGGAAATGACACATGCATACATACAGATGTACATATGCACACACATGCAAACATACACACATAGTAGCACACAAATACGCATATACATACACATGCATATACATACGTACACATAATACACATGAAGGAACATTCGAAAAGTCTTAAATACTCAATGATCAGGATGATGATGATGATGATGATGATGATGATGATGATGATGATGATGTTTATGATGATGACGACGATGATGGTGATGGGCACGATTAAGAAAAAAAAAAAAATTTACATCTTGTTCTTATTTTTACAAAAAAGTTTCGCTATAAGACTATCACTTTTGGTGTAGAAAATGATGATGATATGGACAAATTCACACATTATTTCACAAATGAAATCGACGACGAGTCAAATGTAAACACATATATAAATATATATATATATATATATATATATATATATATATATACTATTATATAAAAGTCGCTTTATGTGTCTGATATTCAAAGAAGATAACCTGCTTCCTTTTCCGTGTTTTTTTGCAAGAAAAATCACAACTAATTAGAAGTATATATCAAGGAGAGAAATAAAAGCCAAATTTTCATGCTCACCCACTACCAACTTCTCCCACGTCTTTTATTTTTTTATTTATTTTTTTATTTTTTTTTACAAGGGTGTCACCACTTATCAAGGCCCAGAGGCCACTCGAGGATAAGGGTTAATAGGTATACATTAGTCATTGTGATTTTAGCATAGTAAACAGTGGGAATTTTGTAACTTGGATTACTTAGGGGGACGATTCAATTAGAACTTGTTCACATTGGACTTTTTCTTTTTTTTTTTTTTCATAGGTATCACCACATTATCAAGGCCAAGAGGCCACTCAAGGATAAGGGTTAAAGAGTGTACAGTAGAAATGGGACAATATAGTAATCATTAGTAATGAAAATTTGGTAAATTTGATAACTTATATGGAACGGCTCATCAAGAACTTATTTACTTTAGACTTGAACACAACCATATTGTAGTCAGCCGGAAAGCAGGAAAATGGAAGACAATTCCACAGGCGTGCAGTTCTAATAAAAAAGCTTTGTTCATGGAATCTACGTTTAGGTTTAGGCACAGATAAAGTGTGGGGGGAATTATTGATAGTGTTTACAGCTAGACGAGTGTTTCCTGTGAAAGTTTTGCGAGGGGGGACCATAGATTGAAGCTCAGTCGAACACTTTCCATGAAAATAACGATACATCAGAGACAAACTCGCAACATCTCTTCTGTGAGATAGAGGTTGCAGAGAAGAGAAAAGGACATCTCCTACGAGGCTACGAAGTCTATTTTGAACTCTATCAAGGCAGGACAAGTCCTTTCTAGCAGCTCCTGCCCAGATGTGGCAACAGTATTCCATCCTTGGACGTACCTGGCTCTTATATAGATAGAGAATTGCATCAGCAGTGAGATATCTACTGGATCGATAGAAAGATCCCACCATTTTTCCAGCGGCCTTGGCAACAGATTTGATGTACGTGTTCCATTTAAGATCAGGAGTAATGGTCAAGCCCAGAAGCTTGTCAAAACTTGAGGCCTCCTGAAGACGAGAGCCATTCATTTCAATTGATGCCAGATGGGGATCAGAATGTTGATGATGTAAAGAGAGAAGCTTGGTTTTTAGATGCATTAAAAGTAACCAGCCACTCCTTTCCCCATTGTACTACATGCTCAAGATCAGCGGAGAGAGAATTGGAGAGAACTTGGTCGTTTACTGTCTTAGATGTGCTACCATAAATGGTAGTGTCGTCAGCATTTTATTACACAATTGAAATGTTCTTAATTGCCACACACTGAGTCATGTCTTGGTTCGGGTTTAAATGCACAGCAGTAATTTTAACGTCAGCACACGGACTTAGGGTTACTTCATGCACCCGGCTTAAAGAAAGGTAAGAGAATTTACCACCAGGGACGGCTACGCGACTGGTTCCCAATCCAGTCGAGTGTAGCAAAGTTTATCGCCTATCAAATTTTCCTGAGTCTAATCAAAATAGTGAGAAGCAAGCATGCGAAAAGGTGTCAAAAAAAAATTCAATATGAAATAATGAGGAGGTTGGAAGCAGAAATGTAGTTTATAAGTATTTTTTTTCCTTTCATATGGGCTTTATTTATCCTTTTTTCTTTCTGTATAAAACAAACAAACAAACAAACAAGCAATCAAAAAAACAACACAGAGGAGGAGAAATTCACGAACCTTCATGGCTAACTCAAAGTCAACCGTATAACATTTTTTTTTCTTTTTAAGGTATCATTCATTTTTTCTGCCAATTACTCCACGAGCCAAGAAACGAAAACATCGCCTTCCCTCAAATGCCAACTCAGATTGATTCTTTTTCTTTCTTTTTTTCCTCTTTCTCCCGCCTCTCGACGCAAATCCTGACTGATTCCCTCTCTTTCTTTTTTTCTCTCTTTCCATTTCCTGCTGCTGCTAGTGCTCACTATGATCGCGGATGACTTCACATTGACTCCCAAAGATAACTTGACCACGTCAGCATCGCAGTCATTTCCGCTCTGCCATAGACTTATGTACACTCTGACTTGCGTCCACTTCGGGGTCTCCGTTTTCTTCCCACGGCCTTTGGACCATTACAGTCAATAAAAGAAATGCTCAACCCATCTTCTAAGCTATTATATAAATCTCACCTGTCTGTTTATATGTATGTATGTATGTATGTATGTATGTATGTTGCCCATAAACTTTCGACAGAGGCGACGGATTTTCACAAGATTGGTATCGTTTTGAAGCTTGACCCTTCGAATGACAAATATCGAAAAATTGGCCAAAAACATTCATTCTTTCACTGGGCATTTTCTACAAGGAGGGGTCACTTTTTTCGCCAATATTTCCAAAGATTATCCCCTCTTTACGATTGACTAGCCTTAATTTAAACCTTTGCGATTTCCGGTTTGGCGATGGATGTAATGACAAAGATGTCATTTTTTTTTTCATGTTCTTTTCCTCCTTCGTGGTACGGATTCAAGCCTCCCTTCCTACTACCACTTTGTTTTTTTTTTTGCTGAATGCACACCTCCAAACACCCGGGCAATGTCGGGCACTCAGGCTAGTCTAATATATTAAAGGCAAAATGTGTGATTGTGTGTGTGTGTGTGTGTGTGTGTTTGTGTGTGTGTGTGTGTGTTTGTGTGTGTGTGTGTGTTTGTGTGTGTGTGTGTTTGTGTGTGTGTGTGTTTGTGTGTGTGTGTGTGTGTTTGTATGTGTGTGTGTGTTTGTGTGTGTGTTTGTGTGTGTGTGTTTATGTGTGTGTGTGTGTGTTTGTGTGTGTGTGTTTGTGTGTGTTTGTGTGTGTGTGTGTTTGTGTGTGTGTGTGTGTTTGTGTGTGTGTGTGTGTTTGTGTGTGTGTGTTTGTGTGTGTGTTTGTGTGTGTGTGTGTTTGTGTGTGTGTGTGTGTGTTTGTGTGTGTGAAGCGACAGATTGTGTTTATTAGTTTCCCCATGGGAACAAATTAGACACAAGGTCATTTTTTATTGTGGAGAGAGGGAGAGAGGGAAACAGCTTCCCCGAGGGGGCACTCTGGCAGGGTGAAAAGTGATAATTGGTATGAAGGGCTTACCCCCACCCCATTGACCAAAAGTGGTCTGATATGTGGGGTTTCCCCCCACATATTATTTTATTATTTTGATTGCAGCATCTGCAAAACAGATACTATATTTTGATCTTTTGCTCCCGGTCCGAAATTGATATTGTTTTAAAGCTCCGTCTTTCGGACAACAAATATCACAAAAATTTGCCAAAAACATTCATTCCTTCACCCTCAACTGAGCAGTTTTGTACAAGGAGGGGTCGATTTTTTTGCCGCCATTTTAGCAAGTTATCGTCTTCTTTTCGATTGACTACGTTTAATTTCAACGTTTCAAACTTCCGGTCAGGCGATGGCGACATCGGTTAAGGCGTTACTTTTTTTTTTAACCTTTTTCTCCTTCGCGCTACGGGTTCGAGCCTGCCTGCCTACTACCACCTTTTTTTAACACCTCTGCCTACTGCTGTTTTCATCCCCCTCCCCCTACCCCGTTAGTACCACTTTTATTTTGACACCCCCTCACCAGGTTCCTTACTACACCACTTAAGCATCCAGGCAATGCAGGGCACCCCTACTAGTTCACTAAAAAGTTCAAATTTCACACACACCCCTCCCTAAAGTTTTTTTTTTTTTCAGAAGGCAAATTTTCTCAATTGTCGTTCGGTAGGAAATAAAATATAATTCGTCACTATTTGCATTCTTTGGGCTACTCTTTTCATATTGAGTGGCATTTTCATGTTTCAGTCGATGTAACCTCCGACCTTCTTCAGGTGTAACTTTGAATGTTTCTATCTAGATAGTATTGTACTTATATCCCTCATATTAATCACTTTTTTAGGGTTTTTTTTTTTTTTTACATGGTGGTTACCACTTATCAAGGCCCGGAAGCCATTCAGGAATTTGTTTATGTTGGACTTGAAGACATCCAAGTTGTAGTCAGGTGGGAAACAGGCAAACGTAAGAGAGTTCCACTGGCGTGCACTTCTAAGAAAGAAGCTTTGTTCATGAAATCTATGTTTAGCTTTAAACACAGATAAAGAGTGGGGGAAATTATTGATAGTGTTTTCAACTAGACGAGTGTTTCTCGTGAAATTCATGGAATCTTCGTTTTGATTTTGGTAAATATGAATAAAGAGTGGGGAAAATTATCGACAGTGGTTTCAGCTAGACGGGTGTTTTCGTGATTGGTGAAGGGGGACCAGAGATTGGAGCTCAGACGAGCACTTGCCATAGAAATAATGATAAAACAAAGACAGGCTCGCAACGTCTCTTCTGTGGGAGAGAGGTTGCAGGGAAGAGAAAAGAGCATCCCCCACTAAGCCATGAAGTCTATTTTGTACTCTGTCAAGGCAGGATAGGCTGTTTTTAGCAGCTCCTGCCCAGATATGGCAGCAGTATTTCATCCTTGGACGTACTTGGCTTTTATATAGATAGAGAATTGCATCAGCAGTGAGATATCTTCTGGAGCGGTAGAAGGATCCTACCATTTTTCCAGCAACCTTGGCAACAGACTTGATGTACGTGTTCCATTTCAGATCAGAAGTAAAGGTCAATCCCAGAAGCTTGTCAAAACATGGAGCCTTTCCAAGACGAGAGCCATCCATTTCAATTGATGCCAGATGGGGATCAGAGCGTTGATGATGTAAAGATAGGAGCTTTGTTTTAGATGCATTAAAAGTAACCAGCCACCTCTTGCCCCACTGTACCACGTGCTCAAGATCATCCGTTTCTATTGTTCGAGAGTGTAACCATAAGAGCTTCAAGCCCCTCGCGGTTCTACGATTCAGTAATTGCTTGCATCTTCACTAACCTACCATTTCCTGTTCCTGTCTGCTCGTTGAAAAATATGTTTTATGCAGAAATTTATCCGATAAGTACGGAAAACGAAAAAATCTAATCTTAAAAAACGTTTCTAAATTTTTAAGATGAGGATTTTTTATTCATTTTATTTGGATTCATTGGATTACTGTCCTCATCTTAAGTGTGATTTTTCACAATGGTTCAGTCGATGTAACCTCCGATCTTCTTCAGGTGTATCTCGTCGAACTTGGGAATGTTTCTGTTGAACTCGGGAATTTGGACTGAATTTCGAGCTGAACCCTTTATTTACTTCACGGGGGTAGCATGCTCTTGTTTCGTCAGCCATGACTGGATAGAGGTCCTAAGTAATTTGCAATTGTATTTTTCGGTCGCCCACACTGAGAATTAAATTCTTCATAAGTTTTGGTCTCGGTTTCGATTATGTCTGAAGGAACTCAAGTTATATATATTTTCTTTTTCATAAGTTTTTATTTTGGTTTCGATTCAAACTAATGCACCCAAGTCATATAAATATATTTTTAATTTTTGAAATCGCAACTTTATAATATATAAAAATCGATAGAACATTAATTCTATAATAATATATACAAAATCTGCAGAGGTGGAATCGAATCCAAGACGCCCAGTTACAAGAGCGGAGTGATTTTGGCATCATACCCCCATAGAAGTAGACTCGTCTTCATCACGGAATGGCGTAGATACCGTTATCTTCAGGCACAAGGATTCCCAGCATCAGGAGAGGCATATACATGCAGGTTTGATAATATATATAATGCCCAGGAAAACAAGATGTATTGAGGACATGATACTATGCAATGACTCTATAGAAACATCATTTTGGCATACTATGGGATGACTCTATAGAAACATCATGGAGTACATAAATAACTGCAGCAAAAATGGTATCGTATTCAACCCCCGGAAATTTCACTTCACAGAAAAAGAGGGGAATTTGCCAGAAGACGGGATAAAACCCATCAAAAAAATGACTGAAGCAATACAGAATTTTCCGACCCAAAAAATATAACTGACATAAGATCCTGGTTTGGAATGGTAAACCAGGTAGCCTATGTTTTTTCTCAGGCCGAAGTAATGGCCCTGTTCTGGGAGCTGCTGAAGACAAAAAATTGAAACTTCTACTGGGACAGCACACTCGATCGAATCTTCGAAGAGTCGAAAAAGAAGGATCACAGAAGATATTGAGAATAGTGTAAGAACCTTTGACGTGAACAGACCAACTTGTTTGTACCAGTTCACAACTTGATCTTTGTCACAGACTATTTGACAAGATGGGCATCAAGGCAGTTCCTCGCCCTCCCTATACTTCAGATCTTGCTCCCTGTGACTTTCGTTTATTCCCTCGGCTCAAGGAAAACCTTAGAGGCTGCCGTTATGAGACAATTGATGAGATGGAAGAGGCTGTGACGGGCCATTCAGAAGTTGTTGGAACGGTATAAGTGCATTGCAGCCGGAGGAGATTACTTCAAAAGGGACTAGAGTTTCATGTGTGCACTATTAATAAAAGTGTGTATTATCAATAAAAGTGCCCATACATAAAAAGTCTGGAAACTTATTGAAGGCACCTTTTAAGTCTTTCATTTCAGGTCATGGATAAATGTCAGTCCCAGAAATGTGTTGAATGAGGATGCTTCTTCAAGTGAAATGGAAACAATAATCATAAAGATAACGTTAATTTCGCTCACGTGAAAGGAATTTGTTGAGCTTTTTCACCTGACCAAATTTTAAACGTAAAGATCATTTTGGGCTGGTGCATCTGCTACTAGTCTCTCACTCCTAGACAGGGTCCAAAAGAGAGTCGCCAACCTAATAGGCCCTGAACTGACATCCCAGCTTCAGCCTCTGTCTTGTTGCGGACCAGGATATAATAATACCCTAACTCGCCACAAGAAAATAATGAAACGAATGGAATTGAGGGAAACAAAAACTCAATTGATGGATAAGATAAACATTGTTTATTTACTGTTGAAAGAATTAATGTTTTAGATATAACACGTGTTCATGTCTGTGCGAGTGTAACCAATGTTCGTTGCGAGACTGGTGTTGTAGAAAGAAAAGGAAATGTGTGTTCATCTCAAGTTCGGGTCACTATCGTTTGTTCGCGCGTGGAAAGAGAAAGGAGTAACGTAGTGAAAATGAGAATGATAGCCCAGCGTGTAGACAAAGAAGAGGATAGAGAGTTGACATCAGTTAGCAAGCAGCTACGCGAAGGTGTTCTCAGGAACCAGTAGTAGATAGAGAGAGAAAGAGTGAGAATGTGTACGTACGGTCTGTTAGCTTTTTGTTCCACATAGTAGCAAGTGGTGTGAGGTACGCGCCTCCCTTTCGGGAGGCGATAGTTCGTCGAACCTCTCAGCCCGAGAGCTGGTTCTAAAAGAAGGAGCCGCTTATTGCTCTTTCTTTTATACTCGTTTCCGGAGTGTCTTTTGCGCATGTGTGGATTTCCTTTGAAAGAGGAAGTGACGTCGTCCATGTGCGCGTTCGTGTGCGCGTATGTGAGTACATGTGTGTACGTTAGCGTGTGTGTATATACACGTGAATGTGAGTGTATGTACGCGAACGTGAATATATGTACGTGTGTGGACGTGGGCGCGTATGTTTGTGTGCACGTATGTATGCGGCAAGTAATATAGCTTGAAATGTGAACGTGTTTTTGTGTGAGACTAGGAAAGTCTCGCGCAGGTTTTATTATTTTAAATTCAGAAAAAAAGTAATGCGTTTTATTGAGACTAGAAAAGGCTCGCACAATCTCTTCGACAAGCAGCAAAATCCCACCCCTTCACAGTAGAGATCCCCAGAAGTCAAAAAGCCTACTACTCTAATAGTTTCTTCCCCAGAACTGCTAGATTTTGGATTTTCCTCCCGGGTTCCTGTTTCCCCTGCCTGTACTGACATACGTTCAAGTGCAATGTAAACAGACATCTTGCTGCTCAACTCCCTACATAGTGTCCCTGCAATTTATGTCCCAGATAGGAGCTCCCTACATCAAAGTGAAACTGTGCCTAGTTTGGATTAAAAATGCAATAAAAAATAAATGAAATAAAAAATAAAATATGGGAACGAGGGGGATGTCATAGAACCTTGAAAAGGTCAGGGCTATTATTAAGAAATGCTTGAGTAGCGAGCATAAAAATAAAAAAGATAAAAACGAATCATTTATCAAGGCAAACACAAGATAATCGACTTAGTTATGTTAGTATGCAATCGAGAAAGACTCAAAGTGACTATAATGCGACCTTGAAGAAAGTCTAGGTCGAGAAATGACACTTTAAGCCGGTTTGTGTCAAATAGAGTTATCTGCCCTTACATTTTATTAGAAAAATAACAGCATAGTTAACGACTCGTTCACTAGGTGTCGCCCTGTACATCCGTATCCGGTTTTTTTTAATTATCCCAAACAAGCACGTGTCTATGGTTTTTTCGTGTTTTTACCTTCGTAAAGACTTCCTATACTCGTCTTTTTTTTTATTGTATAATTTATAAGTTATCGTATCAACAACAATGGCTGTGAACGTTAATGAGGAACAAATGAAGCTCGTTTTCGAGCTTGAGATGGAAATGATGGCGGATATGTATAATCGGTAAGTTTTATATAAAACCAGTCGTTTTCGTTTCTTCCTTTCGAATCGTCCTTCAGACCTTTTTTAACCTTCGTCCCCTTTCACATTTTGGCGATTAAAACAAAAGGTAGAGAAAAGTCAAATAGCTAACAAATAATTGTTACCAAATGGAATGAGAGTGACTTAATTTTTTTTTTTTTTTTTTTTTTTTTGTTACGTTAACTACAACTCGCCGTTTACATTCCAGGTTTTTAGGTATGCTGACAACGAATATCACAGTTAAATTTGGGTGCTAATTAGTAGTTTATCAGATATGAAAACATTTGTTATCCAACGTAAAAGCCATTTTTTTCACAACCAAGTAAATGCACATGAGTGTTAAATAAAATAAATAAATAAATAAAAACGGCTTTCGGAATAACCCTCCCCCATGTTAAGAATGGCATTCTGAATAAACACTCTCAATGTCCCCATGTTAAGAACGGCTTTCGGTGCTTGTGCACTTTTGCTACCGCGCTATTTTTAAATAGTTTTTGGTACTGGTCGCGGTAAGAGTTCCCTGCCGAACACCCTCAAAAAACAATGACTTCTCCCCGCGCAGGCGCAAAGGACATGTTTTAGTTGCCATAGTAACAAAACTTTTTATCGACATTGTTTTACTGTTTATGAATATTGAAATAAAATACATTACTACACATTTATTAATATCTTTTTTTTTTTACTGTTTGTGTGTCAATTTTATCGACTTTTTCTTTTCTTATATTGAAATATTATATATATGAAATATTGAAATTATTCTTATATTGAAATAAGACATTACTACACATTTATTAATATCTTTTTTTTTTTTTTTTTTACTGTTTTACTGTTTATGTCTCACTTTTATCGACTTTTTCTTTTTAATAGCATTTTCTTAAAATATTAAAATAATTTCCCAACTTTTTTCATTTCTGTGTTTTTAGTTTTGTGTGTTGAATGAAACTTTTTTTTTTTTTTTTCATTACAACAATAGTTATCGACCCCGGTTCTTTGGCTGACAAACGACATCTGTCGGCGGTTCTTGAAACTAAATTACACGCATTCGCTTCATGTTACTGACATGCAGAAGTGCCAATGGTGCCATAGGTGATGGTTGTAAATTAACACTCTTAGCTAATTCCGTAAAATGAGATTCTACTTTTTTAGGCGAATTTGCACCCTCCCCATGTTAAGAATGGCTTTTTAAATAAAAAAAAAAAATTAAACTTTAAGCTTAGAAATACGATTTAAAATATAGCGCGGATCATAAGTGTAGTTAGCAGTGTCAGAAATTTCGTGAAAATAGTGTTTAATTCCACTCCATCTTTCCAAGCTTATAACTCCTCGAAAAATGTAATTCAAGCCCTAATTTTTTTTTTTCAATTAAAGGAGCAAGGACCAAGGTTTTATAAAAAAAAAAAAAAGAAAAAACTGTTTTTTTTTTTTTTTTTTTAAAGGTTTTAAACTTCGGACTTTACAGGTAAATTTCTGAAAAAAGCGATTTTTGGTATTATTATACAAACACCGTGACAGCGTTAGGGTTAGGGTTATGGAAAATCACAATTAAAAGTTGTTTAAGTATTTTAAAGTCACAGAGTAAGGGAAGTTAAAGACAAGGATATAAAAATTCACATCCAAATTGCATGGTAAAATCCGTAGTAAATGTCTTTGAAAGCATTGTTGTAAAATGATCCAAACTGTATTTTGAGTAATCTACATTACAAGGTAATGGTCCGAAGTAGGTATTTTCCTGGAGCAATTTTCCTTTGTTTATATAATGGGGCCGGTAAAAAAGTTTTTTTTTATATATAATAAACATATAAAGTGATATATTTAATATTTTTTATAATTATAGAACATAAGTTTAAAATTCCACTCTAAATTTATACAAATACCGTGACAGCGAATTAGTAGAAAAAAATGTACCCTAACCCTAACCCAGTTTTCAGATTCGTGTTCAGCACACCGAAACGTAACAGAATACTACGTAAAAGATTTTACTAATTCGCTGTCACGGTGTTTGTATAATAATACCTATAAAACTCCCCGACATAAATTATTTACTTTTTAATAGACATTTCAAAATGGGTGACACTTGGGGGGGGGGCGTGAATTTAAAAAAAAACGTTTGTCTAAAATATTATATTCGGTTTATTGGAAAGAGCATAAAATTTCACATTGACCCTGAAAATATCGTAAAAATAGAATCAATAGAAAAATTTTGATAGATTTTTAAAGTTTAAAAATTGAAAAATATTGAGTTCGGAAAATTCATTACTGTTTTTTAAAAAAAAAAAGAAAAATATTTCTATTACTTTTAAAACAACTGTAATAGTTTATTTTGGAAGTATAATCCATAAAGAAAATAAATAACCCACTTTTAACAGAGAAATTACGAGATTTTTATATTGTATTCGCAGTTTCGTGTTAGGGGTGTCAAAAATTCTGATACTGCACTAGCACCCATTTTCTTATTATTTATTCAATTGTAAGGTTAAAGTAGAGAATAGGTACAAAACACCCTCCCCATGTTAAGAATGGCTTTTTAAATAATAGGCCTAACGTTATTTCAGCACGGATCAATAAGTGCACTTGCACTAGTACCACAAAATGGTGTTTTGCACTAGCACCCATTTTTTTTATAAATAAATGTTTAGTAATTATTTTTCTTTTAATATTCATAAACAGTAAAAACGTCGTCATTTAAAAAGAAAATGCTATTTAAAAAAGAAAATAACATTGATTAAACGTAAGTAAATTTATTATTCTATCACCATTTTGTGGTAAGTAAATTTCAAGAACCGCCGACAGATGTCGTTTGTCAGCCAAAGAACCGGGGTCGATAACTATTGTTGTAATGAAAAAAAAAAAAAAAGTTTCATTCAACACACAAAACTAAAAACACATAGAAATGAAAAAAGTTGGGAAATTATTTTAATATTCAAGAAGATATTATTAATGTGTAGTAATGTCTTTTATTTCAATATTCAATATAAGAATAATTTCAATATTTCATATATATAATATTTCAATATAAGAAAAGAAAAAGTCGATAAAATTGACACATAAACAGTAAAAAAAAAAAGAACGATATTAATAAATGTGTAGTAATGTATTTTATTTCAATATTCATAAACATTAACGTTGTCATTTAAAAAGAGTAAAAAAAAAAAGTCGATAAAAGTGATTAAAAGTGAGATATTATTAATAAATGTGTAGTAATGTATTTTATTTCAATATTCATAAACAGTAAAACAATGTCGATAAAAAGTTTTGTTACTATGGCAACTAAAACATGTCCTTTGCGCCTGCGCGGGGAGAAGTCATTGTTTTTTGAGGGTGTTCGGCAGGGAACTCTTACCGCGACCAATACCTAATTTTTTTTTACGGGTTAAATTCAAATTATATAGAAATCAATTAGTTACAACTTTTCAGAAAGTTTTATAAAAATCCAGAGCATCAATTTTTTTTAATAAGCACAAAAGTCTCAAAAAGTCAACAATGAAGAAAAGGGCTAAAAATTAAAATATGTAACCAATAAATGTTACCAAAGGCAAGGTAAATTACTCTTCTACACCTGGATAAGTTTTGTGTATTTTAACGGAATTTTAAGCGTTTATTCAGTACGTAAAACAAGTAGCGTTGAGGAGATAAGTTTCACGGGCAATCAAGGTCAATTGTTTGTTGATGATGGTTCAAAAATGGAAAAATTCACAAAATATTGATAGAAATCCACAGTAAAATGTATATGGTGGATTTTATTAAGGAATGTCTACAGAATGCCAACATCTATATATTACATATGAATGAGTCTACTGTGGAATTTCCACAGGTCTATCCATATAAGTGTCATGAAAATCTTATGGCTAATTTTTCGATATTTATTGTCCGAGATGTCAAAATTCCAAAATGATACCGATCTTGTGAAAATCCGTCGCCTTTGCTGAAAGTTTGGAGCAGACATTCATACATACATTTAAACAGACAGGTGAGATTTATATTATAGAAGAAGGATTCCCCTGTGGAATTTCTACAAGTCCCGCAAATATATAGCTGATAACAGTTTAAGACTTTTATTTAAAAAAATCAATTGATTATGTAGTAGAATTGACATCTATTCAATGTAGCTGCCTTCAGCCTCAATCACCACCTCGATACGGATCCAGAACTGGGAGCATGCCTTTTCCGCAAGCGCTGGTAGGAGCTTGGCGAATAGTTGGTGGATGGCGGCAATCAGGTTGGCTTTAGCGTTGTGGGAGGTCATGTTGGTGATGTTTTCGATGTATGGTGAAATAAAATAGACCAGCAGGTTCAGGTCAGGTGAGAAGGGGGCCAGTGAAAGACGGGTACAAAGTCGTTGCACTCCTTCTGAAGCCAAACCTGGGTTTCTTTGGACTTGTGGGCCGGCACCGAGTCCTGCTGCCACACCCAGGGTCTGCTAGCGGCCACCTGTTTGTACGAGGGGGGTCACCACACTTTTCAGCATATCCACATACATTTTGATGTTGACTTTCAAGCTGACTTCATGTGAGGTGGCATGATGTGGCTCTCACTTGAAATCACACCAAAGACCATAACCGTGGCCGGAAACTTTGTTTTCATCACCTTGGGCATGTCTGGCAATCCAGCAATGTATTTTGAGGGTGCTGGCAATGGTCCTGTTATAACTTGGATCGGTAGAGAGCATGAGTTGTACAGCGGCACATCTCCGATCTCGCTTGTTGAACATTGTGTCACTTTCGGACATGATAGAAGGATCCTATCGCTCTTGGGATTTATACACAACTGGCCAACTAGTAGATCGACTGCGGCAAAAAACGAAAACTGGTTTTCATCAAACGGAAATTCACCCTGCACCTCTTTAAGAAAAATACTTTCTTTGTGTGGACAAGACTCTTCAATTGCCCCCCCCACCCCCACCCGCCCCGCAAAAAAAAAAAAAAAAAACAGAAACGTGAAAAGGAATCAATTTTATGGCAGGGGGGGGGAAGCTCGTTCAGGTTCGCCGTATAATGTATGTACCAGTCACAGAACGAAGATAACATATTCCAAAAATCACTAACTTTTATCGAGTAGTTTTTATTTTTTATTTTAATTTAAGAAAATCAAATTTCACTGCCTCCCCATGGAGGGAGAAAAAAAAGAACTGGTGATGGTAAAATCAAGGGCAGACAACCGACTCATTTTTTTTTGGGGGGGGGGTGATGACGGAAAAACAAACAAAACGTACGATTTAAAATGAAACAATAATTTATTAACATAACGTGTATTTTTTATTTGTATTTTTCAGAACAAAAAATGAAAATTATTTTGAAAGGGTCATTATATAAAAACTAAAAACAAAATTTGAAGAATATTAAAATGGCTTAAAACAAAATGGATGAGACAGCACATCTATGATCATAAATGACCAAGTTCTCTCCGATTCTCTCTTCTCTGATCTTGAGCGCATAGTACAATGGGGAAACAAGTGGCTGGTTACTTTTAATGCATCTAAAACCAAACTTCTATCTTTACACCATCAACATTCTGATCCCCATCTGGCATCAATTGAAATGAATGGCTCTCGTCTTGGGGAAGCCTCATGTTTTGCCAAGCTTCTGGGCTTGACCTTTACTCCTGATCTTAAATGGAACACGTACATTAAATCTGTTGCCAAGGCCGCTGGAAAAATGGTGGGATCTTTCTATCGATCCAGTGGATATCTCACTCTCACTGCTGATGCAATTCTCTATCTATATAAGAGCCAGGTACCTCCAAGGATGGAATACTGTTGCCACATTTGGGCAGGAGCTGCTAGAAAAGGCTTGTCCTGCCTTGATAGAGTTCAAAATAGACTTCGTAGCCTCGTAGGAGATGTCCTTTTCTCTTCTCTGCAACCTCTATCTCACAGAAGAGATGTTGCGAGTTTGTCTCTGCTTTATCGTTATTTTCATGGCAAGTGCTCGACTGAGCTTCAATCTATGGTCTCTCCTCGCCAAACTTTCACAAGAAACACTCGTCTAACTGAAAACACTATCAATAATCCCCCCCCCACTTTATCTGTGCCTAAGCCTAAACGTAGATTCCATGATCAAAGCTTCTTTCTTAGAACTGCACGCCTCTGTTCTCCTGCTTTCCAGCTGACTACAATATGGTTGTCTTCAAGTCCAACGTAAACAAGTTCTTGATGAGCTGTTCCACTTAATTAACAAATTTACCGAATTTCTATTTCTCACAATTACTATATTGTTCAATTGACTACTGTATACTCTTAACCCTTATCCTCGAGTGGTCTCTGGGCCTTGATAAGTTATGATGCCTATGTAAAAAAAAAAAGAAAAAAAGATGCCGGTAAATTGCAAAGTAACTTTTATTGACTATGGTAACATTTGTTGTATATTTAATTTCTTTTACAAATTTATCGAATTGTTGTGGATTGTAAAACAAACACCAAATTTTGTTTGGAAAAATTTTGAAAAGTCATCTTTTTTTTTTTTTTTTTTAATTTTTTTTTTTTTTTACGACAATCATACGTGGTCACCACTTGTCAAGGCCCGGAAGCCACTCAGAGATAAAAGTTATTGTGTGTACAGTTATCAGTGGGATAGTATTGTTGTAATTGTTAGTATTGGAGATTTGTTAAAGTGTCTTAAGGGGACGGTTCATCAGGAATTTGTTTATTTTGAACTTGAAGGCATCCAAGTTGTAGTCGGGTGGGAAGCAGGCAGACGGAAGAGAGTTCCACAGGTGTGCAGTTCTAAGAAAGAAGCTTTGTTCATGGAATCTACATTTTGATTTAGGCACAAATAAAGAATGGGGAAAATTATTGACACTGGTTTCAGCGTATCAAGCAGCTCCTGCCCAAATGTGGAACTAAATCCATCGTTTATGAGCAAATCAAATAAACGTGAGAAAATTAAAAAATTTAAAAAAAAAAATTAAAAAAAAAAAAAATCTCTTGAAGTCCGTGAAAATCTGTACAACTCTGTATTACTAATTGAAATTTGATTTTTTTTTTTTTTTTTTTTTTTTTTTTAAATACAATTACTTGATCACTTTATATAATTTTTGGAATATATTTTCATTTTATCATGGGTACATACATCATACAGATATTTCTTTTTTTAATATAAGTGGAAATTTGGGTCAAGAATCTACTTTCTTACTATGAAGTTCTGTCTGCCTGCTTCCCACCTGACTACAACTTGGATGTCTTCAAGTCCAACGTTAACAAATTCCTAATGAACCGCCCCCCCCCTTAAGTAAAGACTTCATCAAATCTCCACACTAACATAATATACTTGCAATAACCCTTATCCCTGAGTGGCTTCCGGGCCTTGAAAAGTGGTGATCTTTGCGTATTTTGTAATTTTTTTTTATTTTCTTACGTTTATTTGATTTGTTCGTATAAACGACAGATTTAGTTCCACATTTAGGCGGGAGCTGCTCGGTGCACCATATCCGGCCTTGATAGAGTTCAAAACTGACTTCAAAACCTCGTAGGTGATGCCATTTTTATCTTGCCTGCAACTTCTTTCTCATAGAAGAGATGTTTTGAGCCTGTCTCTGCTCTATCATTATTTTCATAGCAATTGCTCGACTGAGCTCCAATCTATCATCCCCCTCCTTGCCAAACTTTCACTGCGTGCGATACACTGTTCTGCTATCCTGCTTCCTAGTTGAATACAACATGGTAGCCTTCAAATCCAATGTAAACAAATTCTTGTTGAACTATCCTCATAAATAATCAAATTTTACCCAATTTACATTAATGATTACCACACCGCCATCTTGTATACATTAACCCTTCCACGAGTGGTGATTTTCTACGAATATTTTAACATATTTAGATGAATAACGGATGTGAACATTGGTGAAGCATAATTTTTTGTTCTTAGATTTTTAAAATCTAACACACGATTACTCGTTCATATATAACATTTCCATAAAACGTACTTGGTACTTTTTTTCTTTTTTTTTTTAAATTGGTACTTTTAAAAAAAAAAAAAAAAAAATTGCATGCTCAAGGTCCCACATTGCGAGTAAAACAGTCGCATCTGTAACTGATTTTTCAAAGTGGTGACTTGAAATAATGAAACGCTTATCTTTTGGCGATTGTATATTGAGAACATCACCAACATGACCTCCCACAACACCAAATTCAGCCCGATTGCTGCCATTTGTTAAGTATTCACCGAGCTGCCGCTTGTGGTAAAAGCATGCTCTTAGTTCTGGACCCGTATCGAGATAGTGATTGGAGGCTGAAAGCGGCTACATTGAATATATGTCAGTTCTACTTCATAATCAAGTTAGCTGAATTCAAGTACCCTATCAAACAATATGGTTTGGACTAGTGCTCATCGTGATTTTACAATAAAAATGTTTTTTTAAGAATGGTGAATCTGTAACTGCAACTGAGTTTTCCGAGTTCGTTACAAGTTAGGATGGCATGATGCTGTTCCAGATAGAAAATCAATATAACTATGCGTTGCCAATTTCAGAGCTACCGGTTCGGCATTTAAAATAAAACCACCTGAAAGTGCTCGAATGCCAGACAGTATTAGCGCTGCGACACTTTCTATTATTCAGTCTCTTACACAGGACTCTAGATTGCAAGTGAAACAGTTGCATTTGTGAGTGATTTTTCAAAGTGATGACTAGAAATAATGAAACGCTTATCTTTTGGCGATTGTATTTCTTTCACCGACAATCTTCCAAAGCTCACTACTGAGTGAAAAAAATCTTTTCAACCTTTTTTTTTTTTTTTTTTTTTTTTTTTAAATAAAATGAACAAAGTTAAATTATTTAAACAAAAGTTTAATAGAACAATATATCTATATAAATTTGCATTCCCGTCTGTTTGTTCACAATTTGATTTAATATATACAAAAGGTTCCTTACTTTACTCTTTCATTTATTTCTATATATAGTATCATTCTTGCAAATTAGATACAATAAAGAGATCATCTCATTTTCATATTACATTAAGAAAAATCGATTTTATTAAATAGCGGTATCATAGTTAATGTTTCTAGCGAGAGAATTGTTATACGTGTTCTATTTAAAATCGTTATTTAATAAATTTTAAACAATAATTATATTGTTAACATATTTAATTAAATTTATTTGGAATTATTATTCCAACATCGATTTTTTTTTTTTTTTTTTTTTTTTTTTTTTTTTACATCTTTGTTTTAGAGTTATTTGCCCCTTCGGAACATAAACAAAAAAATCACCAAATAAAATAATTCGGTAATTTCAAATTACTAGCTTGAAAAAATAATTCCGAGTAGCTAGAAAAATGTTTGGCTTTTATTGTTTTTTTAAATATTCAAAAAAAAAAAAAAAAAAAAAAAAATCACTTACGAAAAACTGAAGAAAAGATTTCATTTGTTTGTTTTTTATTATTCTATAAACGGCTATACTGAAATCGGTAAATTTTTTACGATATGACCCACCTAAAAAAAATAAGGATCTACTTTTTTTGGCCTAATACATTTAAATAGCCTTTATAAATAATATGAAAGAAATTTTGAAAAGAAAAAAAAATAACGTTTTAGAGTGGGGATCACTTTTCCATATAAATTGAATGTAAAATGAGCACCCACTTTTTGGCCACAAGCGTTCAACGAGACATGTCACTTCTAGCATTTTTTCAAGTTTGGCGATCGACAAAACATGACAAATGCAATTTTTTTTTTGTGGGGGGGGCGGAAATTACATTTAAAACATAAAATAACGATAAATTTAATTAATTTTTATGAGACCACTCTGTACTTTCACTTAACAATTTCATAAATAAAACGAACCCCAAAGTATGACAAATTACATTGGGGTGGGGGTGGGGCATTTCAATGACGAAAAATTTCATTTGTTTTTGGAATTAATTTTTGGTAGATCTTCATTTTTTTTTTTTTTTTTTTTTTTTTTTTTTTAGTTCTGCCTACTTGGCTAATTTTTTTTTTTTTTGCGATCGCACGGACATTTGCTGCTATTTTTTATTGAAATAAAAGTTGTAATGATTTATTTTTAATTATTTATTTTTTTTTTTTTGGAGAGGGTGGGGTTCTTTCCAGTGCTCAATCTCCGGAAAATAGTTTCTTCTCTTTGTATCCCTTCTGCCAAAATATCTGCTGGAGAGGGTATCTCATACTTCTTTTTTGGGGCAATGTTTTTATCCGTTCTATTTTTGAAATTGCTGTGGAGGTATTCACGTTGCCCATGATGAAAATGATTAGTATAGCAGGTGTGTTCCAAACGGAACTTCAACCCAGGCAATGCCAGGTATCCACGCTAGTATGTATATATATATATATATATATGGGTTTGTTTTTTACTGTACACATAGATTCGAAAAAGTTGTCACAAAACAAATATAGAACAAATAAATATCAAAGAAAAGATAAGTTACTTTTCTACCTAATTGGATATGTTTTTTGTGTTTTTATTCAATGTAACATGTTTATTCAGCTCGAAAAACATACAGTGTTTACCGATTTATTGGAAAATTCAAAATGGCGCCCGACACTCTCTTTAACACTGTAAGTTCAGGAAAAGATGTTATAAATAATAAACTATACAAAATAATGTTAGAAATTCGCTCAATATA
Source organism: Euprymna scolopes (assembly GCF_053919585.1). NCBI lineage: Eukaryota > Metazoa > Mollusca > Cephalopoda > Sepiida > Sepiolidae > Euprymna > Euprymna scolopes. The sequence goes on along the minus strand of NC_136526.1, from coordinate 1,794,677 downwards.
TGTTACCGTGACATAAGTTGACATATATTCGGTGTTTTTTTTTTAAATATTATTTTGTCTAGTTTATTATTTATAACACCTTTTCCCAAACTTACCGTGTTAAAGAGAGTGTCGGGCGCCATTTTGAATTTTCCAATACATCGGTAAACACTGCATATTTTTCGAGCTGAATAAACATGTTACATTGAATAAAAACACAAAAAAATGTATCCAGTTTGGTAGAAAAGTAACTTATCTTGCCTTTGATAATATTTATTTGTTATATATTTGTTTATTGACAACTTTTTCGAATCTATGTGTACAGTAATACAAATCCATATATATATTGACAACTGGGTACGACCCCCCCCCCCTCCCGTCACAATGCCAGGTACTCCCACTAATATAATAGAAAAGGATTAAAATATATCCTCAAATAGCATATATACCAGCCTGAGTTCCTGGAGGTGTGTGTGTGTGTGTGTGTGTGTGTGTGTGTGTGTGTGTGTGTGTTGAGCAATAAAAAAAAAAAAAAAAAAAAAAAGCAGTAGTAGGCAAGCAGGCTTAAACCCGTACCGCAAAGAAAAAAAAATGTGATGTGTTTGCCGTTGCGCCCATCGCCAAACCGGAAGTAGCAAAGGTTTAAATTAAGGCTAGTTAATCAAAAAGAGGCGATGACTTTCGAAAATATTGGCAAAAAAGTGACCCCTCCTTGTAGAAAAGTGTCCAGTTGAGGGTGATGGAATGAATGTTTTTAGCCAATTTTTCAATATTTGTTGTCCGAAGGGTCGAACTTCAAAAAGATACTGAGCTCGTGAAAGTACATCACCTCTGTCAAACGTTTTAGGCAGGCAGACAGACATACATACATTTACAGGGCTCCGCAGACATATTTATCTTTAGTTGACCTTTGACAACTAAATATTTTTACTTATTAGACAAATAGAAAAGTTACTCGCCAAACCCACATGATTTTTGGAATATGACGTCTTTATTCTGTAACGGGTACGTACATCATAAAAATCTTCATTATTTTTATTTAAAAAGTGTAATTCTAAATATGCAACAAATTTTATGTTGATACTTGAAAGTATAAACATTCTAATTTCTTCAGATGTTTTTTTTAAACAGCGTTCATTTAAAAAAAAAAAGGAGTATTGTTCTATTAAACCTTAATATTGTTTAAATAATTTGTCTAAATAATTTGTTTAAATAATATTGTTTAAATAATTTGACTTTTCTCGTTTTATTAAAAAAAAAGAGTATTGTTCTATTAAACCATAATATTGTTTAAATAATTTGTTTAAATAATTTGTCTAAATAATTTGTCTAAATAATTTGACTTTTCTCGTTTTATTAAACTGTACTGTTTGTTCATTTTCACCAGGATTTGACATTCCTTGGGGATTTTGGGGGCTAAATGAGAGGGGGGGGGGCAAATGCTGAACTTCATTATTTTTTATTTTTTTTATTTTTTTATTTTTTTTTTAATGCCTCGTTCACTGTACATTCACGGGGGACCATGCATGCTTCACTTGTTTTTCAGAATGACCTCGTCTTGCCAGAAGAAATGCATTCTATCATTGAAATTCATTTAGAAGCAAAGATTGTCAAATCCCCAACCATGTCGATGTATTTATATATTAATTTTGAAAACCTGCTAAATCACCTTTCATTTCTTTAAAAATCATGGTTTCGGTGATTTGGGTGTCAAATTATTATATCATGAAGCCAAATTTTTCTAATCACTATCTGAGAAAATTTGTGTAATACCCGTCAATACCCGTCCTAAGGTAGGTAAAATATTCTTTTGCTCGAGATAGCAAATGATACATAGACATTATAAAAATAAATCATTGAAAAGTATGAAAAAGTGCAATTAACTACATCTACATGTCCCCCCCCCCTTTTTTTTCTTGTATTAATTCTAAACGTTTATTTTTCAGAATGGCATCGTCTTGTCAGAAGAAATGCATTCCACCTCGGTATAACGATGCAGAGTTGAACAAGGGTGAGGCTGTCTGTCTTGACCGGTGCGTGGCCAAATTTCTTGAGGTGCATGACCAGGTGGGCAAAAAGCTGACCAGCATCAGCCAGGAGAATGTTGCTCCAAAGGACCTACAAGCACAGATGCAACAACAGCAACCAACGTAGGAGAAGGAAAAGTTTGGAGAGCGTGGGCATAGAAACCAGAGAACATGACAAGATTTTGGATTGTTAATTTAAAAAAATTTTTTTTTTTTTTTTTTTAATTAAAAAAAACAAACATTTTTAATTTAAAAAAAAAAATTTTTTTTTCATTCAATTTTATTTTATTTTTTATTTATTTTGATTTTTGTTTTCATTATTTTTATTCTTTTTTTATTTTATTTTTTTTTTTTAATTTAAAAAATTTTTTTTTCCCATCTGATTTTTTTTTTTTTTTTTTTTTTTTTTGACTATCTTTTATTTTTTTTACAAATTTTTTTGATTTAAAAAAAAAAAAAAAAAAAAAAAAAAAAAAAAATTTTTACTTTTGGATTTAAAAAAAAATTTGTATTTTTAAAAATTTTTTATTTTATAGCTATGCTCTTCAAACTTAAATCTAAAAGTGGGAGCCTCATCATCAACACTCTCTCTGTATAAAATATAGCAAACATATAATAATGGACTCTCTCATCGGTTTTGACCTGCGAGGTTATCACATTTTTTTCATTTATGTTTAAATTACTCCTAACATCCAAATCTGGTGAGAGACTTGCAGCAAAGTCGACAGATTAGGCGTGTGAATTAATCTGTTGCAAAAGTTGAAATATTTTCTCTAGTTTTTCGTCTCCCTCTCTCATCTCTCAAAAAAAAAAAAAAAAAATGCAGAAAGGATTGTAATTTTTATCAAGGATTCCATTGTTGGTATATTGGGGATGGGTATACTGTTTTTTTTTTTTTTTTTTTTTTTTTTTTTTGTTTTTTGTACTGTGACAACTTTGCTAGTAATTTTTATAAATGATTCCGTTGTTAGTATTGAGAGGGGGCCATTTTTTTTTTTTTTTTTTTTTTTTGTACTGCGACAATTTTGTTAGAGTATTTTCTCTAGCTTTTTGTCTCTCTCTAGCAACTCTCTCAAAAAAAAAAAAAAAATTGCAAAAAAGGATCATAAATTTTATCGATGATTCCGTTAACATTTTGGGGATGAGTATATTGTTTTTATTTTATTTTTGTTTTCTTTTTTATTTTTTTTTACTGTGACAACTTTGAACGAAAAAAAAAATGCTGGCATTAACAAAAATCTTGGAGAAAGAGTTTTCTTGTATTTATGTATGTCCATGGAGAGGGAGGGAGGGAGGGAGAGCAATGAGAGTTCTGTCGTTTTGATTGGATCACTTTTATCCTCGGCATTTGCTGCCCTTGTTTTGTTTGCAAGCGGATTTTGGATAAAATAAGGAACTTTTAAGACTTCGCATTCATCAATATGACCATAGAAACTGCATTTGTTTTTTTGTTTTTGTTTTGATTTAAAAAAAAAAAAGTGAAGACTTTTAAAACTAATAGCAAATTTGTTTTATTCATTCAATATTTCTAGTGTTAGTAAAAAAAAAAAAAGTGCAAAAATTAAATCTACAAAAATATAAAATGCTATTTTGTTATTTATTCTAATGTTTGTTTATACTGGTGATCTTTTTAAACCTACACATTTCAGGTGAAAACATTATTACATACTTATGTGTCACAGTAAAATTAGTATAAACTAGATGAATCCTTTGCACGGTATTAGACGTACTGAAGTAAATGCCAGCTTCTTCCCTCGAACGGCTAGACTTTGGAATTTTCTTCCTGCTGCTTGCTTCTCAAACTGTACTGATATGCAGAAGTTCAAATGTAATGTAAACCAGCATTGTGTTAATCTTTGATAGGTATCGGCCCAATTAGTAGCCCTTTATGTTCAAGTGGCAATATGCCTTGTTTGGCGTGAACGTGAGTAAAAAAAACCAAAAAAAAACAATCCAACATTGCAATACTTCTCTCAAAAACTCAAAGATTATAAAAAAAAAATATTTGTTTGTGAAATCTGCCTAAAAGCAACTCTATATACCTTTTCCGACAATATTTTAAGGTAGGGATAATACGGTCTATCTATAAATATATAAAAGCGAAAATGTATGTATGTATGTGTGTTCGCTTTTTCTGTATGTCAACAAAAAGCTTTTTTTCAGAGAAGCGGTCGCTCGCTTAACAACTTTTAAAAACTTTTTATATCACATAGAAATCGTAATATCTCACAGTTAACAACGAAGCTCGTCTGTCTATTTAATTTGCTCGATTTCGGGAAAATAAATATTCAACATTTGTCGCTCGCTGCATGTGCGTTAGTCTTTTTCCTATAACATCTTGGGGGGGGGGGAAAAAGCGTTCCCGCAGTCAAAATTGACCTCATTAAAACGAGCACCTGCTAAATCCAAGTAATTAAATAAATTCAAACTAGTTTCCGTTAGCATCTCGCGGTGGGGCAATGGTTAACGTCGCACGTTTTTTTTTTTCACACTTTAATTTACAACTTTGCCTCAACGGTTCGGGTTCGATCCTCATACTTGCTTTTTTTTTTTTTTAACCCCCCCCCCCTAAACCCCGGAGTTTCCACACGCACCTCCAAACACTTGGGCAACGCCGGGTACCCCTCACTAGTATATATATAAAACTAAACTTGTACAAGAGTTTGTAAGAAATTGGTCGACGATGCATAAGTCATTGGAAATATTAAATTTTGTTATTTTACTCATAATAAAGTATTAAAAAGTTTGTTCATAAACTTTTGTCCAATAGTTTGTTTCCTTTAATCTTCATATTAAAAATAAATTCATTAAAAATTAGTGAAATTTGCCAAAAAGTGACTGTATATTTTCTGACAATATTTTAAGAAAAAAAAAAACATCCTGGATAATACAAAACATCTATCTTAGAAACTGTTGATAAGTTTTATTTAATATATACCGTATTATTAGCAACAAAATCACACCCCTTCACTACTGAGGTCCCCAAGTGTTAGAAAGTTTTCTACTCAAATAGCTTCTAGAACGGTTAGACTTTTAATTCTCTTGAGTTATTTTTTAGTGACTCTTTTAAGGCCATTTCCATAGCAGACTTGTTTTCTCATACTGTCTTATTTGTAAGAAAGTTTTGGCCAAAATGTTTGGCCAATTTCGTGATGGAGGTTGTTAAAAAAAACAAAAAAAAAAAAAAAACACCTGTTACAAGTTAAGCACCCAAGCAAGTCTCCTGACAAAAAAAACTGCGTATATGAGATTTCGTGCAAATATGGAAAACTATACAAAGGTGAGACCTGTCGCCTCCTAAAGAAAAAGCTAGAAGAACACCGTAAAGTAGTGACACGGGGAAAGGCCAAAAAGTCGGGACTAGTTGATTACATATGGAAAGATAAAGGAACACCCTTCCATTTGTAGAATGAGGTCAAGGGATGCAAGACGTAGAGGTCTGGCAACTTCCTATACAGTAGAGGAGAAAGAAAAAAACTAGCTAGCGAACGCTGGCAGGCTGTATAGAGAGGGAGAGGTGAAAAAATATATATATATATATATATATAGAGAGAGAGAGGGGGGCGTTTTAACCTGCATGCTTAGGAAGGACAGAAGGGACAGTCTGCTCCTCACTGCTGAGGGAAGCAGCCGACAACGGCAACATTGGGAACAGATATGATTAGCAGTAATACTACGGTGGATAAAATAAAATAAGAAAACAATCACGAGAGAGATATGACGAGATATATAGAGAGTGGTCAAAAAAAAAGAAAAAGAAAAGAAAGAATAGCTAACGAGCGCTGACAGTAGAGGAGAAAGAAAGAAAAAAAGAAAGAAAGAAACCAGCTAGCGAATACTGGCAGGCTGTATAGAGAGGGGGAGGAGAAAATATATATATATAGAGAGGGGGCGTTTTAACCTGCACGCTTAGGAAGGACAGAAGGGCCAGTCTGCTCCTCACTGCTGAGGGAAGCAACCGACAACGGCGACACTGGGAACAGATATAAGATTAGCAGTAATACTGCGGTGGATAAAAGATGAGGAGGTGCTCTTAATAAACATTGGAAAAGGAGTCTATTTGATATATTTGGAGCCAGTTTTTTTTTTTTTTTTTTTTTTTATTCGAAGAAAATCGGAGAAGAAAAAGATGAACGAAGGTCTGGCAACTCAGAGACAGCACGTATGTATACTAAAAGAAAAATTATTGAGCACACCAAGCTTAAATTTTTGGTGATGAAAGGGAGATAATCCTCTGTCAACTTTTATTAGTTGCCTCCCTTTTGTCAACCAATTTTTTTTTTTTCACAAATACAAAACCATAATCATAAAACAGAAATTAACGCCAAGAATACAAAAATATCTACGGAACCAGTAACTTTTCTCCTTTCTTTTCCAAACAACAGTCAACATGTCTGAAGACTGTCAAAGACCAATTCGATCAAAGCGTTACACAAATAAAACTCAAGATGAGAACAATAGTTCAATCAATACAAGTAATTTAAACAATTTCATCTAAAAAATACAGAACTCTAACATTACATTTTGTTGCTATTGTGAGAAATTCCACATATAACCACCATCTTTCTTTTAGGCCGGCCATACAGCTATAGTAGCCGGTCTGTGATTGGTTTAAATTTGAATGTGTCAGATTATTTGACTTGGCGCCTTTTTTGTATTCATGCATTTATTTTTCAGTCTAAGAAAAAACACGGAACGGGATAGACTCAACCAGCGGCCCTCTCTGTCGAGGGAGCCAAGACAATTCCTTCATGGACACCAAACAGTCGGTGAACGAAGGACACTTCTCTACAAGCATAGACAACTTATATTGCTGAATCTATTCAAATCAAGGATGACATTCAAGAAACTGTTCATCATGTTTATTGTTCAATATTGGATCTTAACTCATTTCTTCTTGAGTTCCAAGGGGCTCACATTATGCCTGATCATAGACGCCATCATTCCCGCTGTGTTCTCCATGATGATCATGGACTCTTCCAAAGGAACAACGAACTAACATTCCAACAATAGGAATTCAAACTAAAGGCTCCATGCATATGCGGGCAAATCGGGCCACCGTTTTGCAAAAGGACTTACATGAAACAAAGAACTTTTATTGCTGTTTTTTGTGAAAAAATTTTGAGGTATGGCTTGTTTGTGGAATTCATTTGCTTCTGCAGGGAGGAAATTGGGGTTTGTATTACTGTACACATAGATTCAAAAAAGTTGTCAAAAAACAAATATATAACAAATAAATGTTATCAAAGGCAAGATAAGTTACTTTTCTACCAAACTGGATATATTTTTCGTGTTTTTATTCAATGTAACATATTTATTCAGCTCGAAAAACATACAGTGTTTACCGATGTATTGGAAAATTCAAGATGGCGTCTGATTCTCTCTTTAACACGGTAAGTTTGGGAAAAGGTGTTATAAATAAAAAAACTATACAAAATACTATTAAAAACCAGCCGAATATATGTCAACCTATGTCACGGTAACATATATTGAGCGAGTTTTTAACAGTATTTTATCTGGGTTTTTATTTATAACACCTTTTCCCAAACTTACCGTGTTAAAGAAAGAATCAGACGCCATCTTGAATTTTCCAATACATCGGTAAACACTGTATGTTTTTCGAGCTGAATAAATATGTTACATTGAATAAAAACACAAAAAATATATCCAGTTTGGTAGAAAAGTAACTTATCTTGCCTTTGATAACATTTATTTGTTATATATTTGTTTTTTGACAACTTTTTCGAATCTGTGTACAGTAATACAAACCCGGAAATTGAGATGTGTGAGGAAGAAATTTCTTACATTATCTTAACTGAAACAACTGAGTGATTGGAAGATCTAAATAGAAATAATGGAGAATGAGCAAAGATCTCGGCATGTTGTTAGAAAAATGTTTTTAAGGAAAATAAAACTCCGGAAACGGATGTTTTGGTACTTGTACATTTTGATCAAGACATTGAAAAATGAAAATATCAAAAAAAGGTTATATTGTACGTATCCGTTTTGGACTGAAGATCTCCGGAAAAAAAATTTCATTTAATTTGACCGAGTAGTTTTTTTTGTTTACAGCGGAAAAACACGTTCTTATGAGAACGTGTTGAAGTCAGCCATTATGGAAATTTGTTGAACACGCCACAGGGAGATAACTCCAGTTAAAGCGCCGACACTCCCTCCCATCTTTAATTCTAGCTTTTCTTCCTAAAAATCGAACCTTTTGCTCGGTATCATAACAAATTGTTTTTTTCGCTGTAAAAAAAAAACAAAACAAAAAATACTTGATGAAATCAAGTAAAATTTTTTTTTCGGAGAACTTCATTCCATAACAGATACGTGCAATATAACCTTTTTTTGATATTTTCATTTTTTAATGTCCTGATTAAACTGCACAAGTACCCAATGTTTTTTAAGGAAACAAAAACTGTGAGGAGAGCATAAAACATCCGTTTCCCGTGACTCACGCTGTATAAAGGAACATGGCTGCCCATATTCCCAGTTTAGACAAGTCATGGTTGACAAAAAGAAAAACTAATGACTGTTCAAAATTGTTTATAAATGTTATCTACAGGCTCCTTCAATCTTTGACAGACTATGGATACCCACGTAGGGGTGCCTGCGCGTGAAATTTTTGTGGCAGGAGGTACGCAATCTCCAACCGCACCTCTCCTGAGTCGACATTGTTAAATATCAGTGGCAAGTGAAGTGTATGGACATGACGACTAGAAACAAATTCCGAGATAAGCGGAGAGCACATACAGTGCTTAGAATTCCCAAATGGTCACCCATCTGGTACTAACCAGGCTTAACATTGCTTAACTTTGGTGATCTGACGAGAACCAGTGTGTCAATGCGATTATGCCGTATCATTATAAATGTTAAAAGCAAAAAAAAAAAAAAAAAAAAAAACATGCACATTTTAATAATAATTGTTCAAAATTATTTTTAAATGTTAAAAGTTATACATTTTGACATTAATTCATTTTAGAATTTTTGTGTAAAAAATCTTGATACATGTTCGTATAATTAATGTTGTATATTAGTTGTATTGTTCGGACTTCTTTCTGTTCTCATCTTCAGATGAGAACAATAGTCCAATCAAAACAAGTAATATAAACAATCGGCCCTCATCTAAAAAATTTAGAACTGTAAAAAGAAAAGTCGTTTCTAAGGATTGATTATTCGTCAAGAATGAGAGTTCAATATAGAAACGTTGATTTATTTTAAATAAAATAAAATAGGCATCAAATGCGCTTGAAAGCCAAATCACAACGTAATATTAGGAAAATAAACAAATATTTTACTTGTTTGAAATTTATAACATGAATATATTTCAGAGATATACTCCATCTTCAGTATGTTTTGTTTCTTTTTTTCTTCTTCCTTGCCATGTTGTAAATTTGGAGAAAGAAGTCTGTGTGTGTATAGAGCCGCACATTGTATCTGGCGGTTGTATCTTGAAATGTTTGAACTGTGCGCAGGTAACGCGAGAATAACATCAAAAAATGAGAGTTCAATAGAAACGTTGTTTTAATTTGAATAAAATAAAATACGCATCAAGTGCGCTTGAAACCAAATCTTGATTATTCGTATTTGGATTCATCGGACTATTGTTCTCATCAAATCACACTCAAGATGAGAACAGCAGTCTGATGAATCCAAATAATATGTTTAAAAAGAAAACTTTTGAAAATTGTAATCACTATTAACTCAATTTATATATAATGGAATTAGTGGATAAGTATGTAAACAGACTAGTTAAAAGGACAGAAACACATCTCTAAAGCCAACTGATATTCTGGATATGTAATTGGTTTTAATCTAAGATTACCCACACAGATTCCAAAGTACTTCTATTAAAATAGTCAGTGCTTGTCCAGTATCCTCCCAAAATAAAAATAAACCTGTGTGACAGAAAGAAAATATTTAAATTCACAAAATATTAAGTTGGTGCAAAAATAATGTTTTTTGACGTTCAACTTTAAAAGATTATAACTCCTTTCATAATAAACTTTATTAAGCAAAATAAGAACAAATAGAATCGAAACATTTTTGTCGACGAGAAACAAGTTTATTTATCCCATTGACATAGAAATCCAGAGTTCTGGCAGCGATGAAGTCATTGAAGGCTAATTTGGCATCATCTCGGCTTTTGAAGCATTTTTTGCGCAGGAAGTTGTCAAGATGTTGAGATGCTTGAAAAAGTGATAATCGGTGGGCAAGAGGTCCGGTGAATATGGTGGATGAGACAGTCTCATAGCCCAATTCGTTCACCTTCTGCAGGGTCAGTTGAGCAACATGCGGGCGAGCGTTGTCATGGAGGAGAATTGGTCCCTTCATATTGACCAATCTCGGTCACATACATTGGAGCTTCTGGTGCAGTTCATCAATTTGTCGGCAGTAATTTTCCATCGTAATCGTTTTGTCCAGATTCAAGAAGCTGTGATGGATTAGATCGGCCATAAAACACCAAACAAAAAAGAGTTTCCGGAGCCCCTCAGTCTCACTCATGGAGCCCCAGAGCTCCATGGAGCCCACTTAGGGAAGCCCAATTTTTAATGTATGTTTTATGTGGAACCAAGTCAGTTGCCCAAACAAGGGAGATAATCCTTAGCTTAAATTGACAAATTATAAGTCTGCCATTTTCAAACTAGCCCATTTCAGAATTTAATTATGGCCGAGTTTTTGTTAAAAGCACATCTTTTACTGGATCATTTTTTTGGAATTTAAACTAATTTTGCTATGAGCATACAAGTATGTAATGTTTTCACCTGAAATGCGTTGGTTTAAAGATCACTAGGCTGATGGACACGAGTGAGGTCCCCATTGGCTACAATGTTATACACAGCATGTTCCAGGGAGCGTTCCTTAAAAAGAACACGCGTGTGCACGATACCATTTCACTTTGGTTGTCGTTGCTGTTTTTTCTCGTATTGAAAAGCAGTGAAATTTTATTTTCTTGAAAAAAAAGAAAAAAACCTACTCGCCGAGAACACGATTGTTTTTGCTTTAATAATTATTTTTTTATTCAAAAGGAAAAATTTAATTTTGGCTTGAACTTTGCGAGTTTCACCATAACCTTTTTTTTGGTGCAGTTTCGGCTTCGGGAAGTGTTGTGGAGCTTCTCCGGCATCCTTCCACTGTGCCGAACGTCACCGGTTGTCGTAGACGATCCACTTCTCATCACACGTCACAATCCGCTGAAGAATTGAGTCGTTTTTGTTGCGCAGGACGAGCATCAAAGATACCTCCAAACGATTTTTTTGATTACCATTCAATTTATGCGGCACCCATTTATACAACTTTTCTGACTTCCCTATTTGCTTTAAATGGCGGCTTTAAATGAGTAGTCGACCTCAAATTCAACAGCAATTTCTCGTGGTTTTGCGAGGATGGAAAGAAGTCATAGATAATCAGGGAAAGTATATTAATAATTAAATCTTTAATAAAATGTAACATTCGGTCACGTCTTTTCTTTATTCATACTTATGCGATGACCTGAGATAGTAAGTTATAAAATGTATATGGCGATTAAGCTACACTGAATATTCCGCGTTTCATCCACTCTAGGACTCTTCAGGCTTATGAGCGAATTTTGTGGTTATTTGTCGTTTTTATATACGCATCTTCTATTGATATTTTAGTTAGCCAATCAGCTTTCTAGTATCCACCGCGTCCTTCCTATCAGCCAATGAGCATGCACTTATCGGACAAAGGCCTATTTGACCTCTGTTTTACCTGTTCCTTTGTGTCTGCTCTATTTAGCCTGGATATCTAATAGGCCTAACTTAACTAACATCTCAATAGAAGATGCATGTATAAAAACGACAAACAACCACAAAATTCATTTTAATGTTTAGATGCATTTTAACTGATTACATTTTTTTTTACAGAACGATGAAATTTAAATTTGCTGGATTACAACCCTACTAACATGGAGGAGCCTAAGAATCATTAGAGGCATAGAATGCTTTATGAGTTCAAGAATGGAAACTCAGCAGCCGAACCGGCTAGAAATATTCTACTTTGAATTGTTACCACCTAATGCAACAATTAATGCTCAAATCTAGTGTCAGCAATTAGAGCGTTCGAACTAAGTTTTGAGAGAAAAAAAGCCTGCTCGAGTGAATCGAAAAGAGGTGATATTTCATCACGACAATGCACAAGCCCACACAGCAAGAATCGCCTCACAAAAGATCAAAGAACTTGGTTGGGAGAAAATTCCTCATCCACCCTATTCTCCTGACCTTGCTCCTTCAGACTACCATTTGTTTCATAGCTTACAAAATCATTTGGAAGGAACAACTTTTGTAACGAAAAACGGATATAAGAGAGATTTACTCTGGTCCCAAATTAGAGCCTGTGTTAATGTACAGTGTAACCCGGATATAAGAGAGAGAGAGAGAGAGAGAGAGAGGTGGGGCTTGGAGAAGACGTCTCTTATATCAAGGTTACGCTGTATATATAAACCATTAGTTCTATAACTAGCGGGACCTGTGGAAATTCCACAGGGGACTCAGTCATCTATATATATAAAAAAAGCAAAACGCGCACGCGAGTTTTTGTATGTCCAAGAAATGCAGCTTTTCGGAGGGGGGGGGGGTTCTTGGGGAGGGGTTAGAAGTGTAAGCCATTTTGAGTTTCAGAACAGTTTCAGATGGTTCGCTGTTACACACAAGTCCTGGGAGGTGACTTGTTTGTAGTAGACAGTTCCACAGAACAAAATATTCTTACCGTGTCGAGACGGAAAAGAACATGTGAAATTGCTCCAGAAAAGGTTTAATATTTATGAAGCAATTCTGGTTTCTGATTGGTTGGTAGCAGAATGTGAATTAATTTGATTCGTCAGTTCTTAGCAGCATCGTGTATAAATAGAATCGTCCGACTGTGTGGGATCATACCCCATTATACTCCAAAATATTGCAACACTATTGCTTAGAACGTCCTATATACTGTGTAGATCATAATATGTCCAAATTGCGAAAGCGCATCACGGCTAGATTTTACACGATTCTTGCTATTTCGGCCCCTCTTGTATTGATTCGGCTTTTTCGTATAAAAGCGAAACTGGTGAAACTAAGGCGCGAAAGCAAATAGATGTTTGGTCAATGTCGGTTTTCACTGTCATATCAGACAATTGCTTTCATTTAGACACACTCCCCTAATAAAGGGGAGCTGGTTTATCCCAACACGTTGGGGAAACAAAACCAGACAAAGTTGGGTAAAAAACAAACTCAAGAAAAACCATCCCACAGTAAAATTAAGTGCAGAATTTCATTTCCTTTGACCTAATTACATTCGCCACGCACCTGCCATTTATAAACGGTAAATTGAAATTGGTTTCAGTTACTTTCCTTTCGTGGGCGAGCGAGTAACTTATCAAGTTTTTCGCTTCAACGTTCCGGGTTCGATCCCACCTACCTACCAAAATTTTTTTGTATTTTTTAAAAAAATTTTTCTTTTTACATCATGTTCGTTGGTTTTTATTTTTTTGTTTTTCTGATTTTTCAAAAGAAGTTTAACACAGGGTTTGGATCCCCCCCCCCCAAACACACACACCTACGAACGCCCGGGCAATGCTGGGTACCCCGCTAGTCTATATATATAAAGCAAAAATGCTCACTCATTCTTATAACTTTTTATATGCTACACAGATTAGTATATCTCGCACCTATGAAACGTGGTTTTTATAACTTTTTATATGCTACACAGATTATAATATCTCGCACGTATGAAACGTGGTTCTTATAACTTTTTATATGCTACACAGATTGTAATATGTACGAATTACGAAAGGGGATCCTGTGTATTTTTTATTTGGGCAACTTTTACACGCTATTTTTGTGATATTTTTACCCTCTGCATGTCTATTTGGTTTTGTCGTATATAAGTGAAACTGAACCGCAGCAAAATTAGCTTCCCTGGCACTCATGCTCGGGACGTCCAGAAAGCAACAAAGTTTGATCAATGCGGCCAAAATTCGTCATATCAGACAATTGGTATTCATTACGACACTCCCCTTTAAATGGGGAGCTGGTTTTCCCAAACATCTTGTGAGAAGCAAACAACATACGCAGAAACTGGCTTGCAGCCAAAGTTAAGTGCGTTTCATTCCCTATGGCGTGATGGTTGACCTCATTTAATTCACGCACCTGTCACATCACTTTTAAATCGTTTCATTTCACTCATTTTCAGTTTTCTGCCGGTGTAACATGGCAGTAAGTCATCAGCCTATTAACCTCAAGGGTTCCGGTTCAAGCTTACCTACCTACCAAAACTTTTTTTTTTCTTGTACACCTCCAAACATCCGGGGCAACGCCGGGTACCCCCCGCTAGTATGTAATATATTGATGTTGGCGTTCTGTAGATGTTCAGCGTGTATGGAGACGCTCTGATATTATTGTAGCTTTTTTTGTTAAAACTGAAAAGTATTTACCTAAGCTAAGGTATCACAGCGTGGTGGTGGGGGTGAGGGGATACGGCTGTATTCTGGTTTTAGGACACAATTGTATTTTTCGGTAGCCCACACTGAGGATTGAACCTTCAACCTTCAGGAGAATATCACGTTTTACAATCGATTTTTTTTTACAAGTACTCTAACCACTGCGCCACAGATCCTTGGGGACTATTGCGGCGGTTTAATTCTCAGTGTGGGTGACCGAAAAATACAATTACAAATTATTTAGGAGCTTTATCCAGTCATGGCTGACAGAACAAGAGCATGCTACCCCTGCCTGTGAAGTAAATAAAGGGTTCCATTTGAAATTCCGTCCAAATTCCCACATTTGACAAGATCCACCTGAAGAAGGTCGGAGGTTATCTGAAACGTTATGAAAATCACACTCAAGATGAGAAGAGTCGTTCAAATAATAGAAATAATCAACCTCCATCTCAAAATAATAACTATTTGGTGGAGAGTGAGGGGGGATTAGTTGAAATAACTATAATAAAATAATAACTATATAAAACTTGGACATCTCAAAAGTTCAGAAAAAAACTTTAAAAATTAAAAAAAAAAAAAATTTTTGTTTTTATTTGGTGGAGAGTGAGGGGGGATTAGTTGAAATAACTATAATAAAATAATAACTATATAAAACTTGGACATCTCAAAAGTTCAGAAAAAAACTTTAAAAATTAAAAAAAAAAAAAATTTTTTGTTTTTATTTGGTGGAGAGTGAGGGGGGATTAGTTGAAATAACTATAATAAAATAATAACTATATAAAACTTGGACATCTCAAAAGTTCAGAAAAAAACTTTAAAAATTAAAAAAAAAAAAAAATTTTTGTTTTTATTTGGTGGAGAGTGAGGGGGGATAAGTTGAAATAACTATAATAAAATAATAACTATATAAAACTTGGACATCTCAAAAGTTCAGAAAAAAACTTTAAAAATTAAAAAAAAAAAAAAATTTTTGTTTTTATTTGGTGGAGAGTGAGGGGGGATTAGTTGAAATAACTATAATAAAATAATAACTATATAAAACTTGGACATCTCAAAAGTTCAGAAAAAAACTTTAAAAATTAAAAAAAAAAAAAAATTTTTGTTTTTATTTGGTGGAGAGTGAGGGGGGATTAGTTGAAATAACTATAATAAAATAATAACTATATAAAACTTGGACATCTCAAAAGTTCAGAAAAAAACTTTAAAAATTAAAAAAAAAAAAAATTTTTGTTTTTATTTGGTGGAGAGTGAGGGGGGATTAGTTGAAATAACTATAATAAAATAATAACTATATAAAACTTGGACATCTCAAAAGTTCAGAAAAAAACTTTAAAAATTAAAAAAAAAAATTTTTGTTTTTATTTGGTGGAGAGTGAGGGGGGATTAGTTGAAATAACTATAATAAAATAATAACTATATAAAACTTGGACATCTCAAAAGTTCAGAAAAAAACTTTAAAAATTAAAAAAAAAAAAATTTTTGTTTTTATTTGGTGGAGAGTGAAGGGGGATTAGTTGAAATAACTATAATAAAATAATAACTATATAAAACTTGGACATCTCAAAAGTTCAGAAAAAAACTTTAAAAATTAAAAAAAAAAAAAATTTTTGTTTTTATTTGGTGGAGAGTGAGGGGGGATTAGTTGAAATAACTATAATAAAATAATAACTATATAAAACTTGGACATCTCAAAAGTTCAGAAAAAAACTTTAAAAATTAAAAAAAAAAAAAAATTTTTGTTTTTATTTGGTGGAGAGTGAGGGGGGATTAGTTGAAATAACTATAATAAAATAATAACTATATAAAACTTGGACATCTCAAAAGTTCAGAAAAAAACTTTAAAAATTAAAAAAAAAAAAAATTTTTGTTTTTATTTGGTGGAGAGTGAGGGGGGATTAGTTGAAATAACTATAATAAAATAATAACTATATAAAACTTGGACATCTCAAAAGTTCAGAAAAAAACTTTAAAAATTAAAAAAAAAAAAAATTTTGTTTTTATTTGGTGGAGAGTGAGGGGGGATTAGTTGAAATAACTATAATAAAATAATAACTATATAAAACTTGGACATCTCAAAAGTTCAGAAAAAAACTTTAAAAATTAAAAAAAAAAAAAA
This sequence comes from Euprymna scolopes, assembly GCF_053919585.1. Taxonomy (NCBI): domain Eukaryota; kingdom Metazoa; phylum Mollusca; class Cephalopoda; order Sepiida; family Sepiolidae; genus Euprymna; species Euprymna scolopes. Next base: position 1,778,116 of record NC_136526.1, on the reverse strand, counting down.
TTTTTGTTTTTATTTGGTGGAGAGTGAGGGGGGATTAGTTGAAATAACTATAATAAAATAATAACTATATAAAACTTGGACATCTCAAAAGTTCAGAAAAAAACTTTAAAAATTAAAAAAAAAAAAAATTTTTGTTTTTATTTGGTGGAGAGTGAGGGGGGATTAGTTGAAATAACTATAATAAAATAATAACTATATAAAACTTGGACATCTCAAAAGTTCAGAAAAAAACTTTAAAAATTAAAAAAAAAAAAAATTTTTGTTTTTATTTGGTGGAGAGTGAGGGGGGATTAGTTGAAATAACTATAATAAAATAATAACTATATAAAACTTGGACATCTCAAAAGTTCAGAAAAAAACTTTAAAAATTAAAAAAAAAAAAAAATTTTTGTTTTTATTTGGTGGAGAGTGAGGGGGGATTAGTTGAAATAACTATAATAAAATAATAACTATATAAAACTTGGACATCTCAAAAGTTCAGAAAAAAACTTTAAAAATTAAAAAAAAAAAAAAATTTTTGTTTTTATTTGGTGGAGAGTGAGGGGGGATTAGTTGAAATAACTATAATAAAATAATAACTATATAAAACTTGGACATCTCAAAAGTTCAGAAAAAAACTTTAAAAATTAAAAAAAAAAAAAAATTTTTGTTTTTATTTGGTGGAGAGTGAGGGGGGATTAGTTGAAATAACTATAATAAAATAATAACTATATAAAACTTGGACATCTCAAAAGTTCAGAAAAAAACTTTAAAAATTAAAAAAAAAAAAAAATTTTTGTTTTTATTTGGTGGAGAGTGAGGGGGGATTAGTTGAAATAACTATAATAAAATAATAACTATATAAAACTTGGACATCTCAAAAGTTCAGAAAAAAACTTTAAAAATTAAAAAAAAAAAAAAAATTTTTGTTTTTATTTGGTGGAGAGTGAGGGGGGATTAGTTGAAATAACTATAATAAAATAATAACTATATAAAACTTGGACATCTCAAAAGTTCAGAAAAAAACTTTAAAAATTAAAAAAAAAAAAAAATTTTTGTTTTTATTTGGTGGAGAGTGAGGGGGGATTAGTTGAAATAACTATAATAAAATAATAACTATATAAAACTTGGACATCTCAAAAGTTCAGAAAAAAACTTTAAAAATTAAAAAAAAAAAAAAATTTTTGTTTTTATTTGGTGGAGAGTGAGGGGGGATTAGTTGAAATAACTATAATAAAATAATAACTATATAAAACTTGGACATCTCAAAAGTTCAGAAAAAAACTTTAAAAATTAAAAAAAAAAAAAAATTTTTGTTTTTATTTGGTGGAGAGTGAAGGGGGATTAGTTGAAATAACTATAATAAAATAATAACTATATAAAACTTGGACATCTCAAAAGTTCAGAAAAAAACTTTAAAAATTAAAAAAAAAAAAAAATTTTTGTTTTTATTTGGTGGAGAGTGAGGGGGGATTAGTTGAAATAACTATAATAAAATAATAACTATATAAAACTTGGACATCTCAAAAGTTCAGAAAAAAACTTTAAAAATTAAAAAAAAAAAAAAAATTTTGTTTTTATTTGGTGGAGAGTGAGGGGGGATTAGTTGAAATAACTATAATAAAAAAATAACTATATAAAACTTGGACATCTCAAAAGTTCAGAAAAAACTTTAAAAATTAAAAAAAAAAAAAAATTTTTGTTTTTATTTGGTGGAGAGTGAGGGGGGATTAGTTGAAATAACTATAATAAAATAATAACTATATAAAACTTGGACATCTCAAAAGTTCAGAAAAAAACTTTAAAAATTAAAAAAAAAAAAAAATTTTTGTTTTTATTTGGTGGAGAGTGAGGGGGGATTAGTTGAAATAACTATAATAAAATAATAACTATATAAAACTTGGACATCTCAAAAGTTCAGAAAAAAACTTTAAAAATTAAAAAAAAAAAAAATTTTGTTTTTATTTGGTGGAGAGTGAGGGGGGATTAGTTGAAATAACTATAATAAAATAATAACTATATAAAACTTGGACATCTCAAAAGTTCAGAAAAAAACTTTAAAAATTAAAAAAAAAAAAAAATTTTTGTTTTTATTTGGTGGAGAGTGAGGGGGGATTAGTTGAAATAACTATAATAAAATAATAACTATATAAAACTTGGACATCTCAAAAGTTCAGAAAAAAACTTTAAAAATTAAAAAAAAAAAAAAATTTTGTTTTTATTTGGTGGAGAGTGAAGGGGGATTAGTTGAAATAACTATAATATAATTTTTGTTTTTATTTGGTGGAGAGTGAGGGGGGATTAGTTGAAATAACTATAATAAAATAATAACTATATAAAACTTGGACATCTCAAAAGTTCAGAAAAAAACTTTAAAAATTAAAAAAAAAAAAAAAATTTTGTTTTTATTTGGTGGAGAGTGAGGGGGGATTAGTTGAAATAACTATAATAAAAAAATAACTATATAAAACTTGGACATCTCAAAAGTTCAGAAAAAACTTTAAAAATTAAAAAAAAAAAAAAATTTTTGTTTTTATTTGGTGGAGAGTGAGGGGGGATTAGTTGAAATAACTATAATAAAATAATAACTATATAAAACTTGGACATCTCAAAAGTTCAGAAAAAAACTTTAAAAATTAAAAAAAAAAAAAAATTTTTGTTTTTATTTGGTGGAGAGTGAGGGGGGATTAGTTGAAATAACTATAATAAAATAATAACTATATAAAACTTGGACATCTCAAAAGTTCAGAAAAAAACTTTAAAAATTAAAAAAAAAAAAAAATTTTGTTTTTATTTGGTGGAGAGTGAGGGGGATTAGTTGAAATAACTATAATAAAATAATAACTATATAAAACTTGGACATCTCAAAAGTTCAGAAAAAAACTTTAAAAATTAAAAAAAAAAAAAAATTTTTGTTTTTATTTGGTGGAGAGTGAGGGGGGATTAGTTGAAATAACTATAATAAAATAATAACTATATAAAACTTGGACATCTCAAAAGTTCAGAAAAAAACTTTAAAAATTAAAAAAAAAAAAAAATTTTGTTTTTATTTGGTGGAGAGTGAAGGGGGATTAGTTGAAATAACTATAATAAAATTTTTGTTTTTATTTGGTGGAGAGTGAGGGGGGATTAGTTGAAATAACTATAATAAAATAATAACTATATAAAACTTGGACATCTCAAAAGTTCAGAAAAAAACTTTAAAAATTAAAAAAAAAAAAAAATTTTTGTTTTTATTTGGTGGAGAGTGAGGGGGGATTAGTTGAAATAACTATAATAAAATAATAACTATATAAAACTTGGACATCTCAAAAGTTCAGAAAAAAACTTTAAAAATTAAAAAAAAAAAAATTTTTGTTTTTATTTGGTGGAGAGTGAGGGGGGATTAGTTGAAATAACTATAATAAAATAATAACTATATAAAACTTGGACATCTCAAAAGTTCAGAAAAAAACTTTAAAAATTAAAAAAAAAAAAAATTTTTGTTTTTATTTGGTGGAGAGTGAGGGGGGATTAGTTGAAATAACTATAATAAAATAATAACTATATAAAACTTGGACATCTCAAAAGTTCAGAAAAAAACTTTAAAAATTAAAAAAAAAAAAAAATTTTTGTTTTTATTTGGTGGAGAGTGAGGGGGGATTAGTTGAAATAACTATAATAAAATAATAACTATATAAAACTTGGACATCTCAAAAGTTCAGAAAAAAACTTTAAAAATTAAAAAAAAAAAAAAATTTTTGTTTTTATTTGGTGGAGAGTGAGGGGGGATTAGTTGAAATAACTATAATAAAATAATAACTATATAAAACTTGGACATCTCAAAAGTTCAGAAAAAAACTTTAAAAATTAAAAAAAAAAAAAAATTTTTGTTTTTATTTGGTGGAGAGTGAGGGGGGATTAGTTGAAATAACTATAATAAAATAATAACTATATAAAACTTGGACATCTCAAAAGTTCAGAAAAAAACTTTAAAAATTAAAAAAAAAAAAAAATTTTTGTTTTTATTTGGTGGAGAGTGAGGGGGGATTAGTTGAAATAACTATAATAAAATAATAACTATATAAAACTTGGACATCTCAAAAGTTCAGAAAAAAACTTTAAAAATTAAAAAAAAAAAAAAATTTTTGTTTTTATTTGGTGGAGAGTGAGGGGGGATTAGTTGAAATAACTATAATAAAATAATAACTATATAAAACTTGGACATCTCAAAAGTTCAGAAAAAAACTTTAAAAATTAAAAAAAAAAAAAATTTTTGTTTTTATTTGGTGGAGAGTGAGGGGGGATTAGTTGAAATAACTATAATAAAATAATAACTATATAAAACTTGGACATCTCAAAAGTTCAGAAAAAAACTTTAAAAATTAAAAAAAAAAAAAAATTTTTGTTTTTATTTGGTGGAGAGTGAGGGGGGATTAGTTGAAATAACTATAATAAAATAATAACTATATAAAACTTGGACATCTCAAAAGTTCAGAAAAAAACTTTAAAAATTAAAAAAAAAAAAAATTTTTGTTTTTATTTGGTGGAGAGTGAGGGGGGATTAGTTGAAATAACTATAATAAAATAATAACTATATAAAACTTGGACATCTCAAAAGTTCAGAAAAAAACTTTAAAAATTAAAAAAAAAAAAAATTTTTGTTTTTATTTGGTGGAGAGTGAGGGGGGATTAGTTGAAATAACTATAATAAAATAATAACTATATAAAACTTGGACATCTCAAAAGTTCAGAAAAAAACTTTAAAAATTAAAAAAAAAAAAAATTTTTGTTTTTATTTGGTGGAGAGTGAGGGGGGATTAGTTGAAATAACTATAATAAAATAATAACTATATAAAACTTGGACATCTCAAAAGTTCAGAAAAAAACTTTAAAAATTAAAAAAAAAAAAAAATTTTTGTTTTTATTTGGTGGAGAGTGAGGGGGGATTAGTTGAAATAACTATAATAAAATAATAACTATATAAAACTTGGACATCTCAAAAGTTCCGAAAAAAAACTTTAAAAATTAAAAAAAAAAAAAAATTTTTGTTTTTATTTGGTGGAGAGTGAGGGGGGATTAGTTGAAATAACTATAATAAAATAATAACTATATAAAACTTGGACATCTCAAAAGTTCAGAAAAAAACTTTAAAAATTAAAAAAAAAAAAAAATTTTTGTTTTTATTTGGTGGAGAGTGAGGGGGGATTAGTTGAAATAACTATAATAAAATAATAACTATATAAAACTTGGACATCTCAAAAGTTCAGAAAAAAACTTTAAAAATTAAAAAAAAAAAAAAAATTTTGTTTTTATTTGGTGGAGAGTGAGGGGGGATTAGTTGAAATAACTATAATAAAATAATAACTATATAAAACTTGGACATCTCAAAAGTTCAGAAAAAAACTTTAAAAATTAAAAAAAAAAAAAATTTTTTGTTTTTATTTGGTGGAGAGTGAGGGGGGATTAGTTGAAATAACTATAATAAAATAATAACTATATAAAACTTGGACATCTCAAAAGTTCAGAAAAAAACTTTAAAAATTAAAAAAAAAAAAAAATTTTTGTTTTTATTTGGTGGAGAGTGAGGGGGGATTAGTTGAAATAACTATAATAAAATAATAACTATATAAAACTTGGACATCTCAAAAGTTCAGAAAAAAACTTTAAAAATTAAAAAAAAAAAAAATTTTTTGTTTTTATTTGGTGGAGAGTGAGGGGGGATTAGTTGAAATAACTATAATAAAATAATAACTATATAAAACTTGGACATCTCAAAAGTTCAGAAAAAAACTTTAAAAATTAAAAAAAAAAAAAAATTTTTGTTTTTATTTGGTGGAGAGTGAGGGGGGATTAGTTGAAATAACTATAATAAAATAATAACTATATAAAACTTGGACATCTCAAAAGTTCAGAAAAAAACTTTAAAAATTAAAAAAAAAAAAAATTTTTGTTTTTATTTGGTGGAGAGTGAGGGGGGATTAGTTGAAATAACTATAATAAAATAATAACTATATAAAACTTGGACATCTCAAAAGTTCAGAAAAAAACTTTAAAAATTTAAAAAAAAAAAAAATTTTTGTTTTTATTTGGTGGAGAGTGAGGGGGGATTAGTTGAAATAACTATAATAAAATAATAACTATATAAAACTTGGACATCTCAAAAGTTCAGAAAAAAACTTTAAAAATTAAAAAAAAAAAAAATTTTTGTTTTTATTTGGTGGAGAGTGAGGGGGGATTAGTTGAAATAACTATAATAAAATAATAACTATATAAAACTTGGACATCTCAAAAGTTCAGAAAAAAACTTTAAAAATTAAAAAAAAAAAAAAATTTTTGTTTTTATTTGGTGGAGAGTGAGGGGGGATTAGTTGAAATAACTATAATAAAATAATAACTATATAAAACTTGGACATCTCAAAAGTTCAGAAAAAAACTTTAAAAATTAAAAAAAAAAAAAAATTTTTGTTTTTATTTGGTGGAGAGTGAGGGGGGATTAGTTGAAATAACTATAATAAAATAATAACTATATAAAACTTGGACATCTCAAAAGTTCAGAAAAAAACTTTAAAAATTAAAAAAAAAAAAAATTTTTTGTTTTTATTTGGTGGAGAGTGAGGGGGGATTAGTTGAAATAACTATAATAAAATAATAACTATATAAAACTTGGACATCTCAAAAGTTCAGAAAAAAACTTTAAAAATTAAAAAAAAAAAAAAATTTTTGTTTTTATTTGGTGGAGAGTGAGGGGGATTAGTTGAAATAACTATAATAAAATAATAACTATATAAAACTTGGACATCTCAAAAGTTCAGAAAAAAACTTTAAAAATTAAAAAAAAAAAAAAATTTTTGTTTTTATTTGGTGGAGAGTGAGGGGGGATTAGTTGAAATAACTATAATAAAATAATAACTATATAAAACTTGGACATCTCAAAAGTTCAGAAAAAAACTTTAAAAATTAAAAAAAAAAAAAAATTTTTGTTTTTATTTGGTGGAGAGTGAGGGGGGATTAGTTGAAATAACTATAATAAAATAATAACTATATAAAACTTGGACATCTCAAAAGTTCAGAAAAAAACTTTAAAAATTAAAAAAAAAAAAAAAATTTTGTTTTTATTTGGTGGAGAGTGAGGGGGGATTAGTTGAAATAACTATAATAAAATAATAACTATATAAAACTTGGACATCTCAAAAGTTCAGAAAAAAACTTTAAAAATTAAAAAAAAAAAAAATTTTTGTTTTTATTTGGTGGAGAGTGAGGGGGGATTAGTTGAAATAACTATAATAAAATAATAACTATATAAAACTTGGACATCTCAAAAGTTCAGAAAAAAACTTTAAAAATTAAAAAAAAAAAAAATTTTTGTTTTTATTTGGTGGAGAGTGAGGGGGGATTAGTTGAAATAACTATAATAAAATAATAACTATATAAAACTTGGACATCTCAAAAGTTCAGAAAAAAACTTTAAAAATTAAAAAAAAAAAAAATTTTTGTTTTTATTTGGTGAAGAGTGAGGGGGGATTAGTTGAAATAACTATAATAAAATAATAACTATATAAAACTTGGACATCTCAAAAGTTCAGAAAAAAACTTTAAAAATTAAAAAAAAAAAAAATTTTTGTTTTTATTTGGTGGAGAGTGAGGGGGGATTAGTTGAAATAACTATAATAAAATAATAACTATATAAAACTTGGACATCTCAAAAGTTCAGAAAAAAACTTTAAAAATTAAAAAAAAAAAAAAATTTTTGTTTTTATTTGGTGGAGAGTGAGGGGGGATTAGTTGAAATAACTATAATAAAATAATAACTATATAAAACTTGGACATCTCAAAAGTTCAGAAAAAAACTTTAAAAATTAAAAAAAAAAAAAAATTTTTGTTTTTATTTGGTGGAGAGTGAGGGGGGATTAGTTGAAATAACTATAATAAAATAACTATATAAAACTTGGACATCTCAAAAGTTCAGAAAAAAACTTTAAAAATTAAAAAAAAAAAAAATTTTTGTTTTTATTTGGTGGAGAGTGAGGGGGGATTAGTTGAAATAACTATAATAAAATAATAACTATATAAAACTTGGACATCTCAAAAGTTCAGAAAAAAACTTTAAAAATTAAAAAAAAAAAAAATTTTTGTTTTTATTTGGTGGAGAGTGAGGGGGGATTAGTTGAAATAACTATAATAAAATAATAACTATATAAAACTTGGACATCTCAAAAGTTCAGAAAAAAACTTTAAAAATTAAAAAAAAAAAAAATTTTTTGTTTTTATTTGGTGGAGAGTGAGGGGGGATTAGTTGAAATAACTATAATAAAATAATAACTATATAAAACTTGGACATCTCAAAAGTTCAGAAAAAAACTTTAAAAATTAAAAAAAAAAAAAAATTTTTGTTTTTATTTGGTGGAGAGTGAGGGGGGATTAGTTGAAATAACTATAATAAAATAATAACTATATAAAACTTGGACATCTCAAAAGTTCAGAAAAAAACTTTAAAAATTAAAAAAAAAAAAAAATTTTTGTTTTTATTTGGTGGAGAGTGAGGGGGGATTAGTTGAAATAACTATAATAAAATAATAACTATATAAAACTTGGACATCTCAAAAGTTCAGAAAAAAACTTTAAAAATTAAAAAAAAAAAAAAATTTTTGTTTTTATTTGGTGGAGAGTGAGGGGGGATTAGTTGAAATAACTATAATAAAATAATAACTATATAAAACTTGGACATCTCAAAAGTTCAGAAAAAAACTTTAAAAATTAAAAAAAAAAAAAAATTTTTGTTTTTATTTGGTGGAGAGTGAGGGGGGATTAGTTGAAATAACTATAATAAAATAATAACTATATAAAACTTGGACATCTCAAAAGTTCAGAAAAAAACTTTAAAAATTAAAAAAAAAAAAAAATTTTTGTTTTTATTTGGTGGAGAGTGAGGGGGGATTAGTTGAAATAACTATAATAAAATAATAACTATATAAAACTTGGACATCTCAAAAGTTCAGAAAAAAACTTTAAAAATTAAAAAAAAAAAAATTTTTTGTTTTTATTTGGTGGAGAGTGAGGGGGGATTAGTTGAAATAACTATAATAAAATAATAACTATATAAAACTTGGACATCTCAAAAGTTCAGAAAAAAACTTTAAAAATTAAAAAAAAAAAAAAATTTTTGTTTTTATTTGGTGGAGAGTGAGGGGGATTAGTTGAAATAACTATAATAAAATAATAACTATATAAAACTTGGACATCTCAAAAGTTCAGAAAAAAACTTTAAAAATTAAAAAAAAAAAAAATTTTTTGTTTTTATTTGGTGGAGAGTGAGGGGGGATTAGTTGAAATAACTATAATAAAATAATAACTATATAAAACTTGGACATCTCAAAAGTTCAGAAAAAAACTTTAAAAATTAAAAAAAAAAAAAAATTTTTGTTTTTATTTGGTGGAGAGTGAGGGGGATTAGTTGAAATAACTATAATAAAATAATAACTATATAAAACTTGGACATCTCAAAAGTTCAGAAAAAAACTTTAAAAATTAAAAAAAAAAAAAAATTTTTGTTTTTATTTGGTGGAGAGTGAGGGGGGATTAGTTGAAATAACTATAATAAAATAATAACTATATAAAACTTGGACATCTCAAAAGTTCAGAAAAAAACTTTAAAAATTAAAAAAAAAAAAAAATTTTTGTTTTTATTTGGTGGAGAGTGAGGGGGGATTAGTTGAAATAACTATAATAAAATAATAACTATATAAAACTTGGACATCTCAAAAGTTCAGAAAAAAACTTTAAAAATTAAAAAAAAAAAAAAATTTTTGTTTTTATTTGGTGGAGAGTGAGGGGGGATTAGTTGAAATAACTATAATAAAATAATAACTATATAAAACTTGGACATCTCAAAAGTTCAGAAAAAACTTTAAAAATTAAAAAAAAAAAAAAAATTTTGTTTTTATTTGGTGGAGAGTGAGGGGGGATTAGTTGAAATAACTATAATAAAATAATAACTATATAAAACTTGGACATCTCAAAAGTTCAGAAAAAAACTTTAAAAATTAAAAAAAAAAAAAATTTTTGTTTTTATTTGGTGGAGAGTGAGGGGGGATTAGTTGAAATAACTATAATAAAATAATAACTATATAAAACTTGGACATCTCAAAAGTTCAGAAAAAAACTTTAAAAATTAAAAAAAAAAAAAAATTTTTGTTTTTATTTGGTGGAGAGTGAGGGGGGATTAGTTGAAATAACTATAATAAAATAATAACTATATAAAACTTGGACATCTCAAAAGTTCAGAAAAAAACTTTAAAAATTAAAAAAAAAAAAAATTTTTTGTTTTTATTTGGTGGAGAGTGAGGGGGGATTAGTTGAAATAACTATAATAAAATAATAACTATATAAAACTTGGACATCTCAAAAGTTCAGAAAAAAACTTTAAAAATTAAAAAAAAAAAAAATTTTTGTTTTTATTTGGTGGAGAGTGAGGGGGATTAGTTGAAATAACTATAATAAAATAATAACTATATAAAACTTGGACATCTCAAAAGTTCAGAAAAAAACTTTAAAAATTAAAAAAAAAAAAAATTTTTGTTTTTATTTGGTGGAGAGTGAGGGGGGATTAGTTGAAATAACTATAATAAAATAATAACTATATAAAACTTGGACATCTCAAAAGTTCAGAAAAAAACTTTAAAAATTAAAAAAAAAAAAAAATTTTTGTTTTTATTTGGTGGAGAGTGAGGGGGGATTAGTTGAAATAACTATAATAAAATAATAACTATATAAAACTTGGACATCTCAAAAGTTCAGAAAAAAACTTTAAAAATTTAAAAAAAAAAAAAAATTTTGTTTTTATTTGGTGGAGAGTGAGGGGGGATTAGTTGAAATAACTATAATAAAATAATAACTATATAAAACTTGGACATCTCAAAAGTTCAGAAAAAAACTTTAAAAATTAAAAAAAAAAAAAAATTTTTGTTTTTATTTGGTGGAGAGTGAGGGGGGATTAGTTGAAATAACTATAATAAAATAATAACTATATAAAACTTGGACATCTCAAAAGTTCAGAAAAAAACTTTAAAAATTAAAAAAAAAAAAAAATTTTTGTTTTTATTTGGTGGAGAGTGAGGGGGGATTAGTTGAAATAACTATAATAAAATAATAACTATATAAAACTTGGACATCTCAAAAGTTCAGAAAAAAACTTTAAAAATTAAAAAAAAAAAAAATTTTTGTTTTTATTTGGTGAAGAGTGAGGGGGGATTAGTTGAAATAACTATAATAAAATAATAACTATATAAAACTTGGACATCTCAAAAGTTCAGAAAAAAACTTTAAAAATTAAAAAAAAAAAAAAATTTTTGTTTTTATTTGGTGGAGAGTGAGGGGGGATTAGTTGAAATAACTATAATAAAATAATAACTATATAAAACTTGGACATCTCAAAAGTTCAGAAAAAAACTTTAAAAATTAAAAAAAAAAAAAAATTTTTGTTTTTATTTGGTGGAGAGTGAGGGGGGATTAGTTGAAATAACTATAATAAAATAATAACTATATAAAACTTGGACATCTCAAAAGTTCAGAAAAAAACTTTAAAAATTAAAAAAAAAAAAAATTTTTGTTTTTATTTGGTGGAGAGTGAGGGGGGATTAGTTGAAATAACTATAATAAAATAATAACTATATAAAACTTGGACATCTCAAAAGTTCAGAAAAAAACTTTAAAAATTAAAAAAAAAAAAATTTTTTGTTTTTATTTGGTGGAGAGTGAGGGGGGATTAGTTGAAATAACTATAATAAAATAATAACTATATAAAACTTGGACATCTCAAAAGTTCAGAAAAAAACTTTAAAAATTAAAAAAAAAAAAAAATTTTTGTTTTTATTTGGTGGAGAGTGAGGGGGGATTAGTTGAAATAACTATAATAAAATAATAACTATATAAAACTTGGACATCTCAAAAGTTCAGAAAAAAACTTTAAAAATTAAAAAAAAAAAAAAATTTTTGTTTTTATTTGGTGGAGAGTGAGGGGGGATTAGTTGAAATAACTATAATAAAATAATAACTATATAAAACTTGGACATCTCAAAAGTTCAGAAAAAAACTTTAAAAATTAAAAAAAAAAAAAAATTTTTGTTTTTATTTGGTGGAGAGTGAGGGGGGATTAGTTGAAATAACTATAATAAAATAATAACTATATAAAACTTGGACATCTCAAAAGTTCAGAAAAAAACTTTAAAAATTAAAAAAAAAAAAAAATTTTGTTTTTATTTGGTGGAGAGTGAGGGGGGATTAGTTGAAATAACTATAATAAAATAATAACTATATAAAACTTGGACATCTCAAAAGTTCAGAAAAAAACTTTAAAAATTAAAAAAAAAAAAAAATTTTTGTTTTTATTTGGTGGAGAGTGAGGGGGGATTAGTTGAAATAACTATAATAAAATAATAACTATATAAAACTTGGACATCTCAAAAGTTCAGAAAAAAACTTTAAAAATTAAAAAAAAAAAAAAATTTTTGTTTTTATTTGGTGGAGAGTGAGGGGGGATTAGTTGAAATAACTATAATAAAATAATAACTATATAAAACTTGGACATCTCAAAAGTTCAGAAAAAAACTTTAAAAATTAAAAAAAAAAAAAAATTTTTGTTTTTATTTGGTGGAGAGTGAGGGGGGATTAGTTGAAATAACTATAATAAAATAATAACTATATAAAACTTGGACATCTCAAAAGTTCAGAAAAAAACTTTAAAAATTAAAAAAAAAAAAAATTTTTGTTTTTATTTGGTGGAGAGTGAGGGGGGATTAGTTGAAATAACTATAATAAAATAATAACTATATAAAACTTGGACATCTCAAAAGTTCAGAAAAAAACTTTAAAAATTAAAAAAAAAAAAAAATTTTTGTTTTTATTTGGTGGAGAGTGAGGGGGGATTAGTTGAAATAACTATAATAAAATAATAACTATATAAAACTTGGACATCTCAAAAGTTCAGAAAAAAACTTTAAAAATTAAAAAAAAAAAAAAATTTTTGTTTTTATTTGGTGGAGAGTGAGGGGGGATTAGTTGAAATAACTATAATAAAATAATAACTATATAAAACTTGGACATCTCAAAAGTTCAGAAAAAAACTTTAAAAATTAAAAAAAAAAAAAATTTTTGTTTTTATTTGGTGGAGAGTGAGGGGGGATTAGTTGAAATAACTATAATAAAATAATAACTATATAAAACTTGGACATCTCAAAAGTTCAGAAAAAAACTTTAAAAATTAAAAAAAAAAAAAATTTTTGTTTTTATTTGGTGGAGAGTGAGGGGGGATTAGTTGAAATAACTATAATAAAATAATAACTATATAAAACTTGGACATCTCAAAAGTTCAGAAAAAAACTTTAAAAATTAAAAAAAAAAAAAATTTTTGTTTTTATTTGGTGGAGAGTGAGGGGGGATTAGTTGAAATAACTATAATAAAATAATAACTATATAAAACTTGGACATCTCAAAAGTTCAGAAAAAAACTTTAAAAATTAAAAAAAAAAAAAATTTTTGTTTTTATTTGGTGGAGAGTGAAGGGGGATTAGTTGAAATAACTATAATAAAATAATAACTATATAAAACTTGGACATCTCAAAAGTTCAGAAAAAAACTTTAAAAATTAAAAAAAAAAAAAAATTTTTGTTTTTATTTGGTGGAGAGTGAGGGGGGATTAGTTGAAATAACTATAATAAAATAATAACTATATAAAACTTGGACATCTCAAAAGTTCAGAAAAAAACTTTAAAAATTAAAAAAAAAAAAAAATTTTTGTTTTTATTTGGTGGAGAGTGAGGGGGGATTAGTTGAAATAACTATAATAAAATAATAACTATATAAAACTTGGACATCTCAAAAGTTCAGAAAAAAACTTTAAAAATTAAAAAAAAAAAAAAATTTTTGTTTTTATTTGGTGGAGAGTGAGGGGGATTAGTTGAAATAACTATAATAAAATAATAACTATATAAAACTTGGACATCTCAAAAGTTCAGAAAAAAACTTTAAAAATTAAAAAAAAAAAAAAATTTTTGTTTTTATTTGGTGGAGAGTGAGGGGGGATTAGTTGAAATAACTATAATAAAATAATAACTATATAAAACTTGGACATCTCAAAAGTTCAGAAAAAAACTTTAAAAATTAAAAAAAAAAAAAAATTTTTGTTTTTATTTGGTGGAGAGTGAGGGGGGATTAGTTGAAATAACTATAATAAAATAATAACTATATAAAACTTGGACATCTCAAAAGTTCAGAAAAAAACTTTAAAAATTAAAAAAAAAAAAAAATTTTTGTTTTTATTTGGTGGAGAGTGAGGGGGGATTAGTTGAAATAACTATAATAAAATAATAACTATATAAAACTTGGACATCTCAAAAGTTCAGAAAAAAACTTTAAAAATTAAAAAAAAAAAAAAAATTTTGTTTTTATTTGGTGGAGAGTGAGGGGGATTAGTTGAAATAACTATAATAAAATAATAACTATATAAAACTTGGACATCTCAAAAGTTCAGAAAAAAACTTTAAAAATTAAAAAAAAAAAAAAATTTTTGTTTTTATTTGGTGGAGAGTGAGGGGGGATTAGTTGAAATAACTATAATAAAATAATAACTATATAAAACTTGGACATCTCAAAAGTTCAGAAAAAAACTTTAAAAATTAAAAAAAAAAAAAATTTTTGTTTTTATTTGGTGGAGAGTGAGGGGGATTAGTTGAAATAACTATAATAAAATAATAACTATATAAAACTTGGACATCTCAAAAGTTCAGAAAAAAACTTTAAAAATTAAAAAAAAAAAAAAATTTTTTTTTTTATTGGTGGAGAGTGAGGGGGGATTAGTTGAAATAACTATAATAAAATAATAACTATATAAAACTTGGACATCTCAAAAGTTCAGAAAAAAACTTTAAAAATTAAAAAAAAAAAAATTTTTGTTTTTATTTGGTGGAGAGTGAGGGGGGATTAGTTGAAATAACTATAATAAAATAATAACTATATAAAACTTGGACATCTCAAAGTTCAGAAAAAAACTTTAAAAATTAAAAAAAAAAAAAAATTTTTTGTTTTTATTTGGTGGAGAGTGAGGGGGGATTAGTTGAAATAACTATAATAAAATAATAACTATATAAAACTTGGACATCTCAAAAGTTCAGAAAAAAACTTTAAAAATTAAAAAAAAAAAAAAATTTTTGTTTTTATTTGGTGGAGAGTGAGGGGGGATTAGTTGAAATAACTATAATAAAATAATAACTATATAAAACTTGGACATCTCAAAAGTTCAGAAAAAAACTTTAAAAATTAAAAAAAAAAAAAAATTTTTGTTTTTATTTGGTGGAGAGTGAGGGGGGATTAGTTGAAATAACTATAATAAAATAATAACTATATAAAACTTGGACATCTCAAAAGTTCAGAAAAAAACTTTAAAAATTAAAAAAAAAAAAAAATTTTTGTTTTTATTTGGTGGAGAGTGAGGGGGATTAGTTGAAATAACTATAATAAAATAATAACTATATAAAACTTGGACATCTCAAAAGTTCAGAAAAAAACTTTAAAAATTAAAAAAAAAAAAAATTTTTGTTTTTATTTGGTGGAGAGTGAGGGGGGATTAGTTGAAATAACTATAATAAAATAATAACTATATAAAACTTGGACATCTCAAAAGTTCAGAAAAAAACTTTAAAAATTAAAAAAAAAAAAAAATTTTTGTTTTTATTTGGTGGAGAGTGAGGGGGATTAGTTGAAATAACTATAATAAAATAATAACTATATAAAACTTGGACATCTCAAAAGTTCAGAAAAAAACTTTAAAAATTAAAAAAAAAAAAAAATTTTTGTTTTTATTTGGTGGAGAGTGAGGGGGGATTAGTTGAAATAACTATAATAAAATAATAACTATATAAAACTTGGACATCTCAAAAGTTCAGAAAAAAACTTTAAAAATTAAAAAAAAAAAAAATTTTTGTTTTTATTTGGTGGAGAGTGAGGGGGGATTAGTTGAAATAACTATAATAAAATAATAACTATATAAAACTTGGACATCTCAAAAGTTCAGAAAAAAACTTTAAAAATTAAAAAAAAAAAAAAATTTTTGTTTTTATTTGGTGGAGAGTGAGGGGGGATTAGTTGAAATAACTATAATAAAATAATAACTATATAAAACTTGGACATCTCAAAAGTTCAGAAAAAAACTTTAAAAATTAAAAAAAAAAAAAAATTTTTGTTTTTATTTGGTGGAGAGTGAGGGGGGATTAGTTGAAATAACTATAATAAAATAATAACTATATAAAACTTGGACATCTCAAAAGTTCAGAAAAAAACTTTAAAAATTAAAAAAAAAAAAAAATTTTTGTTTTTATTTGGTGGAGAGTGAGGGGGATTAGTTGAAATAACTATAATAAAATAATAACTATATAAAACTTGGACATCTCAAAAGTTCAGAAAAAAACTTTAAAAATTAAAAAAAAAAAAAATTTTTGTTTTTATTTGGTGGAGAGTGAGGGGGGATTAGTTGAAATAACTATAATAAAATAATAACTATATAAAACTTGGACATCTCAAAAGTTCAGAAAAAACTTTAAAAATTAAAAAAAAAAAAAAATTTTTGTTTTTATTTGGTGGAGAGTGAGGGGGGATTAGTTGAAATAACTATAATAAAATAATAACTATATAAAACTTGGACATCTCAAAAGTTCAGAAAAAACTTTAAAAATTAAAAAAAAAAAAAAATTTTTGTTTTTATTTGGTGGAGAGTGAGGGGGGATTAGTTGAAATAACTATAATAAAATAATAACTATATAAAACTTGGACATCTCAAAAGTTCAGAAAAAAACTTTAAAAATTAAAAAAAAAAAAAAATTTTTGTTTTTATTTGGTGGAGAGTGAGGGGGGATTAGTTGAAATAACTATAATAAAATAATAACTATATAAAACTTGGACATCTCAAAAGTTCAGAAAAAAACTTTAAAAATTAAAAAAAAAAAAAAATTTTTGTTTTTATTTGGTGGAGAGTGAGGGGGATTAGTTGAAATAACTATAATAAAATAATAACTATATAAAACTTGGACATCTCAAAAGTTCAGAAAAAAACTTTAAAAATTAAAAAAAAAAAAAAATTTTTGTTTTTATTTGGTGGAGAGTGAGGGGGGATTAGTTGAAATAACTATAATAAAATAATAACTATATAAAACTTGGACATCTCAAAAGTTCAGAAAAAAACTTTAAAAATTAAAAAAAAAAAAAAATTTTTGTTTTTATTTGGTGGAGAGTGAGGGGGGATTAGTTGAAATAACTATAATAAAATAATAACTATATAAAACTTGGACATCTCAAAAGTTCAGAAAAAAACTTTAAAAATTAAAAAAAAAAAAAAATTTTTTGTTTTTATTTGGTGGAGAGTGAGGGGGGATTAGTTGAAATAACTATAATAAAATAATAACTATATAAAACTTGGACATCTCAAAAGTTCAGAAAAAAACTTTAAAAATTAAAAAAAAAAAAAAATTTTTGTTTTTATTTGGTGGAGAGTGAGGGGGGATTAGTTGAAATAACTATAATAAAATAATAACTATATAAAACTTGGACATCTCAAAAGTTCAGAAAAAAACTTTAAAAATTAAAAAAAAAAAAAAAATTTTTGTTTTTATTTGGTGGAGAGTGAGGGGGGATTAGTTGAAATAACTATAATAAAATAATAACTATATAAAACTTGGACATCTCAAAAGTTCAGAAAAAAACTTTAAAAATTAAAAAAAAAAAAAAATTTTTGTTTTTATTTGGTGGAGAGTGAGGGGGGATTAGTTGAAATAACTATAATAAAATAATAACTATATAAAACTTGGACATCTCAAAAGTTCAGAAAAAAACTTTAAAAATTAAAAAAAAAAAAAAATTTTTGTTTTTATTTGGTGGAGAGTGAGGGGGGATTAGTTGAAATAACTATAATAAAATAATAACTATATAAAACTTGGACATCTCAAAAGTTCAGAAAAAACTTTAAAAATTAAAAAAAAAAAAAATTTTTGTTTTTATTTGGTGGAGAGTGAGGGGGGATTAGTTGAAATAACTATAATAAAATAATAACTATATAAAACTTGGACATCTCAAAAGTTCAGAAAAAAACTTTAAAAATTAAAAAAAAAAAAAATTTTTGTTTTTATTTGGTGGAGAGTGAGGGGGGATTAGTTGAAATAACTATAATAAAATAATAACTATATAAAACTTGGACATCTCAAAAGTTCAGAAAAAACTTTAAAAATTAAAAAAAAAAAAAAATTTTTGTTTTTATTTGGTGGAGAGTGAGGGGGGATTAGTTGAAATAACTATAATAAAATAATAACTATATAAAACTTGACATCTCAAAAGTTCAGAAAAAAACTTTAAAAATTAAAAAAAAAAAAATTTTGTTTTTATTTGGTGGAGAGTGAGGGGGGATTAGTTGAAATAACTATAATAAAATAATAACTATATAAAACTTGGACATCTCAAAAGTTCAGAAAAAAACTTTAAAAATTAAAAAAAAAAAAAATTTTTGTTTTTATTTGGTGGAGAGTGAGGGGGGATTAGTTGAAATAACTATAATAAAATAATAACTATATAAAACTTGGACATCTCAAAAGTTCAGAAAAAAACTTTAAAAAATTAAA
>NC_136526.1:1655000-1759402 GCF_053919585.1 Euprymna scolopes | reverse complement strand
AACTATAATAAAATAATAACTATATAAAACTTGGACATCTCAAAAGTTCAGAAAAAACTTTAAAAATTAAAAAAAAAAAAAATTTTTGTTTTTATTTGGTGGAGAGTGAGGGGGATTAGTTGAAATAACTATAATAAAATAATAACTATATAAAACTTGGACATCTCAAAAGTTCAGAAAAAAACTTTAAAAATTAAAAAAAAAAAAAAATTTTTGTTTTTATTTGGTGGAGAGTGAGGGGGGATTAGTTGAAATAACTATAATAAAATAATAACTATATAAAACTTGGACATCTCAAAAGTTCAGAAAAAAACTTTAAAAATTAAAAAAAAAAAAAAATTTTTGTTTTTATTTGGTGGAGAGTGAGGGGGGATTAGTTGAAATAACTATAATAAAATAATAACTATATAAAACTTGGACATCTCAAAAGTTCAGAAAAAAACTTTAAAAATTAAAAAAAAAAAAAAAATTTTTGTTTTTATTTGGTGGAGAGTGAGGGGGGATTAGTTGAAATAACTATAATAAAATAATAACTATATAAAACTTGGACATCTCAAAAGTTCAGAAAAAAACTTTAAAAATTAAAAAAAAAAAAAAATTTTTGTTTTTATTTGGTGGAGAGTGAGGGGGGATTAGTTGAAATAACTATAATAAAATAATAACTATATAAAACTTGGACATCTCAAAAGTTCAGAAAAAAACTTTAAAAATTAAAAAAAAAAAAAAATTTTTGTTTTTATTTGGTGGAGAGTGAGGGGGGATTAGTTGAAATAACTATAATAAAATAATAACTATATAAAACTTGGACATCTCAAAAGTTCAGAAAAAAACTTTAAAAATTAAAAAAAAAAAAAAATTTTTGTTTTTATTTGGTGGAGAGTGAGGGGGGATTAGTTGAAATAACTATAATAAAATAATAACTATATAAAACTTGGACATCTCAAAAGTTCAGAAAAAAACTTTAAAAATTAAAAAAAAAAAAAAAATTTTTGTTTTTATTTGGTGGAGAGTGAGGGGGGATTAGTTGAAATAACTATAATAAAATAATAACTATATAAAACTTGGACATCTCAAAAGTTCAGAAAAAAACTTTAAAAATTAAAAAAAAAAAAAAATTTTTGTTTTTATTTGGTGGAGAGTGAGGGGGGATTAGTTGAAATAACTATAATAAAATAATAACTATATAAAACTTGGACATCTCAAAAGTTCAGAAAAAAACTTTAAAAATTAAAAAAAAAAAAAAATTTTTGTTTTTATTTGGTGGAGAGTGAGGGGGGATTAGTTGAAATAACTATAATAAAATAATAACTATATAAAACTTGGACATCTCAAAAGTTCAGAAAAAAACTTTAAAAATTAAAAAAAAAAAAAAATTTTTGTTTTTATTTGGTGGAGAGTGAGGGGGGATTAGTTGAAATAACTATAATAAAATAATAACTATATAAAACTTGGACATCTCAAAAGTTCAGAAAAAAACTTTAAAAATTAAAAAAAAAAAAAAATTTTTGTTTTTATTTGGTGGAGAGTGAGGGGGGATTAGTTGAAATAACTATAATAAAATAATAACTATATAAAACTTGGACATCTCAAAAGTTCAGAAAAAAACTTTAAAAATTAAAAAAAAAAAAAAATTTTTGTTTTTATTTGGTGGAGAGTGAGGGGGGATTAGTTGAAATAACTATAATAAAATAATAACTATATAAAACTTGGACATCTCAAAAGTTCAGAAAAAAACTTTAAAAATTAAAAAAAAAAAAAAATTTTTGTTTTTATTTGGTGGAGAGTGAGGGGGGATTAGTTGAAATAACTATAATAAAATAATAACTATATAAAACTTGGACATCTCAAAAGTTCAGAAAAAAACTTTAAAAATTAAAAAAAAAAAAAATTTTTGTTTTTATTTGGTGGAGAGTGAGGGGGGATTAGTTGAAATAACTATAATAAAATAATAACTATATAAAACTTGGACATCTCAAAAGTTCAGAAAAAAACTTTAAAAATTAAAAAAAAAAAAAAAATTTTTGTTTTTATTTGGTGGAGAGTGAGGGGGGATTAGTTGAAATAACTATAATAAAATAATAACTATATAAAACTTGGACATCTCAAAAGTTCAGAAAAAAACTTTAAAAATTAAAAAAAAAAAAAAAATTTTTGTTTTTATTTGGTGGAGAGTGAGGGGGGATTAGTTGAAATAACTATAATAAAATAATAACTATATAAAACTTGGACATCTCAAAAGTTCAGAAAAAAACTTTAAAAATTAAAAAAAAAAAAAAATTTTTGTTTTTATTTGGTGGAGAGTGAGGGGGGATTAGTTGAAATAACTATAATAAAATAATAACTATATAAAACTTGGACATCTCAAAAGTTCAGAAAAAAACTTTAAAAATTAAAAAAAAAAAAAAATTTTTGTTTTTATTTGGTGGAGAGTGAGGGGGGATTAGTTGAAATAACTATAATAAAATAATAACTATATAAAACTTGGACATCTCAAAAGTTCAGAAAAAAACTTTAAAAATTAAAAAAAAAAAAAAATTTTTGTTTTTATTTGGTGGAGAGTGAGGGGGGATTAGTTGAAATAACTATAATAAAATAATAACTATATAAAACTTGGACATCTCAAAAGTTCAGAAAAAAACTTTAAAAATTAAAAAAAAAAAAAAAATTTTTGTTTTTATTTGGTGGAGAGTGAGGGGGGATTAGTTGAAATAACTATAATAAAATAATAACTATATAAAACTTGGACATCTCAAAAGTTCAGAAAAAAACTTTAAAAATTAAAAAAAAAAAAAAATTTTTGTTTTTATTTGGTGGAGAGTGAGGGGGGATTAGTTGAAATAACTATAATAAAATAATAACTATATAAAACTTGGACATCTCAAAAGTTCAGAAAAAAACTTTAAAAATTAAAAAAAAAAAAAAATTTTTGTTTTTATTTGGTGGAGAGTGAGGGGGGATTAGTTGAAATAACTATAATAAAATAATAACTATATAAAACTTGGACATCTCAAAAGTTCAGAAAAAAACTTTAAAAATTAAAAAAAAAAAAAAATTTTTGTTTTTATTTGGTGGAGAGTGAGGGGGGATTAGTTGAAATAACTATAATAAAATAATAACTATATAAAACTTGGACATCTCAAAAGTTCAGAAAAAAAACTTTAAAAATTAAAAAAAAAAAAAAATTTTTGTTTTTATTTGGTGGAGAGTGAGGGGGGATTAGTTGAAATAACTATAATAAAATAATAACTATATAAAACTTGGACATCTCAAAAGTTCAGAAAAAAACTTTAAAAATTAAAAAAAAAAAAAAATTTTTGTTTTTATTTGGTGGAGAGTGAGGGGGGATTAGTTGAAATAACTATAATAAAATAATAACTATATAAAACTTGGACATCTCAAAAGTTCAGAAAAAAACTTTAAAAATTAAAAAAAAAAAAAAATTTTTGTTTTTATTTGGTGGAGAGTGAGGGGGGATTAGTTGAAATAACTATAATAAAATAATAACTATATAAAACTTGGACATCTCAAAAGTTCAGAAAAAAACTTTAAAAATTAAAAAAAAAAAAAAATTTTTGTTTTTATTTGGTGGAGAGTGAGGGGGGGATTAGTTGAAATAACTATAATAAAATAATAACTATATAAAACTTGGACATCTCAAAAGTTCAGAAAAAAACTTTAAAAATTAAAAAAAAAAAAAAATTTTTGTTTTTATTTGGTGGAGAGTGAGGGGGGATTAGTTGAAATAACTATAATAAAATAATAACTATATAAAACTTGGACATCTCAAAAGTTCAGAAAAAAACTTTAAAAATTAAAAAAAAAAAAAAATTTTTGTTTTTATTTGGTGGAGAGTGAGGGGGGATTAGTTGAAATAACTATAATAAAATAATAACTATATAAAACTTGGACATCTCAAAAGTTCAGAAAAAAACTTTAAAAATTAAAAAAAAAAAAAAATTTTTGTTTTTATTTGGTGGAGAGTGAGGGGGGATTAGTTGAAATAACTATAATAAAATAATAACTATATAAAACTTGGACATCTCAAAAGTTCAGAAAAAAACTTTAAAAATTAAAAAAAAAAAAAAATTTTTGTTTTTATTTGGTGGAGAGTGAGGGGGGATTAGTTGAAATAACTATAATAAAATAATAACTATATAAAACTTGGACATCTCAAAAGTTCAGAAAAAAACTTTAAAAATTAAAAAAAAAAAAAAATTTTTGTTTTTATTTGGTGGAGAGTGAGGGGGGATTAGTTGAAATAACTATAATAAAATAATAACTATATAAAACTTGGACATCTCAAAAGTTCAGAAAAAAACTTTAAAAATTAAAAAAAAAAAAAAATTTTTGTTTTTATTTGGTGGAGAGTGAGGGGGGATTAGTTGAAATAACTATAATAAAATAATAACTATATAAAACTTGGACATCTCAAAAGTTCAGAAAAAAACTTTAAAAATTAAAAAAAAAAAAAAATTTTTGTTTTTATTTGGTGGAGAGTGAGGGGGGATTAGTTGAAATAACTATAATAAAATAATAACTATATAAAACTTGGACATCTCAAAAGTTCAGAAAAAAACTTTAAAAATTAAAAAAAAAAAAAAATTTTTGTTTTTATTTGGTGGAGAGTGAGGGGGGATTAGTTGAAATAACTATAATAAAATAATAACTATATAAAACTTGGACATCTCAAAAGTTCAGAAAAAAACTTTAAAAATTAAAAAAAAAAAAAAATTTTTGTTTTTATTTGGTGGAGAGTGAGGGGGGATTAGTTGAAATAACTATAATAAAATAATAACTATATAAAACTTGGACATCTCAAAAGTTCAGAAAAAAACTTTAAAAATTAAAAAAAAAAAAAAATTTTTGTTTTTATTTGGTGGAGAGTGAGGGGGGATTAGTTGAAATAACTATAATAAAATAATAACTATATAAAACTTGGACATCTCAAAAGTTCAGAAAAAAACTTTAAAAATTAAAAAAAAAAAAAAATTTTTGTTTTTATTTGGTGGAGAGTGAGGGGGGATTAGTTGAAATAACTATAATAAAATAATAACTATATAAAACTTGGACATCTCAAAAGTTCAGAAAAAAACTTTAAAAATTAAAAAAAAAAAAAAATTTTTGTTTTTATTTGGTGGAGAGTGAGGGGGGATTAGTTGAAATAACTATAATAAAATAATAACTATATAAAACTTGGACATCTCAAAAGTTCAGAAAAAAACTTTAAAAATTAAAAAAAAAAAAAAAATTTTTGTTTTTATTTGGTGGAGAGTGAGGGGGGATTAGTTGAAATAACTATAATAAAATAATAACTATATAAAACTTGGACATCTCAAAAGTTCAGAAAAAAACTTTAAAAATTAAAAAAAAAAAAAAATTTTTGTTTTTATTTGGTGGAGAGTGAGGGGGGATTAGTTGAAATAACTATAATAAAATAATAACTATATAAAACTTGGACATCTCAAAAGTTCAGAAAAAAACTTTAAAAATTAAAAAAAAAAAAAAATTTTTGTTTTTATTTGGTGGAGAGTGAGGGGGGATTAGTTGAAATAACTATAATAAAATAATAACTATATAAAACTTGGACATCTCAAAAGTTCAGAAAAAAACTTTAAAAATTAAAAAAAAAAAAAAATTTTTGTTTTTATTTGGTGGAGAGTGAGGGGGGATTAGTTGAAATAACTATAATAAAATAATAACTATATAAAACTTGGACATCTCAAAAGTTCAGAAAAAAACTTTAAAAATTAAAAAAAAAAAAAAATTTTTGTTTTTATTTGGTGGAGAGTGAGGGGGGATTAGTTGAAATAACTATAATAAAATAATAACTATATAAAACTTGGACATCTCAAAAGTTCAGAAAAAAACTTTAAAAATTAAAAAAAAAAAAAAATTTTTGTTTTTATTTGGTGGAGAGTGAGGGGGGATTAGTTGAAATAACTATAATAAAATAATAACTATATAAAACTTGGACATCTCAAAAGTTCAGAAAAAAACTTTAAAAATTAAAAAAAAAAAAAAATTTTTGTTTTTATTTGGTGGAGAGTGAGGGGGGATTAGTTGAAATAACTATAATAAAATAATAACTATATAAAACTTGGACATCTCAAAAGTTCAGAAAAAAACTTTAAAAATTAAAAAAAAAAAAAAATTTTTGTTTTTATTTGGTGGAGAGTGAGGGGGGATTAGTTGAAATAACTATAATAAAATAATAACTATATAAAACTTGGACATCTCAAAAGTTCAGAAAAAAACTTTAAAAATTAAAAAAAAAAAAAAATTTTTGTTTTTATTTGGTGGAGAGTGAGGGGGGATTAGTTGAAATAACTATAATAAAATAATAACTATATAAAACTTGGACATCTCAAAAGTTCAGAAAAAAACTTTAAAAATTAAAAAAAAAAAAAAATTTTTGTTTTTATTTGGTGGAGAGTGAGGGGGGATTAGTTGAAATAACTATAATAAAATAATAACTATATAAAACTTGGACATCTCAAAAGTTCAGAAAAAAACTTTAAAAATTAAAAAAAAAAAAAAATTTTTGTTTTTATTTGGTGGAGAGTGAGGGGGGATTAGTTGAAATAACTATAATAAAATAATAACTATATAAAACTTGGACATCTCAAAAGTTCAGAAAAAAACTTTAAAAATTAAAAAAAAAAAAAAATTTTTGTTTTTATTTGGTGGAGAGTGAGGGGGGATTAGTTGAAATAACTATAATAAAATAATAACTATATAAAACTTGGACATCTCAAAAGTTCAGAAAAAAACTTTAAAAATTAAAAAAAAAAAAAAATTTTTGTTTTTATTTGGTGGAGAGTGAGGGGGGATTAGTTGAAATAACTATAATAAAATAATAACTATATAAAACTTGGACATCTCAAAAGTTCAGAAAAAAACTTTAAAAATTAAAAAAAAAAAAAAATTTTTGTTTTTATTTGGTGGAGAGTGAGGGGGGATTAGTTGAAATAACTATAATAAAATAATAACTATATAAAACTTGGACATCTCAAAAGTTCAGAAAAAAACTTTAAAAATTAAAAAAAAAAAAAAATTTTTGTTTTTATTTGGTGGAGAGTGAGGGGGGATTAGTTGAAATAACTATAATAAAATAATAACTATATAAAACTTGGACATCTCAAAAGTTCAGAAAAAAACTTTAAAAATTAAAAAAAAAAAAAAATTTTTGTTTTTATTTGGTGGAGAGTGAGGGGGGATTAGTTGAAATAACTATAATAAAATAATAACTATATAAAACTTGGACATCTCAAAAGTTCAGAAAAAAACTTTAAAAATTAAAAAAAAAAAAAAATTTTTGTTTTTATTTGGTGGAGAGTGAGGGGGGATTAGTTGAAATAACTATAATAAAATAATAACTATATAAAACTTGGACATCTCAAAAGTTCAGAAAAAAACTTTAAAAATTAAAAAAAAAAAAAAATTTTTGTTTTTATTTGGTGGAGAGTGAGGGGGGATTAGTTGAAATAACTATAATAAAATAATAACTATATAAAACTTGGACATCTCAAAAGTTCAGAAAAAAACTTTAAAAATTAAAAAAAAAAAAAAATTTTTGTTTTTATTTGGTGGAGAGTGAGGGGGGATTAGTTGAAATAACTATAATAAAATAATAACTATATAAAACTTGGACATCTCAAAAGTTCAGAAAAAAACTTTAAAAATTAAAAAAAAAAAAAAATTTTTGTTTTTATTTGGTGGAGAGTGAGGGGGGATTAGTTGAAATAACTATAATAAAATAATAACTATATAAAACTTGGACATCTCAAAAGTTCAGAAAAAAACTTTAAAAATTAAAAAAAAAAAAAAATTTTTGTTTTTATTTGGTGGAGAGTGAGGGGGGATTAGTTGAAATAACTATAATAAAATAATAACTATATAAAACTTGGACATCTCAAAAGTTCAGAAAAAAACTTTAAAAATTAAAAAAAAAAAAAAATTTTTGTTTTTATTTGGTGGAGAGTGAGGGGGGATTAGTTGAAATAACTATAATAAAATAATAACTATATAAAACTTGGACATCTCAAAAGTTCAGAAAAAAACTTTAAAAATTAAAAAAAAAAAAAAATTTTTGTTTTTATTTGGTGGAGAGTGAGGGGGGATTAGTTGAAATAACTATAATAAAATAATAACTATATAAAACTTGGACATCTCAAAAGTTCAGAAAAAAACTTTAAAAATTAAAAAAAAAAAAAAATTTTTGTTTTTATTTGGTGGAGAGTGAGGGGGGATTAGTTGAAATAACTATAATAAAATAATAACTATATAAAACTTGGACATCTCAAAAGTTCAGAAAAAAACTTTAAAAATTAAAAAAAAAAAAAAATTTTTGTTTTTATTTGGTGGAGAGTGAGGGGGGATTAGTTGAAATAACTATAATAAAATAATAACTATATAAAACTTGGACATCTCAAAAGTTCAGAAAAAAACTTTAAAAATTAAAAAAAAAAAAAAATTTTTGTTTTTATTTGGTGGAGAGTGAGGGGGGATTAGTTGAAATAACTATAATAAAATAATAACTATATAAAACTTGGACATCTCAAAAGTTCAGAAAAAAACTTTAAAAATTAAAAAAAAAAAAAAATTTTTGTTTTTATTTGGTGGAGAGTGAGGGGGGATTAGTTGAAATAACTATAATAAAATAATAACTATATAAAACTTGGACATCTCAAAAGTTCAGAAAAAAACTTTAAAAATTAAAAAAAAAAAAAAATTTTTGTTTTTATTTGGTGGAGAGTGAGGGGGGATTAGTTGAAATAACTATAATAAAATAATAACTATATAAAACTTGGACATCTCAAAAGTTCAGAAAAAAACTTTAAAAATTAAAAAAAAAAAAAAATTTTTGTTTTTATTTGGTGGAGAGTGAGGGGGGATTAGTTGAAATAACTATAATAAAATAATAACTATATAAAACTTGGACATCTCAAAAGTTCAGAAAAAAACTTTAAAAATTAAAAAAAAAAAAAAATTTTTGTTTTTATTTGGTGGAGAGTGAGGGGGGATTAGTTGAAATAACTATAATAAAATAATAACTATATAAAACTTGGACATCTCAAAAGTTCAGAAAAAAACTTTAAAAATTAAAAAAAAAAAAAATTTTTGTTTTTATTTGGTGGAGAGTGAGGGGGGATTAGTTGAAATAACTATAATAAAATAATAACTATATAAAACTTGGACATCTCAAAAGTTCAGAAAAAAACTTTAAAAATTAAAAAAAAAAAAAAATTTTTGTTTTTATTTGGTGGAGAGTGAGGGGGGATTAGTTGAAATAACTATAATAAAATAATAACTATATAAAACTTGGACATCTCAAAAGTTCAGAAAAAAACTTTAAAAATTAAAAAAAAAAAAAATTTTTGTTTTTATTTGGTGGAGAGTGAGGGGGGATTAGTTGAAATAACTATAATAAAATAATAACTATATAAAACTTGGACATCTCAAAAGTTCAGAAAAAAACTTTAAAAATTAAAAAAAAAAAAAAATTTTTGTTTTTATTTGGTGGAGAGTGAGGGGGGATTAGTTGAAATAACTATAATAAAATAATAACTATATAAAACTTGGACATCTCAAAAGTTCAGAAAAAAACTTTAAAAATTAAAAAAAAAAAAAAATTTTTGTTTTTATTTGGTGGAGAGTGAGGGGGGATTAGTTGAAATAACTATAATAAAATAATAACTATATAAAACTTGGACATCTCAAAAGTTCAGAAAAAAACTTTAAAAATTAAAAAAAAAAAAAATTTTTGTTTTTATTTGGTGGAGAGTGAGGGGGGATTAGTTGAAATAACTATAATAAAATAATAACTATATAAAACTTGGACATCTCAAAAGTTCAGAAAAAAACTTTAAAAATTAAAAAAAAAAAAAAATTTTTGTTTTTATTTGGTGGAGAGTGAGGGGGGATTAGTTGAAATAACTATAATAAAATAATAACTATATAAAACTTGGACATCTCAAAAGTTCAGAAAAAAACTTTAAAAATTAAAAAAAAAAAAAAATTTTTGTTTTTATTTGGTGGAGAGTGAGGGGGGATTAGTTGAAATAACTATAATAAAATAATAACTATATAAAACTTGGACATCTCAAAAGTTCAGAAAAAAACTTTAAAAATTAAAAAAAAAAAAAAATTTTTGTTTTTATTTGGTGGAGAGTGAGGGGGGATTAGTTGAAATAACTATAATAAAATAATAACTATATAAAACTTGGACATCTCAAAAGTTCAGAAAAAAACTTTAAAAATTAAAAAAAAAAAAAAATTTTTGTTTTTATTTGGTGGAGAGTGAGGGGGGATTAGTTGAAATAACTATAATAAAATAATAACTATATAAAACTTGGACATCTCAAAAGTTCAGAAAAAAACTTTAAAAATTAAAAAAAAAAAAAAATTTTGTTTTTATTTGGTGGAGAGTGAGGGGGGATTAGTTGAAATAACTATAATAAAATAATAACTATATAAAACTTGGACATCTCAAAAGTTCAGAAAAAAACTTTAAAAATTAAAAAAAAAAAAAATTTTTGTTTTTATTTGGTGGAGAGTGAGGGGGGATTAGTTGAAATAACTATAATAAAATAATAACTATATAAAACTTGGACATCTCAAAAGTTCAGAAAAAAACTTTAAAAATTAAAAAAAAAAAAAAATTTTGTTTTTATTTGGTGGAGAGTGAGGGGGGATTAGTTGAAATAACTATAATAAAATAATAACTATATAAAACTTGGACATCTCAAAAGTTCAGAAAAAAACTTTAAAAATTAAAAAAAAAAAAAATTTTTGTTTTTATTTGGTGGAGAGGTAGGGGGGATTAGTTGAAATAACTATAATAAAATAATAACTATATAAAACTTGGACATCTCAAAAGTTCAGAAAAAAACTTTAAAAATTAAAAAAAAAAAAAAATTTTTGTTTTTATTTGGTGGAGAGTGAGGGGGGATTAGTTGAAATAACTATAATAAAATAATAACTATATAAAACTTGGACATCTCAAAAGTTCAGAAAAAAACTTTAAAAATTAAAAAAAAAAAAAAATTTTTGTTTTTATTTGGTGGAGAGTGAGGGGGGATTAGTTGAAATAACTATAATAAAATAATAACTATATAAAACTTGGACATCTCAAAAGTTCAGAAAAAAACTTTAAAAATTAAAAAAAAAAAAAAATTTTTGTTTTTATTTGGTGGAGAGTGAGGGGGGATTAGTTGAAATAACTATAATAAAATAATAACTATATAAAACTTGGACATCTCAAAAGTTCAGAAAAAAACTTTAAAAATTAAAAAAAAAAAAAAATTTTTGTTTTTATTTGGTGGAGAGTGAGGGGGGATTAGTTGAAATAACTATAATAAAATAATAACTATATAAAACTTGGACATCTCAAAAGTTCAGAAAAAAACTTTAAAAATTAAAAAAAAAAAAAATTTTTGTTTTTATTTGGTGGAGAGTGAGGGGGGATTAGTTGAAATAACTATAATAAAATAATAACTATATAAAACTTGGACATCTCAAAAGTTCAGAAAAAAACTTTAAAAATTAAAAAAAAAAAAAAATTTTGTTTTTATTTGGTGGAGAGTGAGGGGGGATTAGTTGAAATAACTATAATAAAATAATAACTATATAAAACTTGGACATCTCAAAAGTTCAGAAAAAAACTTTAAAAATTAAAAAAAAAAAAAAATTTTTGTTTTTATTTGGTGGAGAGTGAGGGGGGATTAGTTGAAATAACTATAATAAAATAATAACTATATAAAACTTGGACATCTCAAAAGTTCAGAAAAAAACTTTAAAAATTAAAAAAAAAAAAAAAATTTTGTTTTTATTTGGTGGAGAGTGAGGGGGGATTAGTTGAAATAACTATAATAAAATAATAACTATATAAAACTTGGACATCTCAAAAGTTCAGAAAAAAACTTTAAAAATTAAAAAAAAAAAAAAATTTTTGTTTTTATTTGGTGGAGAGTGAGGGGGGATTAGTTGAAATAACTATAATAAAATAATAACTATATAAAACTTGGACATCTCAAAAGTTCAGAAAAAAACTTTAAAAATTAAAAAAAAAAAAAAATTTTTGTTTTTATTTGGTGGAGAGTGAGGGGGGATTAGTTGAAATAACTATAATAAAATAATAACTATATAAAACTTGGACATCTCAAAAGTTCAGAAAAAAACTTTAAAAATTAAAAAAAAAAAAAAATTTTTGTTTTTATTTGGTGGAGAGTGAGGGGGGATTAGTTGAAATAACTATAATAAAATAATAACTATATAAAACTTGGACATCTCAAAAGTTCAGAAAAAAACTTTAAAAATTAAAAAAAAAAAAAAATTTTTGTTTTTATTTGGTGGAGAGTGAGGGGGGATTAGTTGAAATAACTATAATAAAATAATAACTATATAAAACTTGGACATCTCAAAAGTTCAGAAAAAAACTTTAAAAATTAAAAAAAAAAAAAAATTTTTGTTTTTATTTGGTGGAGAGTGAGGGGGGATTAGTTGAAATAACTATAATAAAATAATAACTATATAAAACTTGGACATCTCAAAAGTTCAGAAAAAAACTTTAAAAATTAAAAAAAAAAAAAAATTTTTGTTTTTATTTGGTGGAGAGTGAGGGGGGATTAGTTGAAATAACTATAATAAAATAATAACTATATAAAACTTGGACATCTCAAAAGTTCAGAAAAAAACTTTAAAAATTAAAAAAAAAAAAAAAATTTTGTTTTTATTTGGTGGAGAGTGAGGGGGGATTAGTTGAAATAACTATAATAAAATAATAACTATATAAAACTTGGACATCTCAAAAGTTCAGAAAAAAACTTTAAAAATTAAAAAAAAAAAAAAAATTTTTTTTTTCCCCCCAAACAATTCAAGAATTCGATGGCCTTTCAAAAAAAATCAACAGCTTTATTCCGAAGAGGAAGATTCAACAAATTGTCTGTGAGTGAAGGGAAATCGGTCATCTCGTTACCAGTGTTCGAATCAACACCAGCGTTCGAGTCTTTAGATAATGTCCGTTCACTTGTACGCCTCTCTGGCGTCCTAATTCCAATTGCACTACCAGGCGTACCAGTCCGGGGACTGCTAGCTCCACTTCGAAACGAACAACTGCCTGGAGATTTTGAATCGGGTCTGAGAAAAGACGGCGATTTTTGTGCGTGTCGTGGGGTTGGACTGTAACTGGCTCTTAAAGCTTTGTCTGTGTTGCTCTTGATGCGTAGGCTGTGGCTCGCAAGACGTTGGGCAGCTGGGGACATGTGGTTTAATTTATCCGTTGCACTCATACCAAAGCGAGGGGACATGGATAAAGGGCTGAAAGACAAAAATAATAAGGGTCAACATTTTAATATTTTTCATCAATTTATCAAGAAAAGAAAAAAAAAAAGGAGGCATTCCGGCATATTTTTCGAGACATTTCATTATTGCATTTACCTCCCCTGTTTTCTAGATGGTGATGGATGATTTAGTGTCTCCGACGAAACATCTTCCAACACATATTACGTATCTCTACAATTATATAAATGCAACTTTGTGTTTGTGTGTGAGTTCGTTCCTTATAAACTCCGAAATGGCTGAAATTTCTTTAAAAGTTACAGAACTTTAGTGTATAATTTTACCTGTTCATATTTGACTTTTAATTGCAGTATTTTAGTGTTCACGTCAGTTCCGTTTTTCCCATTAATTGACCTAACACACATACACACACATATATATATATATATATATATATATATATATATATATACACATTCTAGCAGTTCAGCCTGGCTTTGGTCTGGCCCTACGTACTATTAATAACTTTATGTGTGTATGCATGTATATATTAAAAAGTTCGATTCATGTCCAGGAAACCTACATTTAAAATTTCAAGTGTTTAAAACCCAAAATTGGCGGAGGAGTTTGGTAGACTCTTCAAAAGTTAACTAACTCTTTCAACTTTGACCCCTTGGCAGCCAGATTTTCGTCTCCAAAAATAAAAAAAAACCCTTTGAACCGAGAAAGCAAACAAATGAGCTTACGAAACCCACTTAAAATATTCACTTTTTAGATGACAAAACATCGTTATACAACGTAATATATATATATGTGGATGTGGATGACTATATATATATATATATATATATATATATATATATATATATATACACACAACTATCATCAGTAAAACCATTTCTTTCTATGTTGTCGCTCAGCAACAATGATAGAACAACGGGCTGTGAAAATTCTACTGTGGGTAATTTGATAGCATTTTTTTTTTTTTTTTTTTGCATGACGTGGTCTGTAGGTTCAAACCCCGCAATGTGAATTTCTTAATTTTTTTTTTATTAACTGCGAAGAATTTTATAAGACTTGAAAATTTACGTTTTATTTTTTATTTTTTTTTGCATTCTGGTCGTTCAACATGCTTAAACATATTTTTTAGCAATTTATCAAGAAAAAAAAAAAAGGAGGCATTCCGGCATATTTTTCGAGACATTTCATTACTGCATTACCTCCCCTGTTTTCTAGATGGTGATAGATAATTTGGCGTCCCCGACGAAACATCTTCCAACACATATTATATATCTCTACAATTATATAAATGCAACTTTGTCTGTGTGTGCGTGTGTGTGACTTCGTTCCTTATAAACTCCGAAATGGCTGAACAGATTTTCTTTAAAAGTTACAGAACTTTAGTGTATAAGTCTGGGAGTGATCTTAGTTAAGTTTTGTCTCAAAATACCCCCGATAATTGAAACCGTTATTTTAATTCATCATCACTAAAGCCATTTTTTCCATGTCGTTAATTAGCAACATTCTACTGTGGGTAAGGGTTGATAGCGTGTTTTTTTTTTTTTTGCATGACATGGTCTGTAGGTTCGAACCCCGAATGTAAATTTCTTAATTTTATTTTTTCTTAACTGCAAAGAATTTTATAAGACTTGAAAATTTAGTTTTTTTTTTTTTTTTTTTGCATTCTGGTCATACAATATGCTTAAACATGATATTTTAATTTATGCAGATTGCATACATATTATAAAATTAATCCTCTGTTGATTATTATATACTAGCATGGGTGCCCGGCATTGCCTGGGTGTTTGGAGGTGTATGCTGAGCAAAAAAAAAAAGGGAAATTTTTTTAATTTGACCCCTATTATGACCCCTTAACATTTATTGTTTTGGGCTCAAATCAAGTTATTAGATTAGATCCATGTCCAAGGAACCTATATCTAAAATTTCAAGTGCTTAGACCCAAAATTGTCGGAGGAGTTTGGTAGCGTTCTCAAAGGTCAAACGTTGAACTTTAACTACTTAACAGCCAAATTTCTGGCCGAACCCCGATCACATATATTTTCTCAAATCTCAGTATCCTGTATATCAAATTTCGAGTCTGTAGACTGAAAATTGATAGAGTTATTGCGTAGGGAAATGTACACACACAGACACGTTCATTTTTATAGATATATAGATTACGAGGAATAATTTGGCCGGTGGATTAATTCGCAAAAAAATTTAAAAAATAATGATGATATTGTAAATCATCAAATTCCGTCTGTGTTTGTTTACAATATCATGTCAGCTGATATTTGGGCTTGACGATGAATGCCCTGGAAAAGTAACTTCTGATTAATGTTTAGTTTTAAACTATGCGAATGATGAAATGATTTGCATTGATTTTAAATGGTACCTCTTTTTTTTATCATAAATTGAACTCATTAATAAGAAAAAAAATAAAATGGTGAGTTACACCTGGGCTTGAACAGGAGAGCATTTAATCTGTAGTCGAATGATCTACTAGTGAGCTATATCTTCAGATTATAATAAATCTGCTTTTTTTTTTAAGAAGAAATAATTTGCTTAAATTTTATTATCTCCCTTGACAGTGTAACACAAAATATTCCCCTCTTTTTTATCTATAGATAAAAAAGAGAGAAAAGGTATTTTTAAGATCAGATTTTTTTGATTTTCGATAATTTTCAGATGAATTTCTGTATAAAACATATCTAAGAACACTGCCAGAAATATAAATTACTTTTGTGTGAAATTCGCAAAAGATAAGCTCAGCCGTTTGATCAGTGTCCGTGAATTATAAACGACTTTAAAGAAGCCTGAATTTGTTACCTCGTAAAATTTGATGTGATCTTAAAAATAGCTTTTCTCTCTAATATTAGGTTGGTGCAAAAATAATGTCGCTTTTTTTAAAACGTATCTCTTTCTTAATATATACCCGATAAGAAACAATATTATTTTTGCACCAACCTAATAAGTTACCCCAGCCAAGGGAGATAATATTTCAGCAAATTATTTCTTTAGCTGACAGCATATTGTAAACAAACACAGAATTTGATGAACAACATTATTATTTTTTTTATTTTTTATTTTTTGTAAATTAGTTCACCGGGCAAATTATTCCTCATAATATATAATAATCAATAATTAATATAATAATCAATAAGGATCGATTCTATATTAATACATACGCAATCTGCATGAGTTAAAATATCATGTTTAAGTGGATTGTACGACCGGGCAACACCGGGCTGCTGGCTAGTAAATAAATAAATATTAAAGATACTTTAAAAGATACTATATCACATGTAAATTGTATTATGCAAACCTTAAATTTCAATTGTTTTTTGATTAGTTTTCATGAATTATAAATAACTTTAGAGAATTAATTTTATTGCGGACTATTATCCTTATCTTTCTTAGTTGTTGTTGTTGTTGCACGACGTTTCGGCAAACTATTCCTCTGGCCTTCGTCAGGTGGTAACCGTGACGGGATAGGAACTCCGAATCTCCTAACTGCATTCTCAGCAATTACTGCCATCCATAGTTGTCGTCTCACCACGTTTTGGCCAAGTAGCCAAAAAATTCAACCTTGATCGCCTTGTGCAGTGGATAGAGATATTGAATCTCTATGGTTCCAGGTAAGAATTAAGATAGCGGTTTCAATCCTACCCAAAGCTGGCCAGAGACTTACTTGGCCAAAAATGTGGTGAGACGACAACACGACAACAACTATGGAAGGCAGTGAATGCAGTCAGGAGATTCAGAGTTCAACGATAAAATTGTTGCCCTACAAAAGACGACGTGATTCCATTTCCGTTTGATGAAAATCAGTTTTCTTTTTCTTTGCTTTTTTTTTTTTTTTGTTGCAAACCATCTACTAGTTGGCCAGTTGTGTACAAATCCCAAGAGTGGTGATAGGAGCCTTCTATCATGTCTGAAAGTGACACAATGTTCAACGAGTGAGATTGGAGATGCGCCGCTGTACAACTCATGTTCTTTACCAACTCAATTTATGACAACAGGACCATTGCCAGCATCCTGAAAATGTCAACGAGTGAGATCAGAGTGATGAAAACAAAGCAGACTGTGTTTGGCGGCAGGACGCTGTGCCTAACCGTGGTGAGACAACAACAATAGCAATCCGTAAATACATAAATAAAATATTCAAATTACTCATCTCAAAGAATTCCAACAAAAAAAAAAAAATGATACCATTCGGACCAGATAAGAATGAATACTTCGATTTATAAAACCAAAAAAATCCAACGTTGACTGCCCTTCTGGGCCTATGTCATAGAGATGTTGAATCTCTATGGTTCCAGGTAAGAATTATCTGAAGATAGCGGTTTCAATCCTACCCAAAGTCCTCCAGAGGCTTAGTTGGCCAAAGCGTGGTGGGACGAAAACAACTATGGATGGCAGTAATTGCTGAGAATGCAGTTAGGAGATCTGGAGTTCCTATACGAAGGCCAGAGGAATAATTAGCCGAAACGTCGTGAAACAACTAAGGAAGATGAGAAAAATAGTCCGCAATAAATAAATTAATAAATAATTACTCATCTCAATAATGAATAATGAATCCAATTAAATAATGTATAGACTTTAGAGAAGCAAGAATTTCTTACCTGGTAAAATTTGACGTGACTCGTTTCAAGGCATCTTGTTTTTTGGTACGGTGCGCCTTGCTAGCTTTTTCGGCAAGTTCGAAGGCAATACGATCACGCTTGGGAGGTTCAGGGATCTAAAAGAAAGAAGAGGAGAAAAATGACGATGCGGGTAGCTTTTTAATATAATTTAATGAAATCAAATGAAGTTTTTGTTGAAGTTACGAGGACGATTTGTCATATTCTCACGGAAAGAGAGTCCATTTATGGTTGACGTTCAGCTGAGAGAAAAAGCAACATCACAAAATTAACTCACTACCACATAATAATTCTTTTTATAACTCACTACTACATAATAATTTTTTATAACTCACTACCACATAATAATTCTTATTATAACTCACTACCACATAATAATTCTTTTATAACTCACTACCACATAATAATGCTTTTATAACTCACTACCACATAATAATTCTTTTATAACTCACTACCACACAATAATTCTTATTATAACTCACTACCATATAATAATTCTTTTATAACTCACTACCACATAATAATTCTTTTATAACTCACTACCACATAATAATTCTTTTATAACTCACTACCACATAATAATTCTTTTATAACTCATTACCACATAATAATTCTTTTATAACTCACTACCACATAATAATTCTTTTATAACTCACTACCACATAATAATTCTTTTATAACTCACTACCACATAATAATTCTTTTATAACTCACTACCACATAATAATTCTTTTATAACTCACTACCACATAATAATTCTTTTATAACTCACTACCACATAATAATTCTTTTATAACTCACTACCACATAATAATTCTTTTATAACTCACTACCACACAATAATTCTTATTATAACTCACTACCACATAATGATTCTTTTATAACTCACTACCACATAATGATTCTTTTATAACTCACTACCACATAATAATTCTTTTATAACTCACTACCACATAATAATTCTTTTATAACTCACTACCACATAATAATTCTTTTATAACTCATTACCACATAATAATTCTTTTATAACTCACTACCACATAATAATTCTTTTATAACTCACTACCACAGATTAATTCTTTTTATAACTCACTACCACATAATAATTCTTTTATAACTCACTACCACATAATAATTCTTTTATAACTCACTACCACATAATACTTCTTTTATAACTCACTACCACATAATAATTCTTTTTATAACTCACTACCACATAATAATTCTTTTTATAACTCACTACCACATAATAATTCTTTTTATAACTCACTACCACATAATAATTCTTTTATAACTCACTACCACATAATAATTCTTTTATAACTCACTACCACATAATAATTCTTTTATAACTCACTACCACATAATAATTCTTTTATAACTCACTACCACATAATTATTCTTTTATAACTCACTACCACATAATAATTCTTTTATAACTCACTACCACATAATAATTCTTTTATAACTCACTACCACATAATTATTCTTTTATAACTCACTACCACATAATTATTCTTTTATAACTCACTACAACATAATAATTCTTTTATAACTCACTACCACATAATAATTCTTTTTATAATTCACTACCACATAATTATTCTTTTATAACTCACTACCACATAATTATTCTTTTTATAACTCGTTACCACATAATAATTCTTTTATAACTCACTACCACATAATAATTCTTAATAGTGAGTTTATAATAATCATAATTATTATGCGGTAGTGAGTTTATAATAATCATTATAATTATTATGTGGTAGTGACTTTATAATAATCATTATAATTATTATGTGGTAGTGAGTTTATAATAATCATTATAATTATTATATGGTAGTGAGTTTATAATAATTATTATAATTATTATGTGGTAGTGAGTTTATAATAATCATTATAATTATTATGTTGTAGTGAGTTTATAATAATCATTATAATTATTATGTGGTAGTGAGTTTATAATAATCATTATAATTATTATGTGGTAGTGAGTTTATAATAATTATTATAATTATTATGTGGTAGTGAGTTTATAATAATCATTATAATTATTATGTGGTAGTGAGTTTATAATAATCATCATAATTATTATGTGGTAGTGAGTTTATAATAATCATTATAATTATTTTGTGGTAGTGAGTTTATAATATTCATTATAATTATTATGTGGTAGTGAGTTTATAATAATTATTGTGGTAGTGAGTTTATAATAATCATTATAATTATTTTGTGGTAGTGAGTTATAAAAGAATTATGTGGTAATGAGTTATAAAAGAATTATTATGTGGTAGTGAGTTATAAAAGAATTATTATGTGGTAGTGAGTTATAAAAGAATTATTATGTGGTAGTGAGTTATAAAAGAATTATTATGTGGTAGTGAGTTATAATAAGAATTATTATGTGGTAGTGAGTTATAAAAGAATTATTATGTGGTAACGAGTTATAAAAAGAATAATTATGTGGTAGTGAGTTATAAAAGAATAATTATGTGGTAGTGAGTTATAAGAGAATAATTATGTGGTAGTGAGTTATAAAAGAATAATTATAATAATAACAATTCTTTTATAACTCACTACCACATAATAATTCTTTTATAACTCATTACCACATAATAATTCTTTTATAACTAACTACCACATAATAATTCTTTTATAACTCACTACCACATAATAATTCTTTTATAACTCACTACCACATAATAATTCTTTTATAACTCACTACCACATAATTATTCTTTTATAACTCACTACCACATAATTATTCTTTTATAACTCACTACCACATAATAATTCTTTTTATAACTCGCTACCACATAATAATTCTTTTATTACTCACTCCCACATAATAATTCTTTTATAACTCACTACCACATAATAATTCTTATTATAACTCACTACCACATAACAATTCTTTTATAACTCACTACCACATAATAATTCTTTTATAACTCACTACCACATAATAATTCTTTTATAACTCACTACCACATAATAATTCTTTTATAAGTAATTACCACATAATTCTTTTATAACTCACTACCACATAATAATTAAAATGATTATTATAAACTACCTACCACAATAATTATTATAAACTCACTACCACATAATAATTATAATGATTATTATAAACTCACTACCACAAAATAATTATAATGATTATTATACACTCACTACCACATAATAATTATGATGATTATTATAAACTCACTACCACATAATAATTATGATGATTATTATAAACTCACTACCACATAATAATTATGATGATTATTATAAACTCACTACCACATAATAATTATGATGAGTATTATAAACTAACTACCACATAATAATTATAATGATTATTATAAACTCACTACCACATAATAATTATGATGATTATTATAAACTCACTACCACATAATAATTATGATGATTATTATAAACTCACTACCACATAATAATTATGATGATTATTATACACTCACTACCACATAATAATTATAATGATTATTATAAACTCACTACCACATAATAATTATAATGATTATTATAAACTCACTACCACATAATAATTATAATGATTATTATAAACTCACTACCATATAATAATTATAATAATTATTATAAACTCACTACCACATAATAATTATAATGATTATTATAAACTCACTACCACATAATAATTATAATGATTATTATAAACTCACTACCACATAATAATTATAATGATTATTATAAACTCACTACCACATAATAATTATAATGATTATTATACACTCACTACCACATAATAATTATAATAATTATTATAAACTCACTACCATATAATAATTATAATGATTATTATAAACTCACTACCACATAATAATTATAATGATTATTATAAACTCACTACCACATAATAATTATAATGATTATTATAAACTCACTACCGCATAATAATTATCATTATTATAAACTCACTACCACATAATAATTATAATGATTATTATAAACTCACTACCACATAAAAATTATAATGATTATTATAAACTCACTACCACATAATAATTATAATAATTATTATAAACTCACTACCACATAATAATTATAATAATTATTATAAACTCACTACCACATAATAATTATAATAATTATTATAAACTTACTACCACATAATAATTATAATGATTATTATAAACTCACTACCACGTAATAATTATAATGATTATTATAAACTCACTACCACATAATAATTATAATGATTATTATAAACTCACCACCACATAATAATTATAATGATTATTATAAACTCACCACCACATAATAATTATAATGATTATTATACACTCACTACCACATAATAATTATAATAATTATTATAAACTCACTACCACATAATAATTAAAACAATTATTATAAACTCACTACCACATAATAATTATAATGATTATTATAAACTCACTACCACATAATAATTATAATGATTATTATAAACTCACTACCACATAATAATTATAATAATTATTATAAACTCACTACCACATAATAATTCTTTTATAACTCATTACCACATAATAATTCTTTTATAACTCACTACCACATAATAATTCTTTTATAACTCACTACCACATAATAATTCTTTTTATAACTCACTACCACATAATAATTCTTTTTATAACTCACTACCACATAATAGTTCTTTTATAACTCACTACCACATAATAATTCTTTTATAACTCACTACCACATAATAATTCTTTTATAACTCACTACCACATAATAATTCTTTTATAACTCACTACCACATAATAATTATAATGATTATTATAAACTCACTACCACAAAATAATTATAATGATTATTATAAACTTACTACCACATAATAATTATGATGATTATTATAAACTCACTACCACATAATAATTATGATGATTATTATAAACTCACTACCACATAATAATTATGATGATTATTATAAACTCACTACCACATAATAATTATGATGATTATTATAAACTCACTACCACATAATAATTATAATATTTATTATAAACTCACTACCACATAATAATTATAATGAT
Source organism: Euprymna scolopes (assembly GCF_053919585.1). Lineage (NCBI taxonomy): Eukaryota > Metazoa > Mollusca > Cephalopoda > Sepiida > Sepiolidae > Euprymna > Euprymna scolopes. The sequence goes on along the minus strand of NC_136526.1, from coordinate 1,736,427 downwards.
TATTATAAACTCACTACCACATAATAATTATAATGATTATTATAAACTCACTACCACATAATAATTATAATAATTATTATAAACTCATTACCACATAATAATTCTTTAATAACTCACTACCACATAATAATTCTTTTATAACTCACTACCACATAATAATTCTGTTTATAACTCACTACCACATAATAATTCTTTTTATAACTCACTACCACATAATAATTCTTTTTATAACTCACTACCACATAATAATTCTTTTTATAACTCACTGCCACATAATAATTCTTTTATAACTCACTACCACATAATAATTCTTTTATAACTCACTACCACATAATAATTCTTTTTATAACTCACTACCACATAATAATTCTTTTTATAACTCACTACCACATAATAATTCTTTTTATAACTCACTACCACATAATAACTCTTTTATAACTCACTACCACATAATAATTCTTTTATAACTCACTACCACATAATAATTCTTTTATAACTCACTACCACATAATAATTCTTTTATAACTCACTACCACATAATAATTCTTTTTATAACTCACTACCACATAATAATTCTTTTTATAACTCACTACCACATAATAATTCTTTTTTAACTCACTACCACATAATAATTCTTTTTTAACTCACTACCCCATAATAATTCTTTTATAACTCACTACCACATAATAATTCTTTTATAACTCACTACCACATAATAATTCTTTTATAACTCACTACCACATAATAATTCTTTTATAACTCACTACCACATAATAATTCTTTTATAACTCACTACCACATAATAATTCTTTTATAACTCACTACCACATAATAATTCTTTTTATAACTCACTACCACATAATAATTCTTTTTATAACTCACTACCACATAATAATTCTTTTATAACTCACTCCCACATAATAATTCTTTTATAACTCACTACCACATAATAATTCTTTTTATAACTCACTACCACATAATAATTCTTTTTATAACTCACTACCACATAATAATTCTTTTTATAACTCACTACCACATAATAACTCTTTTATAACTCACTACCACATAATAATTCTTTTATAACTCACTACCACATAATAATTCTTTTATAACTCACTACCACATAATAATTCTTTTATAACTCACTACCACATAATAATTCTTTTATAATGCACTACCACATAATAATTCTTTTATAACTCACTACCACATAATAATTCTTTTTTTAACTCACTACCACATAATAATTCTTTTTTAACTCACTACCACATTATAATTCTTTTATAACTCACTACCACATAATAATTCTTTTATAACTCACTACCACATAATAATTCTTTTATAACTCACTACCACATAATAATTCTTTTATAACTCACTACCACATAATAATTCTTTTATAACTCACTACCACATAGTAATTCTTTTTATAACTCATTACCACATAATAATTCTTTTATAACTCACTACCACATAATAATTCTTATTATAACTCACTACAACATAATAATTCTTTTATAACTCACTACCACATAATAATTCTTTTATAACTCACTACCACATAATAATTCTTTTATAACTCACTACCACATAATAATTCTTTTTATAACTCACTACCACATAATAATTCTTTTATAACTCACTACCACATAATAATTCTTTTATAACTCACTACCACATAATAATTCTTTTATAACTCACTACCACATAATAATTCTTTTTATAACTCACTACCACATAATAATTCTTTTATAACTCACTACCACATAATAATTCTTTTTATAACTCACTACCACATAATAATTCTTTTTATAACTCACTACCACATAATAATTCTTTTTATAACTCACTACCACATAATAATTCTTTTTATAACTCACTACCACATAATAATTCTTTTTATAACTCACTACCACATAATAATTCTTTTATAACTCACTACCACATAATAATTCTTTTATAACTCACTACCACATAATAATTCTTTTATAACTCACTACCACATAATAATTCTTTTATAACTCACTACCACATAATAATTCTTTTATAACTCACTACCACATAATAATTCTTTTTATAACTCACTACCACATAATAATTCTTTTTATAACTCACTACCACATAATAATTCTTTTATAACTCACTACCACATAATAATTCTTTTATAACTCACTACCACATAATAATTCTTTTTATAACTCACTACCACATAATAATTCTTTTATAACTCACTACCACATAATAATTCTTATTATAACTCACTACCACATAATAATTCTTTTATAACTCACTACCACATAATAATTCTTTTTATAACTCACTACCACATAATAATTCTTTTATAACTCACTACCACATAATAATTCTTATTATAACTCACTACCACATAATAATTCTTTTATAACTCACTACCACATAATAATTCTTTTTATAACTCACTACCACATAATAATTCTTTTATAACTCACTACCACATAATAATTCTTTTATAACTCACTACCATATAATAATTCTTTTATAACTCACTACCACATAATAATTCTTTTATAACTCACTACCACATAATAATTCTTTTATAACTCACTACCACATAATAATTCTTTTATAACTCACTACGACATAATTATTCTTTTATAACTCACTACCACATAATAATTCTTTTATAACTCACTACCACATAATAATTCTTTTATAACTTACTACCACATAATAATTCTTTTATAACTCACTACCACATAATTATTCTTTTATAACTCACTACCACATAATTATTCTTTTATAACTCACTACCACATAATAATTCTTTTTATAACTCACTACCACATAATAATTCTTTTATAACTCACTACCACATAATAATTCTTTTATAACTCACTACCACATCATAATTCTTATTATAACTCACTACCACATAATAATTCTTTTATAACTCACTACCACATAATAATTCTTTTATAACTCACTACCACATAATAATTCTTTTATAACTCACTACCACATAATAATTCTTTTATAACTCATTACCACATAATTCTTTTATAACTCACTACCACATAATAATTATAATGATTATTATAAACTCACTACCACAATAATTATTATAAACTCACTACCACATAATAATTATAATGATTATTATAAACTCACTACCACAAAATAATTATAATGATTATTATAAACTCACTACCACATAATAATTATGATCATTATTATAAACTCACTACCACATAATAATTATGATGATTATTATAAACTCACTACCACATAATAATTATGATGATTATTATAAACTCACTACCACATAATAATTATGATGATTATTATAAACTCACTACCACATAATAATTATGATGATTATTATAAATTCACTACCACATAATAATTATGATGATTATTATAAACTCACTACCACATAATAATTATAATGATTATTATAAACTCACTACCACATAATAATTATAATGATTATTATAAACTCACTACCACATAATAATTATAATGATTATTATAAACTCACTACCACATAATAATTATAATGATTATTATAAACTCACTACCACACAATAATTATAATGATTATTATAAACTCACTACCGCATAATAATTATGATTATTATAAACTCACTACTACATAATAATTATAATGATTATTATAAACTCACTACCACATAAAATTATAATGATTATTATAAACTCACTACCACATAATAATTATAATAATTATTATAAACTCACTACCACATAATAATTATAATAATTATTATAAACTCACTACCACATAATAATTATAATAATTATTATAAACTCACTACCACATAATAATTATAATAATTATTATAAACTCACTACCACATAATAATTATAATGATTATTATAAACTCACTACCACATAATAATTATAATGATTATTATAAACTCACTACCACATAATAATTATAATGATTATTATAAACTCACTACCACATAATAATTATAATGATTATTATAAAATCACTACCACATAATAATTATAATGATTATTATAAACTCACTACCACATAATAATTATAATGATTATTATAAACTCACTACCACATAATAATTATAATGATTATTATAAACTCACTACCACATAATAATTATAATAATTATTATAAACTCACTACCACATAATAATTCTTTTATAACTCATTACCACATAATAATTCTTTTATAACTCACTACCACATAATAATTCTTTTATAACTCACTACCACATAATAATTCTTTTTATAACTCACTACCACATAATAATTCTTTTTATAACTCACTACCACATAATAATTCTTTTTATAACTCACTACCACATAATAATTCTTTTTATAACTCACTACCACATAATAATTCTTTTATAACTCACTACCACATAATAATTCTTTTTATAACTCACTACCACATAATAATTCTTTTTATAACTCACTACCACATAATAATTCTTTTTATAACTCACTACCACATAATAATTCTTTTATAACTCACTACCACATAATAATTCTTTTATAACTCACTACGACATAATTATTCTTTTATAACTCACTACCACATAATAATTCTTTTATAACTCACTACCACATAATAATTCTTTTATAACTTACTACCACATAATAATTCTTTTATAACTCACTACCACATAATTATTCTTTTATAACTCACTACCACATAATTATTCTTTTATAACTCACTACCACATAATAATTCTTTTTATAACTCACTACCACATAATAATTCTTTTATAACTCACTACCACATAATAATTCTTTTATAACTCACTACCACATCATAATTCTTATTATAACTCACTACCACATAATAATTCTTTTATAACTCACTACCACATAATAATTCTTTTATAACTCACTACCACATAATAATTCTTTTATAACTCACTACCACATAATAATTCTTTTATAACTCATTACCACATAATTCTTTTATAACTCACTACCACATAATAATTATAATGATTATTATAAACTCACTACCACAATAATTATTATAAACTCACTACCACATAATAATTATAATGATTATTATAAACTCACTACCACAAAATAATTATAATGATTATTATAAACTCACTACCACATAATAATTATGATCATTATTATAAACTCACTACCACATAATAATTATGATGATTATTATAAACTCACTACCACATAATAATTATGATGATTATTATAAACTCACTACCACATAATAATTATGATGATTATTATAAACTCACTACCACATAATAATTATGATGATTATTATAAATTCACTACCACATAATAATTATGATGATTATTATAAACTCACTACCACATAATAATTATAATGATTATTATAAACTCACTACCACATAATAATTATAATGATTATTATAAACTCACTACCACATAATAATTATAATGATTATTATAAACTCACTACCACATAATAATTATAATGATTATTATAAACTCACTACCACATAATAATTATAATGATTATTATAAACTCACTACCGCATAATAATTATGATTATTATAAACTCACTACTACATAATAATTATAATGATTATTATAAACTCACTACCACATAAAATTATAATGATTATTATAAACTCACTACCACATAATAATTATAATAATTATTATAAACTCACTACCACATAATAATTATAATAATTATTATAAACTCACTACCACATAATAATTATAATAATTATTATAAACTCACTACCACATAATAATTATAATAATTATTATAAACTCACTACCACATAATAATTATAATGATTATTATAAACTCACTACCACATAATAATTATAATGATTATTATAAACTCACTACCACATAATAATTATAATGATTATTATAAACTCACTACCACATAATAATTATAATGATTATTATAAAATCACTACCACATAATAATTATAATGATTATTATAAACTCACTACCACATAATAATTATAATGATTATTATAAACTCACTACCACATAATAATTATAATGATTATTATAAACTCACTACCACATAATAATTATAATAATTATTATAAACTCACTACCACATAATAATTCTTTTATAACTCATTACCACATAATAATTCTTTTATAACTCACTACCACATAATAATTCTTTTATAACTCACTACCACATAATAATTCTTTTTATAACTCACTACCACATAATAATTCTTTTTATAACTCACTACCACATAATAATTCTTTTTATAACTCACTACCACATAATAATTCTTTTTATAACTCACTACCACATAATAATTCTTTTATAACTCACTACCACATAATAATTCTTTTTATAACTCACTACCACATAATAATTCTTTTTATAACTCACTACCACATAATAATTCTTTTTATAACTCACTACCACATAATAATTCTTTTATAACTCATACCACATAATTATTCTTTTATAACTCATTACCACATAATTATTCTTTTATAACTCACTACCACATAATAATTCTTTTTATAACTCACTACCACATAATAATTCTTTTATAACTCACTACCACATAATAATTCTTTTATAACTCACTACCACATAATAATTCTTTTATAACTCACTACCACATAATAATTCTTTTATAACTCACTACCACATAATAATTCTTTTATAACTCACTACCACATAATAATTCTTTTATAACTCATTACCACATAATTCTTTTATAACTCACTACCACATAATAATTATAATGATTATTATAAACTCACTACCACAATAATTATTATAAACTCACTACCACATAATAATTATGATGATTATTATAAACTCACTACCACATAATAATTATGATGATTATTATAAACTCACTACCACATAATAATTATGATGATTATTATAAACTCACTACCACATAATAATTATGATGATTATTATAAACTCACTACCACATAATAATTATAATGATTATTATAAACTCACTACCACATAATAATTATAATGATTATTATAAACTCACTACCACATAATAATTATAATGATTATTATAAACTCACTACCGCATAATAATTATGATTATTATAAACTCACTACCACATAATAATTATAATGATTATTATAAACTCACTACCACATAAAAATTATAATGATTATTATAAACTCACTACCACATAATAATTATAATAATTATTATAAACTCACTACCACATAATAATTATAATAATTATTATAAACTCACTACCACATAATAATTATAATAATTATTATAAACTCACTACCACATAATAATTATAATGATTATTATAAACTCACTACCACATAATAATTATAATGATTATTATAAACTCACTACCACATAATAATTATAATGATTATTATAAACTCACTACCACATAATGATTATAATAATTATTATAAACTCACTACCACATAATAATTATAATAATTATTATAAACTGACTACCACATAATAATTATAATGATTATTATAAACTCACTACCACATAATAATTATAATGATTATTATAAACTCACTACCACATAATAATTATAATAATTATTATAAACTCACTACCACATAATAATTCTTTTATAACTCATTACCACATAATAATTCTTTTATAACTCACTACCACATAATAATTCTTTTATAACTCACTACCACATAATAATTCTTTTATAACTCACTACCACATAATAATTCTTTTTATAACTCACTACCACATAATAATTCTTTTTATAACTCACTACCACATAATAATTCTTTTTATAACTCACTACCACATAATAATTCTTTTATAACTCACTACCACATAATAATTCTTTTTATAACTCACTACCACATAATAATTCTTTTTATAACTCACTACCACATAATAATTCTTTTTATAACTCACTACCACATAATAATTCTTTTTATAACTCACTACCACATAATAATTCTTTTTATAACTCACTACCACATAATAATTCTTTTATAACTCACTACCACATAATAATTCTTTTAAAACTCACTACCACATAATAATTCTTTTATAACTCACTACCACATAATAATTCTTTTAAAACTCACTACCACATAATAATTCTTTTATAACTCACTACCACATAATAATTCTTTTTATAACTCACTACCACATAATAATTCTTTTATAACTCACTACCACATAATAATTCTTTTATAACTCACTACCACATAATAATTCTTTTATAACTCACTACCACATAATAATTCTTTTTATAACTCACTACCACATAATAATTCTTTTATAACTCACTACCACATAATAATTCTTATTATAACTCACTACCACATAATAATTCTTTTTATAACTCACTACCACATAATAATTCTTTTATAACTCACTACCACATAATAATTCTTTTATAACTCACTACCACATAATAATTCTTTTATAACTCACTACCACATAATAATTCTTTTATAACTCACTACCACATAATAATTCTTTTATAACTCACTACCACATAATTATTCTTTTATAACTCACTGCCACATAATAATTCTTTTATAACTCACTGCCACATAATAATTCTTTTATAACTCACTACCACATAATAATTCTTTTATAACTCACTACCACATAATTATCCTTTTATAACTCACTACCACATAATTATTCTTTTATAACTCACTACCACATAATAATTCTTTTTATAACTCACTACCACATAATAATTCTTTTATAACTCACTACCACATAATAATTATAATGATTATTATAAACTTACTACCACATAATAATTATGATGATTATTATAAACTCACTACCACATAATAATTATGATGATTATTATAAACTCACTACCACATAATAATTATGATGATTATTATAAACTCACTACCACATAATAATTATGATGATTATTATAAACTCACTACCACATAATAATTATAATAATTATTATAAACTCACTACCACATAATAATTATAATGATTATTATAAACTCACTACCACATAATAATTATAATGATTATTATAAACTCACTACCACATAATAATTATAATAATTATTATAAACTCATTACCACATAATAATTCTTTAATAACTCACTACCACATAATAATTCTTTTATAACTCACTACCACATAATAATTCTGTTTATAACTCACTACCACATAATAATTCTTTTTATAACTCACTACCACATAATAATTCTTTTTATAACTCACTACCACATAATAATTCTTTTTATAACTCACTGCCACATAATAATTCTTTTATAACTCACTACCACATAATAATTCTTTTATAACTCACTACCACATAATAATTCTTTTTATAACTCACTACCACATAATAATTCTTTTTATAACTCACTACCACATAATAATTCTTTTTATAACTCACTACCACATAATAACTCTTTTATAACTCACTACCACATAATAATTCTTTTATAACTCACTACCACATAATAATTCTTTTATAACTCACTACCACATAATAATTCTTTTATAACTCACTACCACATAATAATTCTTTTTATAACTCACTACCACATAATAATTCTTTTTATAACTCACTACCACATAATAATTCTTTTTTAACTCACTACCACATAATAATTCTTTTTTAACTCACTACCACATAATAATTCTTTTATAACTCACTACCACATAATAATTCTTTTATAACTCACTACCACATAATAATTCTTTTATAACTCACTACCACATAATAATTCTTTTATAACTCACTACCACATAATAATTCTTTTATAACTCACTACCACATAATAATTCTTTTATAACTCACTACCACATAATAATTCTTTTTATAACTCACTACCACATAATAATTCTTTTTATAACTCACTACCACATAATAATTCTTTTATAACTCACTACCACATAATAATTCTTTTATAACTCACTACCACATAATAATTCTTTTTATAACTCACTACCACATAATAATTCTTTTTATAACTCACTACCACATAATAATTCTTTTTATAACTCACTACCACATAATAACTCTTTTATAACTCACTACCACATAATAATTCTTTTATAACTCACTACCACATAATAATTCTTTTATAACTCACTACCACATAATAATTTCTTTATAACTCACTACCACATAATAATTCTTTTATAATGCACTACCACATAATAATTCTTTTATAACTCACTACCACATAATAATTCTTTTTAACTCACTACCACATAATAATTCTTTTTTAACTCACTACCACATAATAATTCTTTTATAACTCACTACCACATAATAATTCTTTTATAACTCACTACCACATAATAATTCTTTTATAACTCACTACCACATAATAATTCTTTTATAACTCACTACCACATAATAATTCTTTTATAACTCACTACCACATAATAATTCTTTTATAACTCACTACCACATAATAATTCTTTTATAACTCACTACCACATAATAATTCTTTATAACTCACTACCACATAATAATTCTTATTATAACTCACTACCACATAATAATTCTTTTATAACTCACTACCACATAATAATTCTTTTATAACTCACTACCACATAATAATTCTTTTATAACTCACTACCACATAATAATTCTTTTATAACTCACTACCACATAATAATTCTTTTATAACTCACTACCACATAATAATTCTTTTATAACTCACTACCACATAATAATTCTTTTATAACTCACTACCACATAATAATTCTTTTATAACTCACTACCACATAATAATTCTTTTTATAACTCACTACCACATAATAATTCTTTTTATAACTCACTACCACATAATAATTCTTTTTATAACTCACTACCACATAATAATTCTTTTTATAACTCACTACCACATAATAATTCTTTTTATAACTCACTACCACATAATAATTCTTTTTATAACTCACTACCACATAATAATTCTTTTATAACTCACTACCACATAATAATTCTTTTATAACTCACTACCACATAATAATTCTTTTATAACTCACTACCACATAATAATTCTTTTATAACTCACTACCACATAATAATTCTTTTTATAACTCACTACCACATAATAATTCTTTTTATAACTCACTACCACATAATAATTCTTTTTATAACTCACTACCACATAATAATTCTTTTTATAACTCACTACCACATAATAATTCTTTTATAACTCACTACCACATAATAATTCTTTTTATAACTCACTACCACATAATAATTCTTTTATAACTCACTACCACATAATAATTCTTTTATAACTCACTACCACATAATAATTCTTTTTATAACTCACTACCACATAATAATTCTTTTATAACTCACTACCACATAATAATTCTTTTTATAACTCACTACCACATAATAATTCTTTTATAACTCACTACCACATAATAATTCTTTTATAACTCACTACCACATAATAATTCTTTTATAACTCACTACCACATAATAATTCTTTTATAACTCACTACCACATAATAATTCTTTTATAACTCACTACCACATAATAATTCTTTTATAACTCACTACCACATAATAATTCTTTTATAACTCACTACCACATAATAATTCTTTTATAACTCACTACGACATAATAATTCTTTTATAACTCACTACCACATAATAATTCTTTTATAACTCACTACCACATAATAATTCTTTTATAACTTACTACCACATAATAATTCTTTTATAACTCACTACCACATAATTATTCTTTTATAACTCACTACCACATAATTATTCTTTTATAACTCACTACCACATAATAATTCTTTTTATAACTCACTACCACATAATAATTCTTTTATAACTCACTACCACATAATAATTCTTTTATAACTCACTACCACATCATAATTCTTATTATAACTCACTACCACACAATAATTCTTTTATAACTCACTACCACATAATAATTCTTTTATAACTCACTACCACACTACATAATTCTTTTATAACTCACTACCACATAATAATTCTTTTATAACTCATTACCACATAATTCTTTTATAACTCACTACCACATAATAATTATAATGATTATTATAAACTCACTACCACAATAATTATTATAAACTCACTACCACATAATAATTATAATGATTATTATAAACTCACTACCACAAAATAATTATAATGATTATTATAAACTCACTACCACATAATAATTATGATCATTATTATAAACTCACTACCACATAATAATTATGATGATTATTATAAACTCACTACCACATAATAATTATGATGATTATTATAAACTCACTACCACATAATAATTATGATGATTATTATAAACTCACTACCACATAATAATTATGATGATTATTATAAATTCACTACCACATAATAATTATGATGATTATTATAAACTCACTACCACATAATAATTATAATGATTATTATAAACTCACTACCACATAATAATTATAATGATTATTATAAACTCACTACCACATAATAATTATAATGATTATTATAAACTCACTACCACATAATAATTATAATGATTATTATAAACTCACTACCACATAATAATTATAATGATTATTATAAACTCACTACCGCATAATAATTATGATTATTATAAACTCACTACCACATAATAATTATAATGATTATTATAAACTCACTACCACATAAAATTATAATGATTATTATAAACTCACTACCACATAATAATTATAATAATTATTATAAACTCACTACCACATAATAATTATAATAATTATTATAAACTCACTACCACATAATAATTATAATAATTATTATAAACTCACTACCACATAATAATTATAATGATTATTATAAACTCACTACCACATAATAATTATAATGATTATTATAAACTCACTACCACATAATAATTATAATGATTATTATAAACTCACTACCACATAATAATTATAATGATTATTATAAAATCACTACCACATAATAATTATAATGATTATTATAAACTCACTACCACATAATAATTATAATAATTATTATAAACTCACTACCACATAATAATTATAATAATTATTATAAACTCACTACCACATAATAATTATAATGATTATTATAAACTCACTACCACATAATAATTATAATGATTATTATAAACTCTTTACCACATAATAATTATAATGATTATTATAAACTCACTACCACATAATAATTATAATAATTATTATAAACTCACTACCACATAATAATTCTTTTATAACTCATTACCACATAATAATTCTTTTATAACTCACTACCACATAATAATTCTTTTATAACTCACTACCACATAATAATTCTTTTTATAACTCACTACCACATAATAATTCTTTTTATAACTCACTACCACATAATAATTCTTTTTATAACTCACTACCACATAATAATTCTTTTATAACTCACTACCACATAATAATTCTTTTTATAACTCACTACCACATAATAATTCTTTTTATAACTCACTACCACATAATAATTCTTTTTATAACTCACTACCACATAATAATTCTTTTATAACTCACTACCACATAATTATTCTTTTATAACTCATTACCACATAATTATTCTTTTATAACTCACTACCACATAATAATTCTTTTTATAACTCACTACCACATAATAATTCTTTTATAACTCACTACCACATAATAATTCTTTTATAACTCACTACCACATAATAATTCTTTTATAACTCACTACCACATAATAATTCTTTTATAACTCACTACCACATAATAATTCTTTTATAACTCACTACCACATAATAATTCTTTTATAACTCATTACCACATAATTCTTTTATAACTCACTACCACATAATAATTATAATGATTATTATAAACTCACTACCACAATAATTATTATAAACTCACTACCACATAATAATTATGATGATTATTATAAACTCACTACCACATAATAATTATGATGATTATTATAAACTCACTACCACATAATAATTATGATGATTATTATAAACTCACTACCACATAATAATTATGATGATTATTATAAACTCACTACCACATAATAATTATAATGATTATTATAAACTCACTACCACATAATAATTATAATGATTATTATAAACTCACTACCACATAATAATTATAATGATTATTATAAACTCACTACCGCATAATAATTATGATTATTATAAACTCACTACCACATAATAATTATAATGATTATTATAAACTCACTACCACATAAAAATTATAATGATTATTATAAACTCACTACCACATAATAATTATAATAATTATTATAAACTCACTACCACATAATAATTATAATAATTATTATAAACTCACTACCACATAATAATTATAATAATTATTATAAACTCACTACCACATAATAATTATAATGATTATTATAAACTCACTACCACATAATAATTATAATGATTATTATAAACTCACTACCACATAATAATTATAATGATTATTATAAACTCACTACCACATAATAATTATAATGATTATTATAAACTCACTACCACATAATGATTATAATAATTATTATAAACTCACTACCACATAATAATTATAATAATTATTATAAACTCCCTACCACATAATAATTATAATGATTATTATAAACTCACTACCACATAATAATTATAATGATTATTATAAACTCACTACCACATAATAATTATAATAATTATTATAAACTCACTACCACATAATAATTCTTTTATAACTCATTACCACATAATAATTCTTTTATAACTCACTACCACATAATAATTTTTTTATAACTCACTACCACATAATAATTCTTTTTATAACTCACTACCACATAATAATTCTTTTTATAACTCACTACCACATAATAATTCTTTTTATAACTCACTACCACATAATAATTCTTTTATAACTCACTACCACATAATAATTCTTTTATAACTCACTACCACATAATAATTCTTTTTATAACTCACTACCACATAATAATTCTTTTTATAACTCACTACCACATAATAATTCTTTTTATAACTCACTACCACATAATAATTCTTTTTATAACTCACTACCACATAATAATTCTTTTATAACTCACTACCACATAATAATTCTTTTATAACTCACTACCACATAATAATTCTTTTATAACTCACTACCACATAATAATTCTTTTATAACTCACTACCACATAATAATTCTTTTATAACTCACTACCACATAATAATTCTTTTTATAACTCACTACCACATAATAATTCTTTTATAACTCACTACCACATAATAATTCTTTTATAACTCACTACCACATAATAATTCTTTTATAACTCACTACCACATAATAATTCTTTTTATAACTCACTACCACATAATAATTCTTTTATAACTCACTACCACATAATAATTCTTATTATAACTCACTACCACATAATAATTCTTTTATAACTCACTACCACATAATAATTCTTTTTATAACTCACTACCACATAATAATTCTTTTATAACTCACTACCACATAATAATTCTTTTATAACTCACTACCACATAATAATTCTTTTATAACTCACTACCACATAATAATTCTTTTATAACTCACTACCACATAATAATTCTTTTATAACTCACTACCACATAATTATTCTTTTATAACTCACTGCCACATAATAATTCTTTTATAACTCACTACCACATAATAATTCTTTTATAACTCACTACCACATAATTATCCTTTTATAACTCACTACCACATAATTATTCTTTTATAACTCACTACCACATAATAATTCTTTTTATAACTCACTACCACATAATAATTCTTTTATAACTCACTACCACATAATAATTCTTTTATAACTCACTACCACATAATAATTCTTATTATAACTCACTACCACATAATAATTATTTTATAACTCACTACCACATAATAATTCTTTTATAACTCACTACCACATAATAATTCTTTTATAACTCACTACCACATAATAATTCTTTTATAACTCATTACCACATAATTCTTTTATAACTCACTAGCACATAATAATTATAATGATTATTATAAACTAACTACCACAATAATTATTATAAACTCACTACCACATAATAATTATAATGATTATTATAAACTCACTACCACAAAATTATTATAATGATTATTATAAACTCACTACCACATAATAATTATGATGATTATTATAAACTCACTACCACATAATAATTATGATGATTATTATAAACTCACTACCACATAATAATTATGATGATTATTATAAACTCACTACCACATAATAATTATAATGATTATTATAAACTCACTACCACATAATAATTATGATGATTATTATAAACTCACTACCACATAATAATTATAATGATTATTATAAACTCACTACCACATAATAATTATAATGATTATTATAAACTCACTACCATATAATAATTATAATAATTATTATAAACTCACTACCACATAATAATTATAATAATTATTATAAACTCCCTACCACATAATAATTATAATGATTATTATAAACTCACTACCACATAATAATTATAATGATTATTATAAACTCACTACCACATAATAATTATAATAATTATTATAAACTCACTACCACATAATAATTCTTTTATAACTCATTACCACATAATAATTCTTTTATAACTCACTACCACATAATAATTCTGTTATAACTCACTACCACATAATAATTCTTTTATAACTCACTACCACATAATAATTCTTTTTATAACTCACTACCACATAATAATTCTTTTTATAACTCACTACCACATAATAATTCTTTTTATAACTCACTACCACATAATAATTCTTTTATAACTCACTACCACATAATAATTCTTTTATAACTCACTACCACATAATAATTCTTTTTATAACTCACTACCACATAATAATTCTTTTTATAACTCACTACCACATAATAATTCTTTTTATAACTCACTACCACATAATAATTCTTTTATAACTCACTACCACATAATAATTCTTTTATAACTCACTACCACATAATAATTCTTTTATAACTCACTACCACATAATAATTCTTTTATAACTCACTACCACATAATAATTCTTTTATAACTCACTACCACATAATAATTCTTTTTATAACTCACTACCACATAATAATTCTTTTATAACTCACTACCACATAATAATTCTTTTATAACTCACTACCACATAATAATTCTTTTATAACTCACTACCACATAATAATTCTTTTTATAACTCACTACCACATAATAATTCTTTTATAACTCACTACCACATAATAATTCTTATTATAACTCACTACCACATAATAATTCTTTTATAACTCACTACCACATAATAATTCTTTTTATAACTCACTACCACATATTAATTCTTTTATAACTCACTACCACATAATAATTCTTTTATAACTCACTACCACATAATAATTCTTTTATAACTCACTACCACATAATAATTCTTTTATAACTCACTACCACATAATAATTCTTTTATAACTCACTACCACATAATTATTCTTTTATAACTCACTACCACATAATAATTCTTTTATAACTCACTACCACATAATAATTCTTTTATAACTCACTACCACATAATTATCCTTTTATAACTCACTACCACATAATTATTCTTTTATAACTCACTACCACATAATAATTCTTTTTATAACTCACTACCACATAATAATTCTTTTATAACTCACTACCACATAATAATTCTTTTATAACTCACTACCACATAATAATTCTTATTATAACTCACTACCACATAATAATTCTTTTATAACTCACTACCACATAATAATTCTTTTATAACTCACTACCACATAATAATTCTTTTATAACTCACTACCACATAATAATTCTTTTATAACTCATTACCACATAATTCTTTTATAACTCACTAGCACATAATAATTATAATGATTATTATAAACTCACTACCACAATAATTATTATAAACTCACTACCACATAATAATTCTTTTATAACTCACTACCACATAATAATTCTTTTATAACTCACTACCACATAATAATTCTTTTATAACTCACTACCACATAATAATTCTTTTATAATGCACTACCACATAATAATTCTTTTATAACTCACTACCACATAATAATTCTTTTTTAACTCACTACCACATAATAATTCTTTTTTAACTCACTACCACATAATAATTCTTTTATAACTCACTACCACATAATAATTCTTTTATAACTCACTACCACATAATAATTCTTTTATAACTCACTACCACATAATAATTCTTTTATAACTCACTACCACATAATAATTCTTTTATAACTCACTACCACATAATAATTCTTTTTATAACTCACTACCACATAATAATTCTTTTATAACTCACTACCACATAATAATTCTTATTATAACTCACTACAACATAATAATTCTTTTATAACTCACTACCACATAATAATTCTTTTATAACTCACTACCACATAATAATTCTTTTATAACTCACTACCACATAATAATTCTTTTTATAACTCACTACCACATAATAATTCTTTTATAACTCACTACCACATAATAATTCTTTTATAACTCACTACCACATAATAATTCTTTTATAACTCACTACCACATAATAATTCTTTTTATAACTCACTACCACATAATAATTCTTTTATAACTCACTACCACATAATAATTCTTTTTATAACTCACTACCACATAATAATTCTTTTTATAACTCACTACCACATAATAATTCTTTTTATAACTCACTACCACATAATAATTCTTTTTATAACTCACTACCACATAATAATTCTTTTTATAACTCACTACCACATAATAATTCTTTTATAACTCACTACCACATAATAATTCTTTTATAACTCACTACCACATAATAATTCTTTTATAACTCACTACCACATAATAATTCTTTTATAACTCACTACCACATAATAATTCTTTTATAACTCACTACCACATAATAATTCTTTTATAACTCACTACCACATAATAATTCTTTTTATAACTCACTACCACATAATAATTCTTTTTATAACTCACTACCACATAATAATTCTTTTATAACTCACTACCACATAATAATTCTTTTATAACTCACTACCACATAATAATTCTTTTTATAACTCACTACCACATAATAATTCTTTTATAACTCACTACCACATAATAATTCTTATTATAACTCACTACCACATAATAATTCTTTTATAACTCACTACCACATAATAATTCTTTTTATAACTCACTACCACATAATAATTCTTTTATAACTCACTACCACATAATAATTCTTATTATAACTCACTACCACATAATAATTCTTTTATAACTCACTACCACATAATAATTCTTTTTATAACTCACTACCACATAATAATTCTTTTATAACTCACTACCACATAATAATTCTTTTATAACTCACTACCATATAATAATTCTTTTATAACTCACTACCACATAATAATTCTTTTATAACTCACTACCACATAATAATTCTTTTATAACTCACTACGACATAATTATTCTTTTATAACTCACTACCACATAATAATTCTTTTATAACTCACTACCACATAATAATTCTTTTATAACTTACTACCACATAATAATTCTTTTATAACTCACTACCACATAATTATTCTTTTATAACTCACTACCACATAATTATTCTTTTATAACTCACTACCACATAATAATTCTTTTTATAACTCACTACCACATAATAATTCTTTTATAACTCACTACCACATAATAATTCTTTTATAACTCACTACCACATCATAATTCTTATTATAACTCACTACCACATAATAATTCTTTTATAACTCACTACCACATAATAATTCTTTTATAACTCACTACCACATAATAATTCTTTTATAACTCACTACCACATAATAATTCTTTTATAACTCATTACCACATAATTCTTTTATAACTCACTACCACATAATAATTATAATGATTATTATAAACTCACTACCACAATAATTATTATAAACTCACTACCACATAATAATTATAATGATTATTATAAACTCACTACCACAAAATAATTATAATGATTATTATAAACTCACTACCACATAATAATTATGATCATTATTATAAACTCACTACCACATAATAATTATGATGATTATTATAAACTCACTACCACATAATAATTATGATGATTATTATAAACTCACTACCACATAATAATTATGATGATTATTATAAACTCACTACCACATAATAATTATGATGATTATTATAAATTCACTACCACATAATAATTATGATGATTATTATAAACTCACTACCACATAATAATTATAATGATTATTATAAACTCACTACCACATAATAATTATAATGATTATTATAAACTCACTACCACATAATAATTATAATGATTATTATAAACTCACTACCACATAATAATTATAATGATTATTATAAACTCACTACCACATAATAATTATAATGATTATTATAAACTCACTACCGCATAATAATTATGATTATTATAAACTCACTACCACATAATAATTATAATGATTATTATAAACTCACTACCACATAAAATTATAATGATTATTATAAACTCACTACCACATAATAATTATAATAATTATTATAAACTCACTACCACATAATAATTATAATAATTATTATAAACTCACTACCACATAATAATTATAATAATTATTATAAACTCACTACCACATAATAATTATAATGATTATTATAAACTCACTACCACATAATAATTATAATGATTATTATAAACTCACTACCACATAATAATTATAATAATTATTATAAACTCACTACCACATAATAATTCTTTTATGACTCATTACCACATAATAATTCTTTTATAACTCACTACCACATAATAATTCTTTTATAACTCACTACCACATAATAATTCTTTTTATAACTCACTACCACATAATTCTTTTTATAACTCACTACCACATAATAATTCTTTTTATAACTCACTACCACATAATAATTCTTTTATAACTCACTACCACATAATAATTCTTTTTATAACTCACTACCACATAATAATTCTTTTTATAACTCACTACCACATAATAATTCTTTTTATAACTCACTACCACATAATAATTCTTTTATAACTCACTACCACATAATTATTCTTTTATAACTCATTACCACATAATTATTCTTTTATAACTCACTACCACATAATAATTCTTTTTATAACTCACTACCACATAATAATTCTTTTATAACTCACTACCACATAATAATTCTTTTATAACTCACTACCACATAATAATTCTTTTATAACTCACTACCACATAATAATTCTTTTATAACTCACTACCACATAATAATTCTTTTATAACTCACTACCACATAATAATTCTTTTATAACTCATTACCACATAATTCTTTTATAACTCACTACCACATAATAATTATAATGATTATTATAAACTCACTACCACAATAATTATTATAAACTCACTACCACATAATAATTATGATGATTATTATAAACTCACTACCACATAATAATTATGATGATTATTATAAACTCACTACCACATAATAATTATGATGATTATTATAAACTCACTACCACATAATAATTATGATGATTATTATAAACTCACTACCACATAATAATTATAATGATTATTATAAACTCACTACCACATAATAATTATAATGATTATTATAAACTCACTACCACATAATAATTATAATGATTATTATAAACTCACTACCGCATAATAATTAT
Organism: Euprymna scolopes; assembly: GCF_053919585.1. Taxonomy (NCBI): domain Eukaryota; kingdom Metazoa; phylum Mollusca; class Cephalopoda; order Sepiida; family Sepiolidae; genus Euprymna; species Euprymna scolopes. The sequence goes on along the minus strand of NC_136526.1, from coordinate 1,714,722 downwards.
GATTATTATAAACTCACTACCACATAATAATTATAATGATTATTATAAACTCACTACCACATAAAAATTATAATGATTATTATAAACTCACTACCACATAATAATTATAATAATTATTATAAACTCACTACCACATAATAATTATAATAATTATTATAAACTCACTACCACATAATAATTATAATAATTATTATAAACTCACTACCACATAATAATTATAATGATTATTATAAACTCACTACCACATAATAATTATAATGATTATTATAAACTCACTACCACATAATAATTATAATGATTATTATAAACTCACTACCACATAATAATTATAATGATTATTATAAACTCACTACCACATAATGATTATAATAATTATTATAAACTCACTACCACATAATAATTATAATAATTATTATAAACTCCCTACCACATAATAATTATAATGATTATTATAAACTCACTACCACATAATAATTATAATGATTATTATAAACTCACTACCACATAATAATTATAATAATTATTATAAACTCACTACCACATAATAATTCTTTTATAACTCATTACCACATAATAATTCTTTTATAACTCACTACCACATAATAATTCTTTTATAACTCACTACCACATAATAATTCTTTTTATAACTCACTACCACATAATAATTCTTTTTATAACTCACTACCACATAATAATTCTTTTTATAACTCACTACCACATAATAATTCTTTTATAACTCACTACCACATAATAATTCTTTTATAACTCACTACCACATAATAATTCTTTTTATAACTCACTACCACATAATAATTCTTTTTATAACTCACTACCACATAATAATTCTTTTTATAACTCACTACCACATAATAATTCTTTTTATAACTCACTACCACATAATAATTCTTTTATAACTCACTACCACATAATAATTCTTTTATAACTCACTACCACATAATAATTCTTTTATAACTCACTACCACATAATAATTCTTTTATAACTCACTACCACATAATAATTCTTTTATAACTCACTACCACATAATAATTCTTTTTATAACTCACTACCACATAATAATTCTTTTATAACTCACTACCACATAATAATTCTTTTATAACTCACTACCACATAATAATTCTTTTATAACTCACTACCACATAATAATTCTTTTTATAACTCACTACCACATAATAATTCTTTTATAACTCACTACCACATAATAATTCTTATTATAACTCACTACCACATAATAATTCTTTTATAACTCACTACCACATAATAATTCTTTTTATAACTCACTACCACATAATAATTCTTTTATAACTCACTACCACATAATAATTCTTTTATAACTCACTACCACATAATAATTCTTTTATAACTCACTACCACATAATAATTCTTTTATAACTCACTACCACATAATTATTCTTTTATAACTCACTGCCACATAATAATTCTTTTATAACTCACTACCACATAATAATTCTTTTATAACTCACTACCACATAATTATCCTTTTATAACTCACTACCACATAATTATTCTTTTATAACTCACTACCACATAATAATTCTTTTTATAACTCACTACCACATAATAATTCTTTTATAACTCACTACCACATAATAATTCTTTTATAACTCACTACCACATAATAATTCTTATTATAACTCACTACCACATAATAATTATTTTATAACTCACTACCACATAATAATTCTTTTATAACTCACTACCACATAATAATTCTTTTATAACTCACTACCACATAATAATTCTTTTATAACTCATTACCACATAATTCTTTTATAACTCACTAGCACATAATAATTATAATGATTATTATAAACTAACTACCACAATAATTATTATAAACTCACTACCACATAATAATTATAATGATTATTATAAACTCACTACCACAAAATTATTATAATGATTATTATAAACTCACTACCACATAATAATTATGATGATTATTATAAACTCACTACCACATAATAATTATGATGATTATTATAAACTCACTACCACATAATAATTATGATGATTATTATAAACTCACTACCACATAATAATTATAATGATTATTATAAACTCACTACCACATAATAATTATGATGATTATTATAAACTCACTACCACATAATAATTATAATGATTATTATAAACTCACTACCACATAATAATTATAATGATTATTATAAACTCACTACCATATAATAATTATAATAATTATTATAAACTCACTACCACATAATAATTATAATAATTATTATAAACTCCCTACCACATAATAATTATAATGATTATTATAAACTCACTACCACATAATAATTATAATGATTATTATAAACTCACTACCACATAATAATTATAATAATTATTATAAACTCACTACCACATAATAATTCTTTTATAACTCATTACCACATAATAATTCTTTTATAACTCACTACCACATAATAATTCTTTTTATAACTCACTACCACATAATAATTCTTTTATAACTCACTACCACATAATAATTCTTTTATAACTCACTACCACATAATAATTCTTTTATAACTCACTACCACATAATAATTCTTTTATAACTCACTACCACATAATAATTCTTTTATAACTCACTACCACATAATAATTCTTTTTATAACTCACTACCACATAATAATTCTTTTATAACTCACTACCACATAATAATTCTTTTATAACTCACTACCACATAATAATTCTTTTATAACTCACTACCACATAATAATTCTTTTTATAACTCACTACCACATAATAATTCTTTTATAACTCACTACCACATAATAATTCTTATTATAACTCACTACCACATAATAATTCTTTTATAACTCACTACCACATAATAATTCTTTTTATAACTCACTACCACATAATAATTCTTTTATAACTCACTACCACATAATAATTCTTTTATAACTCACTACCACATAATAATTCTTTTATAACTCACTACCACATAATAATTCTTTTATAACTCACTACCACATAATAATTCTTTTATAACTCACTACCACATAATAATTCTTTTATAACTCACTACCACATAATTATTCTTTTATAACTCACTACCACATAATAATTCTTTTATAACTCACTACCACATAATAATTCTTTTATAACTCACTACCACATAATTATCCTTTTATAACTCACTACCACATAATTATTCTTTTATAACTCACTACCACATAATAATTCTTTTTATAACTCACTACCACATAATAATTCTTTTATAACTCACTACCACATAATAATTCTTTTATAACTCACTACCACATAATAATTCTTATTATAACTCACTACCACATAATAATTCTTTTATAACTCACTACCACATAATAATTCTTTTATAACTCACTACCACATAATAATTCTTTTATAACTCACTACCACATAATAATTCTTTTATAACTCATTACCACATAATTCTTTTATAACTCACTAGCACATAATAATTATAATGATTATTATAAACTCACTACCACAATAATTATTATAAACTCACTACCACATAATAATTATAATGATTATTATAAACTCACTACCACAAAATTATTATAATGATTATTATAAACTCACTACCACATAATAATTATGATGATTATTATAAACTCACTACCACATAATAATTATGATGATTATTATAAACTCACTACCACATAATAATTATGATGATTATTATAAACTCACTACCACATAATAATTATAATGATTATTATAAACTCACTACCACATAATAATTATGATGATTATTATAAACTCACTACCACATAATAATTATAATGATTATTATAAACTCACTACCACATAATAATTATAATGATTATTATAAACTCACTACCATATAATAATTATAATAATTATTATAAACTCACTACCACGTAATAATTATAATGATTATTATAAACTCACTACCACATAATAATTATAATGATTATTATAAACTCACTACCACATAATAATTATAATGATTATTATAAACTCACTACCACATAATAATTATAATAATTATTATAAACTCACTACCACATAAAAATTATAATGATTATTATAAACTCACTACCACATAATAATTATAATAATTTTTATAAACTCACTACCACATAATAATTATAATAATTATTATAAACTCACTACCACATAATAATTATAATGATTATTATAAACTCACTACCACATAATAATTATAATGATTATTATAAACTCACTACCGCATAATAATTATAATGATTATTATAAACTCACTACCACATAATAATTATAAAGATTATTATAAACTCACTACCACATAATAATTATAATAATTATTATAAACTCACTACCACATAATAATTATAATAATTATTATAAACTCACTACCACATAATAATTATAATGATTATTATAAACTCACTACCACATAATTATAATTATTATTATAAACTCACTACCACATAATAATTATAATAATTATTATAAACTCACTACCACATAACAATTATAATAATTATTATAAACTCACTACCACATAATAATTATAATAATTATTATAAACTCACTACCACAATAATTATTATAATGATTATTATAAACTCACTACCACATAATAATTATAATGATTATTATAAACTCACTACCACATAATAATTATAATAATTATTATAAACTCACTACCACATAATAATTATAATGATTATTATAAACTCACTACCACATAATAATTATAATGATTATTATAAACTCACTACCACATAATAATTATAATAATTATTATAAACTCACTACCACATAATAATTATAATAATTATTATAAACTCACTACCACATAATAATTATTATAAACTCACTACCACATAATAATTATAATAATTATTATAAACTCACTACCACATAATAATTATAATGATTATTATAAACTCACTACCACATAATAATTATAATGATTATTATAAACTCACTACCACATAATAATTATAATAATTATTATAAACTCACTGGTCTCCTGCTTTATGGTTTTTTAAATCAGAGAGTTGCTTCTCCTAGAAAGGTTGCCTTCATCACGGCTTACGAGAGCCCACTCCACCCCAACACTCACATACATACACACAAACACACATGGTGCTAGTTGGCCGTTGACCCCGAAAAAGGGTTCATTCGCCCTTTGGAAGGTCTTGTTTTTAATCCTTCAGGGAGACTAGCCACCCTCCTCACCAAACAAGTCTGGTGGGGGAACCAGTTTAGTCACCAGTGACCAAACCATGAGGCAGGTATTATTGAGTTACATGGTACCAGTAGCATATGACATGACCTGATATGAATATATATATATATACATATATATATTAGTGTATTTAGGCAGCATTCCTTCATTCAGGCAAACATTATTAAAAACAACAGAGATACCTTGCTTAATGATTCTTTTTTTTCATTTTTTCGATCTTTCGTAAGATTTTTTTAACTTCAAGATGGAAGGTATTTACAAATGTTCCATGGTTCACACGAGCGCTTTCGATTCTTTCTTGAATCATCATCAGTTTTTTTATATAGTGCTTCAAGTATTTTTAATTTTTTACAATTACTTTCTCGTTGCAATGTCCCTGTAGTGAAAACCATAGATATTATTATAAACAACATCTACAATCATCCGTCAGTCCCCCCCCCCACTTAAAATTAATAAAAATATATTAAAAAGAATATTATTAATCTGCATCACGGAAATACCTTTTTATGATCCTAATGGCAACATATATAATCAAATAGATGGCGTCGCAATGGGGTCAGTCCTCGGACCTACCCTGAGTGAATTGTATATGGCAGACTTAGAAAATAAAACATTTAAAAATAATATAAAGCCCCCTATGTATGTACGTTATGTTGACGACATACTCCTCTTAGCTGATAATGACGAACGGATATATAAACTTCAAGATCTTTTTAAAAAAACCCTGTCATTAAGTTTACAATAGAATTAAATGATAACAAACAAATTCACTTTCTGGACGTCCTTATAGACTCATCTAACAATACTTTCGACACAGCTGTATACAAAAATCCAACTAGTACAAAATCCAGCCTCTTAAACTTTAAGAGTGAGTGCCCTCAGCGTTATAAAATTGCTATAATCAAAAATCTTTTAAACTGTGCTAAGATGATTTCTTCTACGAAAAAAGCACTACTAATAGAAATTTAAAATATCAAACAGGTTCTTATAAATAATTACTTTCCGAATTATATTGTTGATCAACAAATTAAACTATTTATACAGTCCCTAAAAACCTTAACAGCAATACTAGTTAATCTTCTAACACTAACCCTATAGACATATTTTACAAAAACCAAATGACACCAAATTTTAGAGTGGAAGAAAAAATAATTAAAAGCATCATACATAGATATACAGCACCTCTAGAGAACAATTCTAAGATTAGATTTATTATATACTATAAGAAGTATCGAACCCAGAACCTCATCGTTAAAAATAACTCCTCGCCGGCGACAAAAATGTTGGAGCAAACCAATATTGTGTACAAATTTCAATGCCCCTTAGGAGAGTGTAACTCTGAAAATAAAAACGCATATATTGGACATACAAAAACAACATTGTCCCGTTGATTAACGATGCATTTGAACAGTACTAGCTCAATATACCAGCATTTAACAAATCAACATTGCTGTCCCCCCCTCTAATCTTAGAAAGGTCCTCGTGGACAACACAAGGATTTTGCAACGAGACAGTAATTGTAAAAAATTAAAAATACTTGAAGCACTATATATAAAAACCCAGCACCCATCTATAAATAGCATTAATTTTGAAAGTAGCAAAAATGTGCTGAAATGTTTAGCATAACCAGTATACGACTGGTTTAACTAACATTGCCTTTTATCATCCTAATTTTTAATCAAGTTTTTTATCACTCGTAAATGTATATCTTAATCGACTTTTCATTGACTCTTTTTATCATTCGTAACTATATATTTCACTTCTATTTTTAATATTTTATCTCCACCTGATGATGATTCAAGAAAGAATCGAAAGCGCTCGTGTGAACCATGGAACATTTGTAAATGCCTTCCATCTTGAATTTAAAAAAAATCTTACGAAAGATCGAAAAAATGAAAAAAAAAGAATCATTAAGCAAGGTATCTCTGTTGTTTTTAATAATGTTTGCCTGAATATATATATATATATATATATATATATATATATATATATATATATATATACACACACACACACAATACTATTTCTTTTACAGCTCATCAGTGCGGCTAGCCAAGCAACCACCTCAAGCCAGCATATATATATATATATATATATATATATATATATATATATAAGATAGATAGATATATAAACTCATATACAACTAAGATGCAAATGAGAAACTTTCAATGCTGCCAAGATTAAGTTTATCTCTTTTAATAATTAATTTTAATAATTAATTATTAAAATTAATTATTTTTAATAATTAATTTTAATAATTAATTTTAATAATTAATTAAAAACCATTGATTGTCATGAGATACTTCCCTCAAGTTCCAGATAACATAAATTGGAACAAATACATTGAGACAATTGCTAAGTCTACTGCGAGAAAGGTGGGCTCCCTCTATCGTGCTAGAAAGCTACTCACACCTGAGAGTATCCTGTACCTCTACAAAGCCACGGTTTGCCCATGCATAATTTTGCTACATCTGGGCTGGTGCATCTGCCAATAGTATATCGGTCCTTGACAGGATTCGAAAAAGAGTCACCAACCTAATCGGTCCCAAACTATTAACTAACTCCAACCTATGTCCCATCACTGAAACGTGGCATCCTTGTGCCTGTTTTACAAGTATTTCAATGGCAAGTGCACTGATGAACTCCGAGCACTAGCACCCCCTCGACAACAAAGGTAAACCAAATGAACACATAGCTAAGGAAATGGCTAAAACTCTAGAGGAAAACCTCCAGTCTGTAGCGGAATGGAGTCGTAACTGTTTGGTAACTGTAAACTGTTTTTGACTTCTATTTGGGGGTATGAGACCAGTGGATTCGCCAATCATTTTTATAACCACCGGCTGTGCTAAACAATCAATGAAAACCTTCCAAAGTTAGTATAAAAATTGTCGAATTCTGGATTCAATCAGTTCGCCGCTAAATACGTCACGGACCGCATTTGATTCTTGGCCGCCATCTTGGTTACTGCTAATTACAGTAAAGATCTGATCTGAACTACGCCGCCATCTTTGTTCAACATAATGTCACAAAACTTAACAGTAACGTTCAATGCTGCCAATCCTTTAATAATTAGGAGAAAACTTTTCAACCACTGATTAGAATGGCTAATGATACACTGCCCGAAAGTACTTCCTAGGGTTAACCTTCACAGACAACATGAATTGTAACAAATACATTGAAGCAATTGCCAAGGCTGCTGTGAGGAAGGTGGGTTCTCTCTACCGTACTAAAAGGCTGAGAGTATCCTGTATCTCTACAAAGCTACAGTTCACTCATGCATAGAATGTTGTTGCCAAATCTGAACTGGTGCATCTTCCAATAGTATCTCGCTCCTAGACCGGATCAAAAAAAAAGAGCTACCAACCTAATCGGTCCTGAACTATCAACTAAACTCCGACCTCTGCCCCATCGCCGAAACGTAGCATCCTTACAAGTATTTCAATGGCAAGTGCTCTGACGAACTCCAAGCACTAGTATCCCCTCAACGACAATACCCTTGACAAACCGACAAACAGCAGACTCCCATCCTTACACTGTAGAGATCCCTAGATGCTGTAAAGCCTTTACTTGAATAGTTTTTTTCCCCTCAAACTGCTGCATTTTGGAATTCCCTCCTGGGTCCCTGTTTTCCTGACTATACTGACATGCAGAAATTCAAATATAATGTGAACAGACATCTTGCTGCCCAACTCCCTAAATAGTATCCCTGCAAATCTGGTCCCAAATAGTAGCCCCTCATGACTAAGTGGACCTGTGCCTTGTTTGGGGTGAAATGACAATAAAAAAATAAAAATAAAAATAAATAAAAGACAAAACTCACACCTATTGTTCAATTAGGAAAACCTTAACTCACCTTAAATGTCGGTCCTGGTGTTTTGGGTAAAGGCATGTTGTCCATGCCGTCTAAACGGAATGGGGTGCCCTCAATTTCACCCCACGTCATCAAGGGCGACTCATCACCCATGCCAGGTGCAGGTGATGGAGTCTTGACAAAATCATACCCGTTCACTCGGGGTGTATGTCCTGTTTGAATTTCTTTGCCATCATGTCCGATCTTTCCCTGATTCGCATACGCCTTCTCGGAGGCGACCTGTTGCAAAATTTCCTTGTTTTTTTCTGAATTGAAAGGGTTCAAATGAAACCTGGTGTTGTCATGGACAATCTCCTGTTTTTTGGAAATGTTCTTGATTATTTCCTTGGGGGTATATTTGGCACCTAAAACAGATCAGCAAAAATTAAATGTTTTATTTTTAAACGAAAAAAAAATAATAATAAAATTAGATATATAATTAAATGTTTTATTTTTAAACGAAAATAAAAATAATAATAAAATTAGATATATAATTAAATGTTTTATTTTTAAACGAAAAAAAATAATAATAAAATTAGATATATAATTAAATGTTTTATTTTTAAACGAAAAAAAAAATAATAATAAAATTAGATATATAATTAAATGTTTTATTTTTAAACGAAAAAAAAAAAAAATAATAAAATTAGATATATAATTAAATGTTTTATTTTTAAACGAAAAAAAAAATAATAATAAAATTAAATATATAATTAAATGTTTTATTTTTAAACAAAAAAAACAAAAATAATAAAATTAGATATATAATTAAATGTTTTATTTTTAAACGAAAAAAAAATAATAAAATTAGATATATAATTAAATGTTTTATTTTTAATGAAAAAAAATAATAAAGTAATAAATTTAAAAAACAATCCCATAAAATTTCAAAAATTAATATTTCCAGAAATTAAGATAAAAAATTAAATAAAAAATGTCAGATAAAAAATAATTAAAATTAGATATATAAATGTTTTATTTTTAATGAAAAAAAATAATAAAGTAAATTTAAAAAACAATCCCATAAAATTTCAAAAATTAATATTTCCAGAAATTAAGATAAAAAAATTAAATAAAAAATGTCAGATAAAAAAAATAATTAAAATTAGATATATAATTAAATGTTTTATTTTTAATGAGAAAAAAAATAATAAAGTAATAAATTTAAAAAACAATCCCATAAAATTTAAAAATTAATATTTCAAGAAATTGAGATAAAAAAAAATGTCAGATAAAAAAAAAATAATTAAAATTAGATTTATAATTAAATGTTTTATTTTCAATGACAAAAAAAAAATAATTAAAATTAGATTTATAATTAAATGTTTTATTTTTAATGACAAAAAAAAAAAAATAATAAAGTAATAAATTTAAAAAACGATCCCATAAAATTTAAAAATTAATATTTCAAGAAATTGAGATAAAAAAATGTCAGATAAAAAAAAAAAATAATTAAAATTAGATTTATAATTAAATGTTTTATTTTCAATGACAAAAAAAAAATGAATAAGTTGGAAATATTTTATTTATATAAAAGGCAAAAGTAGCGCGTGCATTTTTGTACGTTCGCGAAAGGCTTTTTTTCGATCGAGAGGGTTACTATTTTGGAGAACTTTTTATATACTCCCTAGATTATAATATCTACGATTTGCGAACGGACGCCGTCTTCACATTTATTTTGATCGACTTTTATAAAATTACCGCTATTCCGTCTTTTTGCGTGTTTGTTCGTCTTTTTCGTATAAAAGCGAAACTAATCGGAGCGAAGTAGGCCGCCTGGCTTTCAGGCCGAGATTTCCAGAAACGCAATTAGCTTTGATCAATGTTAGGGAAACCCTTCATATCAAACAATTGCGATTCATTTGGAGAGCTCCCCCTTCTTGGGGAGAGCTGGTTTTCCCCAACATCGTGGGGAAGCTAAATACGGCAGAAACTGGCCTGCAGCCAACCTTAATATCTGCGCCTGCGTGATTCTTAACTTATTCACTTCAAGTCAACTTTTAGATTGACATCGATAAATTTGAACGCTTTTCACTTCCTGTCACATCATAGCATAGCGGTAAGATGTCAGCTTCTCTTTCACTTTCTTTTCTACCTTCACGGTACGGGTTCAAGCCTGTCTGCCTACTACCACTTTTTTTTTTTTTACACCTCCAAATACCCAGGCAATGCCGAGCACCCCCACTAATATATATATATATATATAAAAGCGAAAATGTGTGTATGTATGTATGTATGTATGTGTGTCTGTGTGTCCGCTAAAAACTTTTGACAGACAGAACAAAAATTGACAAACTCGGTATCATATTGAAGCTCCATCCCTCGCCCGAAAAATATCGAAAAATTGGCCAAAAACGTTAATTTTTTCACCCTGAAATCAACAATTTTCTACAGGGGGGGGGTCAACAAAAACCGTCCTCTCATGACAAGATCGGTTCTACGCATGCGTCAGATGACGTCATGACTTAATTTACTTTAAATAGTTGAAGAACTGACACAATTTCATGTACGTTGTGTTAGAGCGTTGGGTCATTATCTAAACGTTTTGGGTTCGAATCGTGGTGTGAGATTTTTTTTTCGCGATTTTTAAAATTTTAATATTGAAGCAGTGTTATTTAAGCCATTTTTCACGTAACGTTCGTTTTTCTGTTTTTTTTTACTTCGCTTATTCTTAGGTTTTCATTACCACCCCCACCACCGACCGACCACACACACCCAAAAACACCCGGGTACCCACTGATTTTTAAAATTTTAATATCGAAACAGGCTTATTTAAGCCATTTTTCATGTGTTTTTTTTTTTTGTTTTAACGTTCGTTTTTCTGTTTTCTTTTTTGTTTTTTTGATTTTTACATTTACCATCGTTATTTTTTTTTTGCTTTTTTTCGATGATTTGAGGTACTCTCACATATATCATATTGTTTAAATGTATGACCGTTGAGGACAACTTGGATTTTTCTCTTAAGATTTAATTACGTTATGTATTCTTCCAATACTACCATATTATCTGATTTTCCTTAGAAAACCATCGTGCCATACCCTGTCAAAAGCCTTAGATATATCGAGGGCTACCTCTCTACTCTCCCCTGCTTTGTCCAGTGAACAGTATATACAGTGATGATCATATTTATTGGCACGGTAAAAGAAAAGTTAAATTTTGTCTAATAAATTCTAAAAAAGGGATTAAATTAAAGAAAATAACAAAGTATATTATGTATTTTTAACTGGCCTTTCCGATGCAGCAATCGGATTTTAGAAAAAATAAATAACAAAGGAACAACAAACATAATTGCAAAAAACCCTTGTTCAAAATTATTGGCACGGCTTTGTTTTTCTTTTAGTATCAGTATAATATCAATCAATTTCCGGTTTACGTGCTTTCTGAACTTTTTTATAGCCATATTATGCTTGTTTAATGCTAATTCAGTGAATAATTTTTTTCAGATAATTTTTAGATAGCGATTTATTTAAACTATTATAAGTGACTAAATTATAATTTTCAATCGCCATGGTTAAAACTAAGGAACACAGCGAAGACGTCAGGAAGCTTGTTGTAGCATGCCATACCAATGGGGAGGGCTATGATAAGATTTCAAAGAAGCTAAACCTTCCCAAATTCACTGTTAGAGCCATAATAAACAAGTTCAAATCGCAAGGCCACGTTATGAGTTTAGAGGGTAGAGGGAGAAAAAGGATTCTTTCCCCAAGAGATGAACGGAAAATTGTTCGACAAGTAAAACAAAACCCAAGGATCTCTGTTGGGGAGATTGTTGATGAACAGAGCACCTCTGGAGTGAATGTATCTCGACATACAGTTGGTAGAGTTTTGAAGAGAGCTGGTTTAAAAGCATGTCGTCCGAGAAAGACTCCCTTATTGAAGCCTATGCACCTGAAAGCAAGGCTAGCCTTTGCAAAACGTCATATTGATAAAGATGTTGCATTCTGGAAACGTGTTCTATGGACTGACGAAACGAAAATAGAGTTATTTAGCCATAATAAAGTGTCTTATATTTACAGAAAATCTGGCGAAGCTTTCCTGCCTAAGAACACCATACCCACAGTGAAGCACGGTGGAGGCAGTTTGATGTTTTGGGGATCCTTTGCTGCCTCTGGACCAGGGCGATTTGTTAAGGTCACAGGTAGCATAAAAAAGGAAGATTATGTTAAAATATTGGATGAAAACCTGAAAGACTCTGCTAAAGAGCTCTCACTTGGTCGTCGTTGGTGGTTCATGCAAGATAATGACCCAAAGCATTCGGCTAAACTGACTAAGAAATGGCTTGAGGACAATCATATTAATGTTTTGGAGTGGCCATCACAAAGCCCAGACCTTAATCCAATTGAAAATTTATGGAGAACATTAAAATTGAGGGTAATGCAAAGGAAGCCTAAGAATCTTATTCAATTGGAGGATTATTGTCAGGAAGAGTGGGCTAAAATTACTACTGAAGAGTGCAACAACTTGGTTGTAAACTATGAAAAGCGACTGAGGAAGGTAATCAAGGCCAAAGGCTATACAATTGATTATTAAATAAATCGTGCCAATAATTTTGAACAAGGGTTTTTTGCAATTATGTTTGTTGTTCCTTTGTTATTTATTTTTTCTAAAATCCGATTGCTGCATCGGAAAGGCCAGTTAAAAATACATAATATACTTTGTTATTTTCTTTAATTTAATCCCTTTTTTAGAATTTATTAGACAAAATTTAACTTTTATTTTACCGTGCCAATAAATATGATCATCACTGTACATTCAGAGATTACAATTGGGATATCAGCCATGGAACGAACTTACCTAAATCTGTATTGATGGTCGGACAGAAGTTTAGCAACTGTAAGGTGATGGACTAGAGCTTGATTAATTATGGACTCAAATATTTTGGCGAAAAGCTGGAGGAGGCTAATGGGGTGATAATTTGATTGTTTAGTTGCATGATTGTCGAGGACAACCTGGATTTTTCTCTTACTTAAGGATTTAATTACGTATTCTCCCAGTGATACCATATGATCTGATTTTCCTGAGAAGACCGTCGTGCCATACCCTGTCAAAAGCCTGCTTGATTATTTTCCATAAATAATAAAATTTCGCATATAAATATGAAAAAATACCAAATTATTTTAGGACACATAGCTTTTAGTGAAGTTTTTATTTTTATTATTTATTGGGTAGGGGCGTAAAACATTGCCCAGTTGAAAAATATGTTTAAATAAAAGGGAGGGGGGGACAATGAGAAGTGGGGGAGCATTGCCTGGTCATTAAAAAAAAAAAACAAAAAAAAACGGGACTTGGGTGCCATCAGCCAGAAACAAAACTGAAAGCAAAATAATGCATGTCGGATATGAACTCGCATAATTGAAGTTAGTAACCGAATTCTTTTATCGATGGGCCACAAGAAACCCATGTTATAACGTCGCAAACTTAGCTTTTTAAAACGGACGAACATATTGATGATTTCGCGAACGCACGGCTTGCAAATCACGTCAAAAGCAAAAGTTTTTATTTGACCTTCAACAAAAATGACATTTCTCCACAAAATAATTAACAATTTTTTTCTCCAATTTTTCGATATTATGTGTCTGAGACATCGCTCTTTCTAACGGTACTGCATTCGTGCCGCTTCAATGCGGATGACAAAAGTTTTTATTTGACCTTCAACAAAAATGACATTTCTCCACAAAATAATTAACAATTTTTTTCTCCAATTTTTCGATATTATGTGTCTGAGACATCGCTCTTTCTAACGGTACTGCATTCGTGCCGCTTCAATGCGGATGACAAAAGTTTTTATTTGACCTTCAACAAAAATGACATTTCTCCACAAAATAATTAACAATTTTTTTCTCCAATTTTTCGATATTATGTGTCTGAGACATCGCTCTTTCTAACGGTACTGCATTCGTGCCGCTTCAATGCGGATGACAAAAGTTTTTATTTGACCTTCAACAAAAATGACATTTCTCCACAAAATAATTAACAATTTTTTTCTCCAATTTTTCGATATTATGTGTCTGAGACATCGCTCTTTCTAACGGTACTGCATTCGTGCCGCTTCAATGCGGATGACAAAAGTTTTTATTTGACCTTCAACAAAAATGACATTTCTCCACAAAATAATTAACAATTTTTTTCTCCAATTTTTCGATATTATGTGTCTGAGACATCGCTCTTTCTAACGGTACTGCATTCGTGCCGCTTCAATGCGGATGACAAAAGTTTTTATTTGACCTTCAACAAAAATGACATTTCTCCACAAAATAATTAACAATTTTTTTCTCCAATTTTTCGATATTATGTGTCTGAGACATCGCTCTTTCTAACGGTACTGCATTCGTGCCGCTTCAATGCGGATGACAAAAGTTTTTATTTGACCTTCAACAAAAATGACATTTCTCCACAAAATAATTAACAATTTTTTTCTCCAATTTTTCGATATTATGTGTCTGAGACATCGCTCTTTCTAACGGTACTGCATTCGTGCCGCTTCAATGCGGATGACAAAAGTTTTTAGCAGGCATTTATATATACACTAATGGGGGTGCCCGGCGTTTGTGAAGCGAAGGCGGAAAACCTGCGCTACGATGACAAAGGAAGTGAAAATATCTACAAAAAAAGTGCCCAGTGTTACATGATAAAAGGACTGTCCCATTTTCATGCAAGTAAAAAAAAATAGGGAATCAGTTAAAAGTAAATATGAAATCGGATAGTCAAGGATTCGAACTTGCGAAGCTAGATTTGGAATTGAGAATTCCAATCATAAGTTAAAATAAACACAGAATGTTATTGAAATAAGGAATTGCAATTGTTTAGCTTACATATCTGTTATTGGAAAAAGGAATGAAATGATGAAACTTGTTTCTGTTATAAAAATGAAAATTAAAATAAAATCGTCAATTGAAATTGTAAACATATTTTGTAAAGAGGTTATTTGAAAAATAGGTCACTGAACTCGGGGTCATGTCAAGTTTGGCAACGTGACGCATGTCATCCAACGTGCTTTATGAGCACATGTTTAATCATGCGATGACGTGACGAGTTCTCAATATCAGTAGAGTTTTTAGATGCAGTCTGGGAGGAAGAGGGGAGAAGAGTCTGGAGAGACATGCTGACACCAAACCTTGGAAGCGGAAGTTAGAGAAGAAAAAGCCATGTAAAGAAACTTTGAATTCCTCAAGCGAAATCATGGACGGGTCATGAAATAAAGGACGTCATCATCTTTGTGTATCTGCGTCTTCATGTTGTTATTCAACAGAAAAGGTATTGTCCATTTATATTATAAGATCTTTTGATAAAATCATCATCTAAAAAATATGTGTTAGAAAGTATAAATGTTATAGAAACACTCCCGTTCACAGAACTGTCAAAAGTATAAATGTCAAACCCTCGGTCTATCTATCTATATCTAAAATCTAAAAAATATGTGTTAGAAAGTATATGTGTCAAACCCTCGGTCTATCTATCTATCTATATATCCAATCTCCTCTCATTGTGTAGTAACATATACACTGTTATATATTTTCAAAAAATGTCTCCCTTTATCCTGTTTATGTCTTCAATATGCTATCTCTTACAACATGAACATCTTACGACATATGAACACTCAACACATGAACACTCCTTAGACAATCTAAGACTGTCTCTAATGTACACTGTCTATTATATATATATATATTTTTTTTTTTTTTTTTTTTTTTTTTTTTTTTACAAAGGCATCACCACATTATCAAGGCCCAGAGGCCACTCAAGGATAAGGGTTAAAGAGTGTACAGTAGAAATTGGTCAATATAGTAATCATTAGTAATGAAAATTTGGTAAATTTAATAACTTATATGGAACGGCTCATCAAGAACTTATTTACTTTAGACTTGAACACAACCATATTGTAGTCAGCCGGAAAGCAGGAAAACGGAAGACAATTCCACAGGCGTGCAGTTCTAAGAAAGAAGCTTTGTTCATGGAATCTACGTTTAGGTTTAGGCACAGATAAAGAGTGGGGGAAATTATTGATAGTGTTTACAGCTAGACGAGTGTTTCTTGTGAAAGTTTGGCGAGGGGGGACCAAAGATTGAAGCTCAGTTGAACACTTTCCATGAAAATAACGATACATCAGAGACAAACTCGCAACATCTCTTCTGTGAGATAGAGGTTGCAAGGAGGAGAAAAGGACATCTCCTACGAGGCTACGAAGTCTATTTTGAACTCTATCAAGGCAGGACAAGTCCTTTCTAGCAGCTCCTGCCCAGATGTGGCAACAGTATTCCATCCTTGGACGTACCTGGCTCTTATATAGGTAGAGAATAGCATCAGCAGTGAGATATCTACTGGATCGATAGAAAGATCCCACCATTTTTCCAGCGGCCTTGGCAACAGATTTGATATACGTGTTCCATTTAAGATCAGGAGTAATGGTCAAGCCCAGAAGCTTGTCAAAACTTGAGGCCTCCTGAAGACGAGAGCCATTCATTTCAATTGATGACAAATGTGGATTAGAATGTTGATGATGTAAAGAGAGAAGCTTGGTTTTAGATGCATTAAAAGTAACCAGCCACTCCTTTCCCCATTGTACTACGTGCTCAAGATCAGAGGAGAGAGAATTGGAGAGAACTTGGTCGTTTACTGTCTTAGATGTGCTACCATAAATGGTAGTGTCGTCAGCATAAATGTCTACAAATGATGTAAGGATATGATTTGGAAGATCATTAATGTAGATCAGGACCTGTTTATGTCTCCAATATGCTATCTCTTACAACATGAACATCTTAAGACACATGAACACTCAACACATGAACACTCCTTAGACTGTCTCTATAACTCTAAGACTCTCACAAATATGAACAACAACAAATAACATCAACCCTCTTCGAATAAGAATTACATAACATATACGAATATTTGGTGCCGTATTTGGTACTTCTAAAAATAACACCCCTATGCAACAGTACTACCAACTTACATTCATTAACTCTTATCCTCGAGTGGCCTTCAGCCCTTGATAAGTAGTGAATCCCACGTTAAAAAAAAAAAAAAAAAAAAAATGCTGTTAACAATTAGGTCATATATCAAGGTGTTCCATCCTGACTACAACAGAATCCGTATTTCCCTGACATGCAGAAGTTTAAATGTAGTGCGAAAAATTTGCTTTTATTTATTTATTTTTTTTCCTCGCATTCACGCCTAACAAGGCACATCGCCACTTGGACGTAAGGGGCTACTATTTGGGCCCCATGCCTAGGAAAGATTAACAAAATGTTGGTTTACGTTACATTTAAACTTCTAAAAATAACACCCCCCCCTGCAACACATGAAGCGCTGAAAAGTTCTAGCAGCATCACGCAAACCAAAAGGCATAGTTAAAAATTCAAACGCTCCGAATGGAGTTGTTACTGCCGTCTTTGGTATGTCAGCCGGATTTACTAGGAATTGATGGCAAGCCTTGACTAAATCTAGTTTGGAAAAGGTCTTACAACCATGCAACGAGGAAGCAGAATCCTGTATATGTGGGATTGGGTAACGATGAGGTACCGTCATGGCATTGAGTCATCTAATCTCTCACTAAGATTCTTCCTAATACTAAGACGAACAACAATACAGAATATATGTCATCTTAATACCACCAGTATATAACATATACGAATATTTGGTACCTTCTAAAAAGATACCCACGTCATACCAGTTCAGAGTGAAGGAATTAATATTTTTAGCCAATTTTTCGATATTTGTCGTCCAAAGGGTTGAGCTCCAAAACGATACTTATCGCGTGAAAATCTGTTGCCTCTGTCCAAAGTTTTAGGCAGATGTACAAACATACATACATTTAAACATTGAGATTTATATATATATATATCTGTCTGTCTGACGTAATGAACATTTAAATTAAAATGTTTAAAATTCAACGCTATTTCACATGATTAATGGTAGCCGAATGGATACGGCCTCCGCTAATCGAGCCAGAGATGTCTCGTGTCGCGGGGTTCGAATCGTTCGACTGGTAGTAATCGTGACACCCTGCACTGAAGAATCCCGAAAGGATGAAACACTAGTGTCTGTAGGTATTTAATTATTATAGTAAAAAAATAATTATGACAGCCCCTTTAAGAAATACGTTTCTTATCGTTGAGCACTTTCTGTTGAATTAAAAAGTCGGTCAATTTAGCTCTTATGCGTAGATCATCGTATAACGATTTGATCACTGTCTGTCTGACGTAATGAACATTTAAATTAAAATGTTTAAAATTCAACGCTATTTCACATGATTAATGGTAGCCGAATGGATACGGCCTCCGCTAATCGAGCCAGAGATGTCTCGTGTCGCGGGGTTCGAATCGTTCGACTGGTAGTAATCGTGACACCCTGCACTGAAGAATCCCGAAAGGATGAAACACTAGTGTCTGTAGGTATTTAATTATTATAGTAAAAAAATAATTATATATATATATATATATATATATTTTTTTTTTTACACAGGTATCACCACATTATCAAGGCCAAGAGGCTACTCAAGGATAAGGGTTAAAGAGTGTACAGTAGAAATTGGAAAATATAGTAATCATTAGCACTGAAAATTCGGTAAATTTGTTAACTTATATGGAACGGCTCATCAATAATTATATGTATTATAGGTTATTATTATTTTATGTTTAAAAATTTGAACTAAAATGCTAAAATTTTGTTAGTGTTCGTAGTGTCTGTTGAATGTTTTAGCTAGGCATACAAACATACATGCATTCACACACACTAACAGACAGTTGCTCTTGATATAATAGACTAGCATGGGTGCCCAGCATTGCCCGGGTGTTTGGAGTCATAAAAGAAAAAAAAAGTTTTGGTAGGTAGGTAGGCTCGAACCCAAAGCTTTGAGATCAATAGCCTGATAACTTACTGCGACGCTACAAGCACAGAGAATTGAGAATGGTTGAAATTAAACGATTAAAAAGTTACGTGACAGGTGCATAAATTTAATGAGGTCAAACAAGCCGTAGGGGAATGAAATACCGCACTTAACTTTGGCTGCAAGCCATTTTCCCCAAGATGTTGGGGAAAATCAGCTCCCCCATAAAGAAGGGAGTGTCCAAATGAATGGCAATTGTCTGATATGAGGGGTCTCCCCAGCGTTGATCAAAGCTCATTGCTTTTCTGGACCTCCCGGCACGAGTGCCAGGTAGACGACTTTGTTACGGATTCAGTTTCGCTTTTATGTTGAAAAGTCAAACAAACACGCAGAGACCAGGAAATAGCGCGAAAATAGCGTGTAAAAGTCGCTCAAATAAAAGATAGACACAACCTCTTTTCATAAATCGGAGATATTATAATCTAGGGAGTATATATAAAAAGTTCTAAGAAAGCAGCAGCCCCCCCCTCCAAAAGCCTTTGCCAGACATACACAAAAAACGCACACACTGACACACATTTTTTTTATACTATAGGTTATTATTTTTCTTTATTTAAAAATTCGAACTAAAATGATATCGATGAATCCCAGATTACATCGGGTTGATACAGCTAGTTCTTGAAAATGAAGAAAAAATGCTTAATCCATACCATCAGGCAGGTACATTAAACTGTTTTTGGCATTATATCTCCAAGTGTGTATGGAACATGGTGGTGGCCCCTGAATGGCTTGCTGTTCGATATTTGGTAGTGCTAATTTTTCTTGATGTTCCTGAAAGAGACAGGAAAGATGGGGGCGCTTATTCAGATTGGCACTTTATGGCAGTAATTAAAAGTAAAGAAAATACAGAAAAGTTTGATGTGTGTACCAGTCCCGACATGAAGACGAAATATTCCCCCCCCAAAAAAAACAACACAAAAACATATAATTTGATCAAGTAGTTTTTTTTTTATTTTTTTTGTTCAAGAAAATCACATTTTACTTTGTGTCGATGAGGTGGGAACAGGGTTCGTACAAATTTTCAATGTCCAATTTTCCAAGGCCTTCTCAAGACAAAATTCAAGTTTTCAAACCAAATTTGATATATAAACAATTGATATAATAAACCAAAAAAAAGTCGATAATTAACAGGAAAAGTCATTTTCATTTACATAAAAAACAATATGCCTGTCAATAATCATATTTATATTTCCTAACCCACTTATATTTGGCCAACGACGCATGATTAAATGTTTGAATTTTTGAATTTCAGGTATTGTGGATACAAGAGTTACATCCGTTTATCACTAACCTAACCAATGTAATATGGAAAACACCACATAATTTAATAGTATTTATTTCGATTTTATTTTTAATATTTCAACACAAATTTTTACTGGACGTAAAGAATACAATTTTTAAGGCTTTTCAAGAAATTTTCAAAATTTTCAAGATAATAGAAATAAGGCCTTTTCAATACAAACGGCAAAATTCAAGGACTTTTAAAGTGGGTACAAACTCTGGAGCCAACTCAATTCGAACTGAGATTTTTTGTTTTTGGTTTTAGTCTTGTAATGGCTACGATTTACCATTAATCACTTAAAATCGTTAAAAAAAAAAAAATTTTTTTAAATTAATTTTGTAAATAAAAAAAGAACTACTTGATCAACTTATGCAATTTTTGGAATGTGATCTTTTCGTTCTATGATGGGTATAAGATTTTTTTCTGTCCTTTTTTTGTTTTTCAATAGAGGAGGAATTCTGGACAACTACCCAAATTTGTACTTTAATTTGAATGAGACAAAATTTTAATTATTTTCAAAAAAAAAAAAAAAAAAAAAAATTTTTTTAAGAAAATGGAATCGGAACTTAAAGACAGTTTCCATAATAGAAATATGACTTTTTCAAGGCAAAAGTAAAAATTCAAGGAATTTGGGGGGAAAAGCATAGTGGTAATAGTAAAATCAAGGGTAGACAACTGACTTCCGTTTCAATTTTTTTGGGGGGGTAGATAATGTTGAAAAATAAAGATTTAAAACCAAGCAATAATTTGGTAACATAATTTATTTTTTTCAGAAAATAAAATTCTAAAACAATGAAACATTTTTTAGCTGGGCTACCCGGCGTTGCTCGGGACCATATAAAACGATGAGGAAAATGAAGTTGGAATTTTCAATGTCTAAATATCTTGAGCAAAAAAACATTTTACCTACCTTAGGACAGGTATTACATAATATATGTATGAAATAATTGTATCTTCCCTAGCAGAGGTAATTTACAGCACGTATATGAAATAATTTTACTTTCCCTAGGACGTGTATTGTACAAAGTACAATTAAAATACTTTTACCTACCTTTGGACAGGTAATGTAAATACATATATGAAACAGTTTAACGTACTCTCGACAAGTATTGTGCAACATATAGGACTAATTTCTCTTTCCACTAAGGCCATCATAATTTTAAGAAAAGCAAGTCACTTTTAGAACGTGGATCAACTTTCGAGCAAAATTATTTCAGTACGGTTCCTAATCTGTATACGTCAGTTTCTTTGTTCTTGGTCGATAATAAACGTCATCTATATACATAAAAGGCAAAATGTGTGTGCATGTGTTTGTATGCCTCGCAAAAATTTTCGACAGAGGCAACGGATCCTGACGAGGTAGATATCATTTTGAAGCGCGACCCTTCGGACGTCAAATATTGAAAAAATGTCCAAAAAAACATTAATTCTTTTACTCTCAGCTGGGCAGTTTTCTGCAGGGAGGGGTCGGATTTTCCGATGCCATTTCTCCAAGTCATCTTTTCTTTTCAATTGACTACGCTTAATTGGAATGCTTTCGACTTCCAGTCACCTCATGGACCATCGGTAAGACGTCAGATTTTCTTTCACTTTTTTTTCTGCCTTCACGTCACGGGTTCAAGCCTGCCTACCTACTACCACTTTTACTTGGCCCTCGTGACAAGATCAAAGTGTAGTATCTGTTCCGGCAGATACTGCAAGCTATGACTAGCTATGACTAGCAAAGACCAGATGTGGGGGCAACCCCACATGCCTGACCTTTAACCAGCTCCCATTTCCCACCTCTCGGGAGCTGGTCCCCTTTTCCCCTTCCCCCTCCCTTCACTCCTCACATTAAAAATCGGCCTTGTGCCTAATTTGCTCGGTGGCGGAGCAAATAAATACCATCTGTTCCGGCAGATACTGCAAGCAAAGACCATATGTGTGGGCACCCTCACATATAAGACCTTGGTCAATGTAGGGGCAACCCTTCATACCAATTGTCACTATCCAACTCCCCTACTCCCCGGGGAGTTGGTCCCCATTTCCCCTGCACTCCTCACATTAAAAATCGGCCTTGTGCCTAATTTGCTCGGTGGGGGAGCAAATAAATACCATCTGTTCTTCAGATGCGGCACTTCTATTTCTCGTTCTCTTTCAGTGAAGGAGAAATCCTTCACGACTGAGACAATTTTTATTTTTGTACCTTTTCTCCACGTTAAAAAAACGACCCTGGTGTCTAACTCTGTCCCGTGGGGAGGCATTGTAAATAGGTACTACCACTTTTTTTTTTTTTTTAACATCTCTCCCACCCTGACTGCCTGCTGTTGTTTTGACGCCCCCCCCTCACGCTACTACCACATTTTTAACACCGCTTTCTTACTTACTTACTACACTGACTTACTACACCACCTGCACACACCTGGGTAACACCGAGTATCCCATCCTCCTGCTATTACCATCTTTTTTTTTTTTTTTACCCCACTCTCCACCCAGTCTGCCTGCTATCGTTTTGATCCCCTCCCCCTACTACCACTTTTTTCAACACCTCTCTCCCCCAGGACTTCCTACTGTTATTTACCCCCCCGCCACATCTCTCCAAACCCGGGTACTTACGCTGGTCTATAATATGAAAAGCAAAATATGTATGTGTGTGCGTTTGTATGTCTGCTAAAATCTTTCGACATACGCGGCAGATCCTGACGAGATCGGTATCGTTCCGTAGCTCGATTCTTCGGACGACAAATATCGAAAAATTAGCCAAAAAACATTAATTCCTTCACCCTCAGCTGGCCAGTTTTTTTTTTTACAAGAAGGGGTCGGGTTTTGCGTCGCCATTTTCGCAAGTCCTATCAGGATAAAAAAGCTCTACTTGATTAAGAGGAGGAAAAAATAGAATAAGTTAAGATGATAAAAGGATAAAGTTGCATATAAACTTCATTACATTATCAAGTCAATAAGGGTTACAGAAAGAGGAATAGCAGATAAACAACTTTAGGTCATGTCATTTCGAAACTAAATGCTTTTCGGCAGAAGAGGAGAAAAAAAAAAATCGGCATTATCAAGGGAAAAAGACACCAATTTTAAAAACATTTAGATTAGAAATGGAAAAATTTCGCACGTCCTCATTCCCTTTTTTATTGACTAAGCCTTATTTTGACATTCATGACTGCCTGCTATCGTTTTGACCCCCCCTCCCTACTACCACTTTTTTCAACACCTCTCTCCACCAGGACTTCCTACTGTTATTTAACTCCCCCCCCCCCCATCTCTTCAAACCCGGGTACTCACGCTGGACTATAATATAAAAAGCAAAATGTCTATGTGTGTGCGTTTGTATGTCTGCTAAAATCTTTCGACATACGCGACATCCTGACGAGATCAGTATCGTTCCGAAGCTCGATTCTTCAGAAGACAAATATTTTCGACAGAGGCAACGGATCCTGACGATGTAGATATCATTTTGAAGCGCGACCCTTCGGACGTCAAATATTGAAAAATTGACCAAAAAACATTAATTCCTTCACCCTCAGCTGGCCAGTTTTTTTTTTTACAAGAAGGGGTCGGTTTTTGCGCCGCCATTTTCGCAAGTCCTCATTCCCTTTTCGATTGATGAAGCCTTATTTCGACATTCACGACTTCTGGTTGCGCAATGGAGACATTGACCAAGACATTAGGTTGTTATTTTTTCCTCCTTGGCATTACAGGTTCAAGCCTCCCTGACTTCTACCACTTTTTTTTTTTTTTTTTTTTAGCAACATCTCTCTCTACCCGGGTTGCCTACTATTATTTTCATTCCCCTCCTTCCCGCTACTACCACTTTTTTAACACCCCCTTCCCCAACTTCCCGGCTTCCTTACTACACAACCTCCACACACTCGGGCAACGCCGGGTACCCCCCGCTAGTTTTATATAAGTTAAAAAGAATATTAAAATGACTTCTGCCTTTACTTATCAGTAGAAAACGAAAAAAAAAAAATTACGATCTAGGAAGTATAAGAAAACTTCTCCCGGAATCTAACCGACATGAAAAGCCCGACAAAAAACACCTTTCGCGGACATAAACACACACTTGCGCCCATTTTGCCTTTTATATATTAGGCTAGCATGTGTGCCCAGTGTTGCCCGGGTGTTTTTAGGTGTGTGTTGAGAAAAAAAAGTTGTAGTAGGCAGGTAGGATCGAACCCGAAGCCTTGACATGAAGGTGGAAAAGAAAGTGAAAAAAAACAAAAAAAACTGACATCTTACCGCTCGGCCAGGAAGGGAAAGGATTGAAAAGCGTTCTAATTTAGCGATAAAAAAAGTTTACATGCAGAAAGCGAATGAGTTCACGCAGGCGAAGAAATGAAATCACGCAGTTAAGTTTGGCTGTAAGCCAGTTCACCTTTCACCCGTGGTGGGAAATTCAGCTCACCCCAAGAGGGGGGGGGATCTATGGTAGTGTCTTAATGAATAGCAATTGTCTAATATGGAGGATATTCTCCACAGTAATCAAAGCTGATTGCTTTCGATAAAGACAATCGATTTTTTTGTGAATCAGTTTCACTTTTATACGAAAAAGCTAAACAAACACGCGAGAGGAAGAAATAGCGCGAAAATAGCGTGTAAAAGTCGCTCAAATGAAAGATAGAGACGACCTCTTTTTGTAAATCAGAGATATTATAATCTAGGGAGTATATAAAAAGTTCTAAGAAATGGTGCCCCCCCCCTCCCCCCAAAAATGCCTTTGCCGGACATACAAAAAACGCACATAAACACACACACACATTTTTGCTTTTATATATTAGAAAAGTCAATAAAGAAAGAAAGCACAGTGCCACTATCTGAGACATAAGTTGCAGGAATACTACGTAGGCAGTTGAGCAGCAAGTACATATTATGTTTTACTTACCTCGTCCTGTTTTAATTCTTTTTCGTATAACCACGCATGTTTCTCGCGATGTTTTTGTTGTGTTGCTTTCAAAATGTCTCCAAACGAGGCGTTGTCTTCACTGGTATTTTTCGACAAATACTCATCCAAGCTGACTTTTTCTACAAAAAATTAAAAAGAATTTTTTTTTTTTTTTTTATAAAAAATACAAAACTATCCGGTGCTTTTGTACTGTGCGTCACTGATGTAAGGGAAATAACTCAAATTAACTAAGAGAGAATTTTTTTTTAAATTTTAGAATAGAATTTGGGACGCTAAAACTAATACCGAAAATAGTAATATATCCAAAAATTAGGAAAAATCATTCAGTGCTCATCTGAGCTCCAATCTATGGTCCCCCCTCGCCAAACTTTCACGAAAAACACTCGTCTAGTTAGAACCACTATCAATAATTACCCCTATTCTTTATCTGTGCCTAAACCAAAACGTAGATTCCATGAACAAGGCTCCTTTCTTAAAACTGCACATCTGTGGAACTCTCTTCGGTTTGCCTGTTTTCCATTTGACTACAATTTGGTTGTCTTCAAGTCAAACGTAAACAAATTCTTGTTGAACCATCCCCTTAAGTAATCCAATTTACCAAATGTCCACTACTAACGGTTACTATATTATCCCATTGACTGCTACTAACTCTTTAACCCTTATCGTTGAGTGGCCACTGGACCCTGATAAGCGGGGACCCCTATGTAAAAAAGTTATTTCTAGTTAAAAGTAATTTTTTTTTTTTTTAGAACACGTATGTAAAAATATGTTTTAAGCCATCCAACGCAAAGAATAAACAATGTAAAAATAATGTTTATAGATATATTTCGCCGAGGAAACCTGCCCGCATCAAGACTTTTTTTTGTTCTATTTTGAATTCTTATTTTTTAACGTCTTTAAAACCACTTATTACTTTAGCAGACGCCAAGTAGTATGACACAATTACATTGACACACTGATTCTCACCAAATCACTGAAGTTATTGTGGATGGCCTATGGCCCTCCAGGGGCTCAAGTGCATCCTGTACTATTAAAAAAAAAAAAAAAGAAAAAAAAAAAAGAAGAAAAAAAAACAAAAAAAAAAAAAACAAACACCATTGAACCACAACTAAACGGACTTGTCCCGACTAGTAGTACTACCAGGAGGCATAAAGGGGGGGAAAAAAAAATCTTGATAAGTATGAGTTTCTTAACCAAAATATATTGATAAACATTATTTTACATTGTTTATCCTTTGTGGTGGATGGCTTCAAAATGTATTTTACATAGTGTTTTATTTTGATATATATATATATATATATATATATATATATATATATACTCACACTAGCTGGCAGCCCGGCATTGCCTGGTCATACAATACACTTAAACATGATATTTTAATTTATGCAGATTGCATATGTATTATTATAGAATCATTCCTCTATTGATTATATATTACGAGGTATAATTTGCTCGGTGGACTGATTTGCAAAAATAATAATAATTTTATTCATCAAATTCCGTCTGTGTTTGTTTACAATATCATGTCAGCTGATATTTGGGCTTGATGATGAATGCCCTGGAAAAGTCACTTCTGATTAATGTTCAGTTTTAAAATATGCAAACGTTGAAATGATTTGCGGCGATTTTAAATGGTACCTCTTCTTTTATCGTAAATTGAACTCATTAATAACAAAAAATTAAAATAAAATGTGGAGCTTGAACATCATTCGATCTGTAATCAAATGCTCTACACCTGAACTATATCTTCAGATGACAATAAATGTTTTTTTGTAAGAAGAAATGATTTGCTGAAAATTTTATTATCTCCCCTGTAAAAATTATTCTTTTTTATCTATAAGAAAGAAAAGCTACTTTTAAGATTGGACGTTTTTTGATTTTCGATACTTATCGGATGAATTCCTGTAAAAAACATATCTAAGAACACTGCCAGACATATAAATTGCAGAAAGAAGGCTCAGCCATTTCAGAACCTATGAGGAAGAGGAAGGAACTCACACACACACACGTAGTGGCTTGTATGTGTGTGTATATATATATATATATATATATTACACATATATATATATATATACACACATAAATACATATACATAAATATATATATATATCTCTATATAAATAAAATGAATTCATTTTTCCCCATTTGAGTTTGACCTTAATAAGATTTAAAATCAAGACATTACATGCAAATGTAATGTGTACAAACTGCAGCACAGGATCTGAGGTGTGCTATAGGCCTATTAACCTTACACTTCCTCGATAACCGTACATTCCTATATTTTTCCCGGTGAGAGTTCACTGCCAAAATCGTTTAGATTCAATGGAAGTTGCAACATCTTTTCTCTCTATTAGATTCCTCCTTTTCCTGCTCCCTATTTACACCGCATCGGATGTGTTTACAAGGAACAGTACGATATATGCCGTTTTTTGTTTTTTTATATCTTCTTTCCCTGATTGATGCGATTATTATTATTGTTTTCTTTTTACTTTTTTTTTAGTTAGTGTAAGACGCAACCTGTGGGATTAACCCGTTCTTACTTGCGGTTTTAACGAACTAACCTTGAAATATAACTAGAACTTTATTTATTATTGCTTGCAACTAAACATTTATTTTTACACAAAGAATTAATTCCTTACTGTTTTTTACAATGCAACAATATCGTGAATTCACTTGCATTACACTCAAATTAAAATTAAAACAAATAAATTCATTTAGAATTCGAGAAAACAAAAAAAATTCATTTAAAATTCGTTCACTGTGGAATTGAGATTTGACCTAATTCACTTTTTAGTTAATTCATCACGTTTTTTTTTTTTTTTTTGCGCTTTCGCCTCAATGATTCCAGTTCAGAGTACTTTGGTAGGGAAATGTACACATACAGACAGACGATTTCACTTATTTATATATATATATATATATATATATATATAATCTGTGATCTAATTCATCTCATTATTTGGATATATATATATATATATATATATATATATATATATATATATATATATATATATTAATTATTAATTTTATTTATACAAACATTAATGGCTACATATGTGCATACATGTTTCTGTAATCACCCACGTCGGGGGATTACGTCTTCAGGCCAAGAACCACCTTCAAAAGTGACATTTCCACCAAATACATTTTTCTATTTCGTTTATCAAGTTAAAAATACAACCTGGGTGGGAGTCAAAAAAAACAAAAACGGTAAAAGGATGAGTGAGGTCTATGAAGATGATAAACATCTTTTTTCTTTTCCCCCTCCCCCATCTAACTTAACTTTTGGCTTTTTATGGCATAGGGTCATTGAGAGTTTCGTTTTCTTGTCTTAGAGTCTGTAAGTTAATAACCTTAGCTATGGTCAACCAAGTACTGACCGGTGCCTTTTTAATCTACCTCCACCCACACATACACGCAACACACACATAACACATCCATACACAGCCACTGCCAACACACACAGTATACACACATTAATCCATATATTCAAAAGCGAATCCATGCTAGACACTTTTTGTTTTATTTACTGAAACTAGACAATGATTCTGAAACTACGTAGAAGATAAAGTAAAAGTTACATTAAGGTAAATAAAAAATATAAATAAATAAAAATAAAATACATAAATAAATAAATAAATAAATAAAAATAAATAAAAAATAAAAAATATATAAAAAATACAATAAAAAATAAAAAAATAAAAAATAAGATAAATAAGAATAAAAATAAAATTAAATTAAAACAAATAAACCAACAAAATGTGAATAAATATAAACCCGAAAGTTATCTAAACCCCACATGTACCTATATGCGTGTATCAATACACTTATAAATGTCTAACATTTATCTACACCCGCGCATATATACACACACACACATTTCAGACATACAGAGACAAATAATAGTATTTTTCTTTACTTATGTAGCGTGGTAACATCTTCGTATATGCAATATTATGCTACCCGACTACAGACGGGTGTATATATATATATATATATATATATATATATATATATATATATATATATACACACATATACACATATATATACATATATACATATATACATACATACATACATACACACATATACATATATACACATATACATATATATATACATATATACATATATATACATATATATATATACACACATACACATATATATATATATACATATACACACACATACACACATATACACACATATACACAAACACACATCTACATACATACATGCATAAATACATACATATACACATACATACATATAAACACACACACAACAGACATACATATACATATCCACACATACATACATATATAACATATATATAAACAACATTCGGACATCCATACATTTTTGTAATCTATATTGTTACAACAATTCTATACGAGGCAGCCTATTCTAATAGTTCAGAAATATACGTGTGTATACATATATCTACATACAATAGACACAGAGACACATCCACATACAAACATACACACAGATACATAGATACAGATATATATATATATAAACATACAAACATACATGCATACGTAAAATACACTTATATATCCAAAGTCACACAAATATAGACATATATATATATATATATACATGCATACATGTACCGTGCCACCAAATGATACATCTAAAGTAGAAACAGACATGAATACACCTACTATATAAATTCACTTTTTCTATCAAATTCCACACGTCTAGTTACGTTTCCTGGCCCCATCCGCTTGTTACACTTTCCTAAGTTGTAGGTTT
Organism: Euprymna scolopes; assembly: GCF_053919585.1. Lineage (NCBI taxonomy): Eukaryota > Metazoa > Mollusca > Cephalopoda > Sepiida > Sepiolidae > Euprymna > Euprymna scolopes. The sequence continues at coordinate 1,683,800 of NC_136526.1, read as the reverse complement.
TTACCGTAAAAATTGACACTACGTAAAAATTTATATTGAATTCAGCATGAAGTTCATAGGGTTATCCTCATATTTAACAAAGATTCTTTCGATGGTAAGGCAGGTATACATAAGATGTATCACGACACAATAATAATATATAATAACATATGACATAAATCAGAGTATTTAGGTTATACAAACCTAGTATATAAGCTTATATATTGTAGTACTTACCTTCATCTTTGCTTATTCACTCTAATACCCTAATTCCTTTCTCTTCCGTTCACCCTTCATTCCTTACTTTCTTTCATCTATTTTTTTTTTTTTTTTTTTTTTTTTTATATATGATGAATAATCAAACATATGAAAAGGACACTTCCTTATCGTTATATTACTGGAAATTAGTTAGAGAAAATAAAACACCTAGTATAGAATGGAATATTATTAGAAGGGCCAATACTTGCCACTCATTGAACTCACCATGTCTATTATGCTTATCAGAAAAACTTGAGATAACTAGGTTTAAAGACAGAGAAAAATTATTGAATATTAAACAAGAAACTGCTATATCCTGCAAACATTTCAGAATACATGCACTTAAGGAACTCTAAATTAGGATAATGGAACTGCTATAAGTACAACTAACCCCCATCAAATAACCCCCCCACAAAGAGGATAAGTGAGGTCGCAACTATAATCATACCCATATGGGTTACGTAAGTCACTTAATATTCTACTTCATCGAGCAGTTGTGGTATTACTAGCCGAAATAAGTACCTGTATGAAGGTATATTTGAACTAAATGAGTAATAGATCGTTTTGAGTGAAGCTCGTAATAATGTATGCATATGGATATTTTTGGGTGTGTGCATGTATGGATATATGATCTTTATATACCCGGGTAGGAAAAATAATTTATTAATAAAAAAAAAAAAAAAAAAAAAATAGATGAAAGAAAGTAAGGAATGAAGGGTGAACGGAAGAGAAAGGAATAAGGGTATTAGAGTGAATAAGCAAAGATGAAGGTAAGTACTACAATATATAAGCTTATATACTAGGTTTGTATAACCTAAATACTCTGATTTATGTCATATGTTATTATATATTATTATTGTGTCGTGATACATCTTATGTATACCTGCCTTACCATCGAAAGAATCTTTGTTAAATATGAGGATAACCCTATGAACTTCATGCTGAATTCAATATAAATTTTTACGTAGTGTCAATTTTTACGGTAAAAACCTACAACTTAGGAAAGTGTAACAAGCGGATGGGGCCAGGAAACGTAACTAGACGTGTGGAATTTGATAGAAAAAGTGAATTTATATAGTAGGTGTATTCATGTCTGTTTCTACTTTAGATGTATCATTTGGTGGCACGGTACATGTATGCATGTATATATATATATATATATGTCTATATTTGTGTGACTTTGGATATATAAGTGTATTTTACGTATGCATGTATGTTTGTATGTTTATATATATATATATCTGTATCTATGTATCTGTGTGTATGTTTGTATGTGGATGTGTCTCTGTGTCTATTGTATGTAGATATATGTATACACACGTATATTTCTGAACTATTAGAATAGGCTGCCTCGTATAGAATTGTTGTAACAATATAGATTACAAAAATGTATGGATGTCCGAATGTTGTTTATATATATGTTATATATGTATGTATGTGTGGATATGTATATGTATGTCTGTTGTGTGTGTGTTTATATGTATGTATGTGTATATGTATGTATTTATGTATGTATGTATGTATGTGTGTGTTTGTGTATATGTGTGTATATGTGTGTATGTGTGTGTATATGTATATATATATATGTGTATGTGTGTATATATATATATGTATATATGTATATATATATGTATATGTGTATATATGTATATGTGTGTATGTATGTATGTATGTATATATGTATATATGTATATATATGTGTATATGTGTGTATATATATATATATATATATATATATATATATATATATATATATAACACCCGTCTGTAGTCGGGTAGCATAATATTGCATATACGAAGATGTTACCACGCTACATAAGTAAAGAAAAATACTATTATTTGTCTCTGTATGTCTGAAATGTGTGTGTGTGTATATATGCGCGGGTGTAGATAAATGTTAGACATTTATAAGTGTATTGATACAAGCATATAGGTACATGTGGGGTTTAGATAACTTTCGGGTTTATATTTATTCACATTTTGTTGGTTTATTTGTTTTAATTTAATTTTATTTTTATTCTTATTTATCTAATTTTTATTTTTTTATTTTTTATTGTATTTTTTATATATTTTTTATTTTTTATTTATTTTTATTTATTTATTTATTTATTTATGTATTTTATTTTTATTTATTTATATTTTTTATTTACCTTAATGTAACTTTTACTTTATCTTCTACGTAGTTTCAGAATCATTGTCTAGTTTCAGTAAATAAAACAAAAAGTGTCTAGCATGGATTCGCTTTTGAATATATGGATTAATGTGTGTATACTGTGTGTGTTGGCAGTGGCTGTGTATGGATGTGTTATGTGTGTGTTGCGTGTATGTGTGGGTGGAGGTAGATTAAAAAGGCACCGGTCAGTACTTGGTTGACCATAGCTAAGGTTATTAACTTACAGACTCTAAGACAAGAAAACGAAACTCTCAATGACCCTATGCCATAAAAAGCCAAAAGTTAAGTTAGATGGGGGAGGGGGAAAAGAAAAAAGATGTTTATCATCTTCATAGACCTCACTCATCCTTTTACCGTTTTTGTTTTTTTTGACTCCCACCCAGGTTGTATTTTTAACTTGATAAACGAAATAGAAAAATGTATTTGGTGGAAATGTCACTTTTGAAGGTGGTTCTTGGCCTGAAGACGTAATCCCCCGACGTGGGTGATTACAGAAACATGTATGCACATATGTAGCCATTAATGTTTGTATAAATAAAATTAATATACCTGCTCTGTTCACTCATTGAGCACTATTTTGGTAGACACGTGTTGTTTCATTGGATTTACTTCTAGGAAACTAAACTCTACTGGCTATATATATATATATATATATATATCCAAATAATGAGATGAATTAGATCACATTTCTAATTAGAGATCTAATTCATCTCATTATTTGGAGATATATATATATATATATATATATATATATATATATATATATATATATATATCCAAATAATTATTTGGATATATATATATATATATATATATATATATATATATATATATATATATATATCCAAATAATGAGATGAATTAGATCACAGATTAATGAATCTTGTGGTTTCAAGTCTTACAATATATTTTTGGAAGGTAATATTTTTATATAATACAATCCCAGCCAAATAAAATTGCTCAATATATTAGATAGAGCTAATTAAAAATTTTAGGTTTTATATTTAAATTTTTTTTCAGAAAATATAATCTTCAAAACAAAATAAGTTACTGTTTGAACAAGGAATACAACATTTAAAGTTATTTCCTAAATAATTTATACATATAAATATATATATGAGGGAGTGGCACTCGTCCGACAAGATGTATATATATATATATATATATATATATTTATATATATATACACACATACATACATATGATGATTACAGCCTCTTGTCAGACGAGTGCCACTCCCTCAGTCACTGAACGTCCATGTGCCCGAAGATGGCTTTTCAGTCCTGCCAACGACTTGCACACTGAAAACAGTCATTGTTTTGGATGAAACCAAAGGCACGGAACCTGTATCATCGTGCACTTTAATGTGATTAACAAAACCTGCTTTGGACAACAGACCCCGGTAAGACACCTCACAGATCCAAAGATCTCCATGATTGGGCGGCATGGTCTGATGTTTCCTACATACTCTCGAGCTTTGCTCGATCTATTTTGGCTGCTTCAAAATGTTCTGTGCCCCTGTATATCACTGTCCTCCACTGCTTGCGATCATACGCTAGGGATTCCCAACTGTCAGCAGGAATATGGAAACTCACCAGACTCTCCTTGATGCTATCATGAAAACGTTTTTGGGGCTTGTGCTGGGGTCTTTTACCAAAAAGAGAGTTCACCATAAAACAACTGTTTTGGGAATTGATAGTCATCAAGCCGAACAAGGTGACCTGCCCAACGCATCTGGTTCTTAATAACAATGGTAGCAATACTGATTGTTTTTGGCCTTATTTAAGACATGTATCAGGGACAAAACTATTCCACTTTAAACCAATATATATATATATATATATATATATATATATATATATATGTAAGTAAATTCTTGGTACAGCAAAATGGAAGGAGAAATTTCAGAGGAAACATATAATTTAATTTAAATACCAAAGAAAAAAAAAAAAAAAAAAAAAACGGGCAGGTGAAATTATTAAAATTTCCTTAAGGCCTTATCGTCTGATCCTCTAAGAGGAAACGTCAGAATGATAAATTAAAAACTAAGAATCGAATGAGGAAAGAAGGGAATTTGGTTTCAGTTGGAAGACTAGTGAGAAAAAAAAAATCGCACTGTTCAGGTGGTTTTAAATCAATAAATATTTCCAACTGATGTTTCAACATCTTTTGTCTACATATATATATATATATATATATATATATATATATGTATATAGTAGTAAGTTATAAAATATTTATGGCGATTAAGCTACACTGAATATTCCGATCCATGTAGATTATGCCTTCACAAAAAATTTGCTATCCTATACTTTAAAGAACCTCAACATCTATTAAACTGTAGGAGAGAAATAGCGAACAAACGTATTCACAAGATAAAATTTAATCTAGGATAGAGATACAAAATAATTTTAAAACTAACAATAACAATAGAAAATAAACAAATAAAATAAATAAACATGCATATACATAAACTATCGCACACACATATACACGTATGGATATATATATATGTATATAAACTAACATATAAAAAAAAATTAACCTAGATTTAAAACAGGTCAAGACACTAGATATCTACGCTAAATAGCAAACACAAAGGAATGGGTCAACTGGAGGTCAAATGGGCCTTTGTCCTGTAAGTGCCTGCTCATTGGCTGATTAGGAAGTGTGCGGTGGATACTAGAAAGCTGATTGGCTAACAAAAAACTCAATAGAATGTGTGTATATAAAAACGCAAGACAACCACAAAATTCGCGCATAAGCCTGAAGAGTCCTAGAGTGGATGAAAAGCGGAATATTCAGTGTAGCTTAATCGCCATATATATTTTATAAATTACTAACTAGCTCTACCTATGTATTGAGCACTGTTGAAGTAAATACTTAAAGTTTACGCATAAATCTATACTTTCGTATATTAATTTATATGAGTAAATGAAATAGTTTATATATATATATATATATATATATATATATATATAGAGAGAGAGAGAGAGAGAGAGAGAGAGAGAGAGATAATTATTTACTATAATAATTATTCAATACCTACAGACACTTGTGTTTCATCCTTTCGGGAATCATCAGTGAAGGGTGTTCCAGGTTAAAATATCCCAAATTAAAAACCACGAAAACGTTTTTTGGGCTTGTGTTATATATTACTCACCTGTTTGATCAGGAACATCGTCTTCTTTATCTGCGTTTGCTTCTTTGTGGTGCGTGGGTGATTTCTGATTTTGTCGGGGTTCAGGGGTCTCAAATGTGGCAGGGCTGTTGTCTGGATGAAATAAGAAAGAAAGATTTCAGAACAGAAGTTTGGAATGCAATGATAATGTAACGTGGCCGTAACGTGTTCTTTTCAGCTCAAACCTCTCTTGGACCCCCCACGCCATTCAGCACCGTCAACAAAGAAAAACCAAACAAAAATAAATAAATCTGAGCCAGCTTTTTTTTTTTTCTTTTTTAACACAAATCGGTTATTACCATTTTTCTTTCTCCCCTCCGTCTCAAACGTGGCGGGGCTATTGTCTGGATAAAATAAGGGATTTCAGAACAGAAGTTTGGAATGCAAGTTGCAATCTGTAATGTGACTGTAATGTGGATGCTAATGCCGGCCAGCACGTCGACAAAGGAAAAACAAATAAAAATAAATAAATCTGAGCCAGCTTTTTTTTTTCTTTTTTAACACAAGTTGTTTATTAGCGTTTTTCTTGCCCCGTCCTGACACCAGCTAAAAAATTTCTTGCTTTCTGCTCCCCTAAACACCGGCCGTAGACTAATTTCTCATACGTCTATTTTTTTTGACCGCACTCTTACTTCTCTCTTTCATTTTACACGTCCTTCTCTTTCAGTGTTGATTTCGTTTCTCACCGACCACGTGGTGTCCTTTTTCTCATTTTTCTTCAGACGCAAGACACTTACCAATTTGCATACGTGTTCAAACGTTACTGCTGCTGCTGCTAATACAATCGCTTACCATCCATCCTTCACTGCTGCTGCTATTTTCAAACATGCTCTATTACAATACATCAATTGTAGAAAATAGGGAAAGAACTGCAGCTGTTATAAGTGTTAAATATTGAGGTGAGCAGGTTGCCTAGTAGATACTAGCTAGTGCAGGTTGCAGCAGAAATACCTCCCACATTTTAAACTTTCAACTGTAGCTAATGAACCTATGCAAGTGTCAATGATGTTTTTACTTAACCATTTTTTTCCAGCTACCCTCATCAGACTGATGCACATAATTTCCAAAACAAAATTTACTAACATTAACCTTTTAATTTTTCCTCACATCATGCTCAAGAGGCTTCTTCAATTTTATAAGAGCTCAACTTCCATGGTAGAGCCATAATTCCAAGTGATCATTATCCTTAGATAGACAGGTAGAAACCCAAACACGATTTTAATCGTCCCCTATATCCTAGAGCCAGAGCATTTAACCCCGCATTAGTCGCATGGAATGTTTTGTCACCCCAATTTTGTTTAAGTGCTCATAATTCCTAGTTGGTAACTTATTTCTTTTCCTCCCTCTCAGTACTCTCCCGACTCAGTGAGAGTATAGCAAATGTGGTATGGCGCAGTTGTATCTCAGTTTTCCTTAGAGGTAGACATCGCTTTGTCCTTCTGGGGTGTCCAGTCACCCCAGCTGACTAACCTAAGTATGATTTTATGATTTATATATTTTTGTATTTTTCCAGTGAGAATAAAAATTTGCAAATATAAGTGCATATTATGTATCATCAGGTTAATCTGTAATATTTATTATGCAATTTTTTTTTTTACACGGTGATCACCACTTATCAAGGCCTGGAAGCCACTCAGGGATAAGGGTTATTGCAAGTACAGTACGTTAGTGTGGAGATTTAATGAAGTGTTTACTTAAGAGGGCGGTTCATTAGGAATTTGTTAACGTTGGACTTGAAGACATCCAAGTTGTAGTCAGGTGGGAAGCAGGCAGACTGAACAGAGTTCCACAGGTGTGCAGTTCTAAGAAAGAAGCTTTGTTCCTGGAATCCACGTTTTGATTTAGGAATTAATATGTTTTGATATATTTCTTTATCATAAGTTTGTATTGGATTATTATTTTATTCACAATTTATTATTTTTTTTCAGTTTTGTAACTATATGTTTAACTAATATATCTTAATTTTTGCTTAGTTTTATAATTTATTTTATTGTAGTATTTTATATTAATATCAACATCGACATCGCTTTGTCCTTCTGGGGTGTCCAGTCATCCCAGCTGACTAACCTAAGTATGATTTTATGATTTATATATTTTTGTATTTTTCCAGTGGGAATAAAAATTTGTAAATATAAGCGCATATTATGTATCATCAGGTTAATCTGTAATATTTAATATGGAATTGATGTTTTGGTATTTTCTTTATCGTAAGTTTTGATGGATTATTTTTTTATTTACAATTTATTATTTTTTCAGTTTTGTAACTATGAATTTAATATCTTATTTAATATCTTTATTTTTGCTTAGTTTTATAATTTATTTCATTGTATTATTTTATATTAATATCAACAAAATACAAGTGATTCAAACTGTTCAACAAGGACTGTAGATATATCATGAACCAGCATGATAACTATATTTTACAAAATAATAACACTATAAACATTTTCGTATTGGGGGGTAGAAACACCCCATTGTTTATAGATATAGCCTGAACCAGCATTCTTCCTTGGGGGTAGGCGCCGCCTTGTCATTCTGGGGTGTCTAGTCACCTGACTAATGTTTGTACGATTTTATGATTTGTAGATATAAGCAATAATTAAGTATCACTAGCAGGATCTGTTGCCCGGCGTTGACCAGTAGTAGTTATCCTTCTCTTTATCTCAGGAAGGAGATCTCCATCGTTCGTAATTTTCTTTCCCAAGTAGAGGTTGCAGGGAAGAGAAAAGGGCCTCCCCCCCACTAAGCTACGAAGTCTATTTTTACTCTGTCAAGGCAAGATGAGCTGCTTCTAGCAGATCCTGCCCAGATGTGGCAACAGTACACCCTCATTGGACGTATTTGGCTGGTAGCATATATATATATATATATATATATATATATATATATAGTCTTTAAAACTATATAAAAAAAACACTTAATTTTTATATTTTTTTATCATTCGTTGGGAAACTAATCAGTAAGCCATTTAATCACTTACAATCATTGCATTAACTTCCTGAGAAAGTTTTGAAATAAAGACTAAACGTTGATGAACACATAACTTAGTTTGTTCCTTTTTTATTTCTCTATTTCGTCGGAATACTATTTCCATTATTCTCATCATATATCTATGTATGGATATATATACTCATAGCTAAATTGAATATTGAAATGCTCATATCTTTGGTTCTATGGGACAAAACTATGAAAATTTGCAGGCTTTTTGAAGATTATAATACTATTCTATGGTTACAATTTTATGACAATTGGTAAAAAAGAACCTATATTTTCAAACCAATAAAATATGGCTAATTTGCCTACATTTGTATATATAGTGTCCTGGAAGGTTAGCTTCAGTTTTGCCGCTTCAGTTGTCTCTTCTGTGGCCTTGGCAGCCCTATATATGAGCTTGAGGTAGGTGCCTGTCTAGCTGCACTGATGAGCTGTGATGCAGTGAAACAGTACTGTATGTGGATAACTATAATGCTCCTTATCTTGAGTTGAGCATTTGGGAAGTGATACACGATATACCATTAGCATATTCAGTGATGCTCTTTGTGTAAACAAGTCGAGCTTAGGTATTCGGACGATGTCAAAACATTGTTAATTCACTACCCATACAGCAGCTGCCGTTTAGCTTTAGTTTTGCTGCTTTGGGATGAATTTTGCTTAGTGTTTTTTTAATTTTCTTAGTTGTCTCCCCCGTGACCATGACAGGCCACTAATAATAATTTGCTACATTAAAATGTTTCATTTTTGTAACTTACAAAAGAGTACTCACAGATTGAAGACGTGCCTGTTTCCGGCCGTCTTAGTCCATATTTCATCTGGATCTGTCGTAATTTAACAAGGTCATTGCTTTCAATGGCATCGTAATACTCCGCTTGTGCCTTCCATTTTGGAAGATCGGGGAAGAAATCACGCTGGATAATTTGCTGTAAATCCTGCAAGAGAGAACGGAAAGAATATTATTTGTTAAAAATTTTTTTTTTTAATTACAAAATCAATTTCCCAATCTGCCCCCCTCCCTTGCACACGTGAAATTTAACTTGTGTTTTTGATGCAACTAATGTCTTCTACTAAGCCCATATTACAAATTTTTTTAATTACAAAATCAATTTCCCAATCTGCCCCCCTTCCCTTGCACACGTGAAATTTAACTTGTGTTTTTGATGCAACTAATGTCTTCTACTAAGCCCATATTACAAATTTTTTTTTTTAATTACAAAATCAATTTCCCAATCTGCCCCCCTTCCCTTGCACACGTGAAATTTAACTTGTGTTTTTGATGCAACTAATGTCTTCTACTAAGCCCATATTACAAATTTTTTTTTTTACATAGGCATAACCACTTGTTAAGGCCAAGAGGCCACTCGAGGATAACAGTTAAAGAGTGTACAGTAGAAATTGGACAATATAGTAATTGTTAGTAATGGAAATTCGGTAAATTTGTTAACTTGGAACGGCTCATCAAAAACTTGTTTACGTTAGACTTGAAGAAACCATATTGTAGTCAGCTGGAAAGCAGGAAAACGGAAGACAATTCCATAGGCGTGCAGTTCTAAGAAAGAAGCTTTGTTCATGGAATCTACGTTTAGGTTTAGGCACAGATAAAGAGTAGGGGAAATTGTTGATAGTGTTTTCTGCTAGACGGGTGTTTCTTGTGAAAGTTTGGCGAGGGGGGACCATAGATTGGAGCTCAGTCGGGCACATGCCATGAAAATAACAATAAAGCAGAGACAAACTCGCAACATCTCTTCTGTGAGAAAGAGGTTGCAGGGAAGAGAAAAGGACATTCCCTACAAGGCTATACACAAAGTATATTTTAAACTCTATCAAGGCAGGATAAGTCGTGCTAAGAGTTAAAAACGAAAATAAATTTATTGTAAACAAAAAAGTAAACGGGGGAAGAAACTTTGCCATCCCAACCGGGTAGTTTTCCGATATATGATTTAAGATGGAGACAAAACGATCATTACTATAAACTCGAAAAGATAACTGCCGAGAAGCTCCTGGCTGGGCCCGTTGATTTTATTTTATTTTTCCCCCCAATTGCTAATTTGCCATGCATTGATCAGTGTCTTACGTCAGTTTACAGTCAAACTCAAGTGCATGATGTCATGTTTCAAGCAAAGCCGAGCGGACAGTTACATCTGGTTCAAATTGTGCACAAGTACTGAAAAATTAACATCTTTAAAATGAGGGGACGACCACAAATGGATCATAACATTTAAAGCTAGTAAGACTAAGCTGCTCTTCTTTAAAAATTATAAGATGCATCTCCAACCATCGATATCTTACAACATTTTTGGGTTATAATAGGGTAGTTATTTATTTGTTGCCCACCCATCACAGCAAAATGTGGCACAAGGCCGGAAGGTGAAGAACAGGCGAGTTCCCCCAAAAGAAGGGGTACTCTCGCCTCAACAAAAACTGCCTGGGCACCCCCGTCGGCATTCCCCGGTAGGGGCGCCTCAGGCGACAAGCAATTAACTTGCCCCACCAGAAAGCCCGGTGACAAGGGCTGGGAGAGTGGACCCCTTAGATAGTACCCAAGCAGTGTACCGCAGTCCGACAGGTGCTGGGCTGGGCTGCTGGGCCAGTTCCCGGCCCCTCACCTCCTGTCAGGCTGAGTGTCAAAAACGGATCCCAAACCTCGAAAACTATACTATATAATTATAATACATTCTATAAAAATTATAGGGGAGTAGCGGTGATTCTTGTACAGGTCCGCCGGTGTTTATTTTACAATCAACAGAGATTCGTTAAAATGGTCAAAACTCAAATATATAGCAAATAAACGTTACCAAAAGCAAGATAAGGTTACTCTTCTACATAACTGGGAACGTTTTTATTGTTTTTACTTAATTCGGCTCCAAAAATGGCCGCGTAACAAATAGGGTATTGCGATTATTTTGGTATTATTATACAAACACCGTGACAGCGTTAGGGTTAGGGTTAGGATTAGGGTTAGGGTTAGGGTTTAGGGTTAGGGTTAGGGTTGGGGTTAGGGTTAGTGTTAGGGTTAGGGTTAATTCGCTGTCACGGTGTTTGTATAGTTTTACCATTATTTTCCTTTTGCTAGTGCACGAGTTGACATTGGTTGTTTTTCGAGACAACAAAAAAAATTACATTAAATAAAAACTGGTATTATTATACAAACACCGTGACAGGGTTAGGGTTAGGGGTTAGGGTTAGGGTTAGGGTTAGGGTTAATTCGCTGTCACGGTGTTTGTATAAATTTACCTAAAAACTTAATCAGCTATGTAGAAGAGAAACTTACCTTGCCTTTGGTAACATTTATTTGAGTAAATTTTTACGACGTGCCCCAGCGTATTACAAACACCCCAACCTCCCCATGTTAAGAATGGCTTTCGGAATAAACACCTCCTAACCCCGAAAGCCGTTCTTAACATGGGGAGGTTGGGGGGTGTTTATACTATGCTGGGGCAGGTCGTAAAAAATACCTTTATTTTTTATTTTATTTTTTTACGACTTTATCAAATCTCTGTGGATTGTAAAACAAACCAGTACATTGTTTTATTTATTTTGTTATTTTACCTCCACGTAAGTTTCTTCGTCCAATATTTTCTTCTTTTTTTTGACAACAACATCAGGCAAATCCAGCGAACTTTTCTTGGCGATTTGTCTTACAGATTCCGCCACTGTTAAGGAGTTCTCTGACATTTTTCGACCGAAGTTTCCTTTTTTAAATGATTTATTTTCATTTAAAATAAAAATTATTTTTTTTTTAAATATATATATATAAAAAAAAATCCTAATAACGTAAGGACAACATGAAAAACAACGAGAAAAACCGGAAGTAAAACTAAAAAAAAAAAAACTAGAATTCATTTCAGAGCCGCAAATTCGAACTTTACAAATTAATAATTAATTAAAAAAAAATTATTTATTACATGTTTATAAATGATATAAATTAAAATCTCGAATTTTAAAAATATTATTAATTCAAAATAGCATGATTTATTCTAACCTGATCTTTAACGTGCCATCAAGATAGTTTCGTAAAAGAAAGGAAAGTGCTATTGTTTACCAATTGCAATTTTCCGTACTTGTTATTGGCGGATATCGCACCTCTAAATTCCACAATTTTCACCCCACCCCTTTTTTACTTTAATCTCATCAATTACAAATTTAACGGTAAATATTACCTTACAACAGAACACCGACCACTCTAATTTGTTTTTTTTTAGGCGTATTCGAGGTCGCTGAGAACAAATCTGATAAACCCGTCGCATGGTATGAACCCCTAGAACCTGGGACTACTTTGCCCCATTTAACCGCCCTCGTTTACGCCGCGGCCGCCACAACACACCCGCCCCCGCTCTTCACAAATGTGGAATGTTAAACCGTGTTCTACTCGGTAAATGTCGGCGCGTTACTTACGAAAAAAAACAAAAAAAACGGTTAATTAAACTGCATAGTGCATGATGGGATCCTTCTACCGCTCCAGAAGATATCGCACTACTGATGCAATTCTCTATCTGTATAAAAAATTTTTTTTTTAAAAAGCCAAGTACGTCCAAGGATGGAATACTGCTGCCACATCTGGGCAGAAGCTGCTAAAAACAGCCTATCCTGTCTTGACAGAGTATAAAATAGACTTCGTAGCTTAGTGGGGGATGCCCTTTTCTCTTCCCTGCAGCCTCTCTCTCTCCCATAGAAGAGACGTTGCGAGGCTGTCTTTGTTTTATCGTTACTTCCATGGCAAGTGCTCGTCTGAGCTCCAATCTCTTGTCCCCCTCGCCAATCTTTCACGAGAAACACCCGTCTCGCTGAAACTACTGTCAATAATTTTCCCCACTCTTTATCTGTGCCTAAATCCAAACGTAGATTCCATGAGCAGAGCTTCTTTCTCAGAAGTGCACAACTGTGGAACTCCCTTCCGTTTGCCTGTTTCCAACCTGACTACAACTTGAATGTCTTCAAGTCCAACATAAACAAATTCCTGACAAACCACCCCCTTAAGTAAGACACTCTATCAAATCTCCAATACTAATGATTACTACGATACTATCTCATTGATTACTGTACACATAATAACCCTTATCCCTAAGTGGCCTCCGGGCCTTGATAAGTGGTGACCTCCATGTAAAAAAAAAAAGAAGCACCTGTTAAATTACAAAAATTCTATAATTGAATGCCCCCCCCCCAAAGGAACGAGAAACATAAAAAAAATTTTTTGTAAACCACTCGTGAAAACTTAATTTTTTAGATTAATTAAGAAGTATTTAAAACTACGTAACACACATACAAAAAATGAACCACATTTTTTTTTGTTTGTTTATTATTATTAGATCATACGGTATCACTGGTAGAATACTTAACATAATTAAATCCTTCTTAGATAAGAGAAAAATCCAGGTTGTCCTCGACGGTCGTACATCTAAACAATATGATATAAATGTGGGAGTTCCTGATATTCATAAATTACCTCCCCGACAAAATTTCCTCTGAGATGGGTATATATGCTGATGACACCACACTCTATAACATGCACGACAGGAAAACATATGAACACATATCTAAAGAAATGGCAGAAACACTAGAGGATGACCTCCAATCTGTAGTGGAATGGGGACAAAAATGGAAGGTCACGTTCAATGCCGCCAAGACTAAACTAGTTTCATTCAATAATTACAAGAAACCTTCTCTGCCACCTATAGCAATAGCCAACGACTCTTTATCTGAGAGTACATCTTTTAAACTCCTTGGCCTAATGTTCACAGGAAATATGAGTTGGAACAATTACATTGAAGGCATTGCCAGGGCCGCTGCAAGGAAGGTGGGCTCTCTCTACCGTGCTAGAAAACTACTAACACCCGAAAGTATCCTGTACCTCTATAAGGCCACCATTCGCCCATGTATGGAGTATTGCTGTCATATTTGGGCTGGTGCATCTGCTACTAGTCTCTCGCTCCTTGACAAGGTTCAAAAGAGAGTCGCAAATCTGATAGACCCTTAACTGGCATCTAAGCTTCAGCCTCTGTCCCATCGACGAAATGTTGCATCCCTCTGCCTGTTCTACAAGTATTTTAATGGTGAATGCTCTGACAAACTGCAATCACTTGTGCCCCCACGACGTGAACACCCTTGACAAACCCGACAGGCTGCTAAATCCCACCCCGACACTGTAGAGATCCCTAGATGTAAAAGATCTTTCTACTCCAGTAGTTTCTTCCCCAGAACCGCTAGACTTTGGAATTCCATTCCAGGTCCCTGCTTCCCCAACTGTACTGGCATGCAGAAGTTCAAGTGCAACGTGAACCGACATCTTGCTGCCCAAATCCCTACAGAGTACCCCAGTAGTTGTTACCCCTGGTAGTAGCCCCCTACACCAAAGTGGCAATGTACTTTGTTTGGGGTGAAAATGTAATAAAAAAATTATAAAAAAAAAAAATTGGTTAGCTCGCCGTGAAAACATTTTCACAACTTTTTTTTCTTTCATGTGGTCAAATATTTTTTTTTCTTTTGGAAATTAAGTTTAGTCCTTAATCTTTCAAAAACAATTGTTATATTCGCATATCTCTCCACATTTCCATGAATAAACCGGAAATCAGCAAGGCAATGACGGCAGCAACAATGGCGACCCTAAGACAAATCTGTTCGCCGTTACAACGTAGTCAAACACAATAAATACACAGGACAATTTCAAATCCCATCTCTTTAAATACACACATCATTAAAATAACTCGCACCTTACTTCAACATAGAAAACCTCCAGAGAAAGTTGCACAGCAAAAGAAAAAACCTAAATAAAAAATCACAGACACTACCGTAAACGCAACTCAGATAGCATAAAAACGCAAATAATGATTCCACAAAACACCCCAACAATACGACACCGACTAGGTTACATTCACAACTTTCTCAGCTTTAAATCGATATAACACATGCATACACACACCAAACAGATAATTCTCTACAATCCATTAAAGCACGAAAAACAAACACAAATAAAAAATACGACGGCCATTTTGACGCCGGAGCCGATGTGCCTTTTACTACGTCCGCACGTGCTGTATAAATAAGCCGGCCGTCAGAGAAAAAGTCAGTCTTCCAGCAGATCGCTGGCCAGAGCAGGTCGCCTCGCTACCAGTAGAAGCAGATACAGCTGTTCCCCTCAACCCTTTGCACCATACCAGCGACAGCCATTCCTTCAGCTCCATCCAGCAGCAGCAGCTCAGCAACAGCCGTTCCCCTCAACTTTCTAGCAGCAGCAGCAGTAGCCATTCCCTTCAGCTCCATCCAGCAGCAGCAGCTCAGCGACAGCCGTCCCCCTCAACTTCTAGCAGCAGCAGCGGCAGCAGCAATAGCCGTTTCCTTCAGCTCCATCCAGCAGCAGCAGCTCAGCGACAGCCGTTCCCCTCAACCTTCTAGCAGCAGCAGCGGCAGCAGCAATAGCCGTTTCCTTCAGCTCCACCCAGCAGCAGCTCAGCGACAGCCGTTCCCCTCAACCTTCTAGCAGCAGCAGCAACAGCCGTTCCCCTCAACTTTCTAGCAGCAGCAACGGCAGCAGCAATAGCCGTTCCCTTCAGCTCCATCCAGCAGTAGCAGCGGCAGCTCAGCGACAGCAGTTTGATTCAAAGCGCCTAGTCACCATATCACCGCTTGTTCCAGTCCCGGACGTCATCCCTAGACCGTACCAGCATCTAGGCCCCTGTACCTGCCCGAACCTGATCAGGCCAGGATCCCTACCTCTCTAATCCCTATTCCGGCCTTCCTGACGCCCAGCTGACCGTTCCGGCTTTGATTGAGGATATATATGCTTATTCACTTTGACCCTCAATAAAGGTTGAAACCAAATTATTTCGTTTGTTCTCCTTGCTTCCATACGCTCGTGTTATTTTATAACAACTGGTGTCAGAGCGTTCAGCAAGATGAGTACAGACAGCTACGAGGGTTTCACGCGGTCAGAACTATTCACACTGATCAAAGAACAGAAGCATCTGCTGTTCAACCTGAGGACAAGCTCAACACAACCATCGGAAGAGGCACTTCAGGAGATCCGAAATGACATAGATGCCATGACAACCGCCCTGAGATCAACAGCAATAACAACAGCCACCACCCCCCACACAAGCAGCGACTACAGTATGCTAATGCGCCAGCAAACAATTCGGGACGCCATGAGACAACAGAAGCCCTTCCGCCCTGGACAGGACGTAAACCAGTTCATATCAGCGCTCACCAAAATATACGCAATACACGTCTTACCGGAGGGAGCAACATACCCAAGCCTGGAAGGCGAATTTGTCAAGGCCGCGAAAGACATGCTGGACCAGGGTATATTTCAGCAAATGCTGGATTCTGCACAAGATACATCCACCTTCAACAACCTGAAGGAGTATCTACTAACAACACACGGCAGCCAAATGACCACCTTCCAACATCTAAGCAAGGCCTGGGACTTAGAACGACATGACGGCGAAAAACTAACCGATTTTGCCGGTCGACTCGAAACCACACTCAGGGAAGCGGCCGTCCACATCAAGGCAAAACACAGAAAGGACAGAAACAATGAACTATCCGTTGACGGACTCATAGCAATAATAGGCGCAATGCTTATGAGTGAAAAGGTGAAAGCATGGAACACAAATATCTACCCGCACCTCGTCAGAACAATGGACAACCACTATACGGCAACTGGTATAGCGGCTGAAGCACAGCGATACCTGGATCGCGGCATAAAATCCGATGTCACCAATTCCCAAGACTCCGCACTCCTCTCTCAAGAGCACCACTTGAGCCAAAGAAAACCTTACCATATAACAAACATGCACACCCACTCTAGTGGACGCAAGCGCTCGAACTTGATAGACGCACACAAGAAAACTGATCAACGTCAACATCAGCAGCAAGAAGCTCGCAGGCAAACAGTAAGTTTCCCTGTATGCCAGAGATACCTCAGAGGCCTATCCTGCTTTAGGCAAAATTGCAGATACCGTCACCCACCCCGCACCCAAACACAAGCCCTTGTCGCAACAACAGGCAGCAACATGCCGGAGACAGAGGACCAGGATTTTCACTTCGGTCAGGACGAGATGTGATGCCCCGCCCGACCCGCTCCAATATCAGCCATCACGTCTTCAACTTTCAAGAGCAATCTAACTACTCACCACTTGTCTACTCCACCTTTTACATTGGCGACACAAAATTCTCAGACATCGCGATGCTCGACTCAGGATGCTCGACCTGTATCATACCAGCATCACAACTACCAGACAAAGCCAAGAAGCACATAAAACGCTCGGACGCCAAAGTGAGGGGCATCAATGGCAGCATTACCGCGCTTGGCCAACTAACATGCGACATTGTAATCGGCAACCAGAACACACCCGCATTCTGTGGCATAAACGCCCTAATAACGGCACAATCTACACCAATCCTGATCGGCCAAAACATCCTATGCCATGATACCCTCATCTCGTACACGGTCGACAACGAAAAAGCGAAAGTGGAGTTCAAACGCACACTTGCCCAAGGAGGCTCCACACACACAGCTAACATCGTACGGCAAACGTCGTCACCAAACAGTCCCACAGACGACTCCCAGACCAAGGTCATCCAGGACTACCTAGCTATCGGACCCCATCCCGAACTCCACACCTTGGATGAAAAGCTTACATGGCTAAAACACAACACAGGACTCACACTACCAAACCATCCCAACCGTGATGAACTTGAGGCCACCACCAACATACTAATCCGCTATGCCGACATCATCGGTACTGAGAATGGCGACAAGGGCACATTCATCCGTCCCATTCGGATACCAACCAACGGCCAATCACGCAGCCAAAAACAACATCCGATTGCTCAAGCCCTGGAAGAGGAGGTCAATGCCGAGATT
This sequence comes from Euprymna scolopes, assembly GCF_053919585.1. Lineage (NCBI taxonomy): Eukaryota > Metazoa > Mollusca > Cephalopoda > Sepiida > Sepiolidae > Euprymna > Euprymna scolopes. Next base: position 1,665,353 of record NC_136526.1, on the reverse strand, counting down.
GGCCGCATGGCAAGCAAAGGCATCATTGAAGCCTGCAGCGACCCCAAAGGTTTCAACAGTCCAGTATTCGCCGTACGTAAGAAAAATGGGTCAATTCGCGTCGTTGCAAACTTTAAAAGAACACTAAACAAAGTGCTAGTCGATCTGGACCCCTACCCAATACCCAGGATGGATCACCTGCTCAACAAAATCGGCAAGGGCAACAGGTATTTTGCATCCCTGGATCTGCGTAGTGGATATTGGCAGATTAAAATAGATGAGCAGGACCGGCACAAAACAGCCTTCACATGGAAGGACAAATGCTACCAGTACACACGCCTGGCCTTTGGTCTCACTTCGGCCGGACAAATCTTTTCCCGTTGCGTAGCAGAGGTCTTAGCCACGGTCACATCTCGCAGCAACATATCATCTTACATCGACGACAACCTGGTGCATGCTAAGACATTCAAGGAGTACATCATCGCGCTAGAACAACTGTTCATGGCCCTCCAAAAGTTTGGACTTAAGCTGAACCCAGACAAATGCTCCTTCCTCGCACCTGAGGCCAAATTTCTCGGCCGCATAATAAACAGCGAAGGGTTCAAGGCCGACCCCGAATATGTCCGTGCCATAGGAGAAATGAAACCCCCAACCTCAAGAAAGGAACTCCAAAGTCTCATCGGCCGCTTGGTCTGGATCAGACAATTCCTTGAGACGCGCCTTCATGAACAGATCAGATCAAGCATGTTCTCAAAACTCATGGCCCCTATACACGAGCTCAACAAGGTCAACAAGCCATTCCACTGGACCGAGAATGCAGACAGAGCATTCAGGAAGATCAAGGACCGATTATCCTCCCCGCCGGTTATCTCGTTTCCAGACTTCTCCATGCCCTTCACGCTCACTACTGATGCCAGTGATGTCGCATGCGGAGCAATCCTGATGCAAGAGTCCAGCAACGGGAAGAAGAACATTGTCGGAGTCGTGTCCCACTCCTTCAATACAACAGAGCAAAACTGGTCTACAACGGAACGCGAGGCATATGCAGTGAAGTGGGCGATACTGAAATTTGACTACTTTCTACGTAACCGTCCCTTCGTGGTGTTCACTGACCACAAATCTCTGACATATCTTGACCAACGGGAATTCAACAATGCAAAAATACGAAGATGGCAGGATGAGATATTGTGCTACAAATTCGTATTAGAATACGTGGAGGGCGAATCTAACGTTTGGGCTGATATGCTCAGCAGAGGCTGTGGACAGAAGAAGATCAAGACTCCCAGCGACCCCAATCCAGCAGGAAGGACATTCATACTGGATGGCTCAAGCTTACGCATCTACGTCCCATCATGGTGCATCAATGACATCGACAGTCTGAAACTTATTCCCAAGACGCACACACCACGGAACGCCCACACGCAAAGACGCATCAGCGACGCGTTTTTCGCATACCACACCAACTCCTCCATTCCTGCTGAACAAATCTGTGAACACCTGGATATTGCAACCGAACAACAGAAGGATGAGACCCTGGCCGGAATCATACACGCACTCCAAACATCATACCCGGACGGCCCACAAATTGACCCCGATGACCACCGAGCTAAGTTATTCAAGAGAAAGCTACATCAATTCTTCTTAGAACCAGGAACCACGGTCCTAATGATAAGAGACCACAAACATACCCCTAGGCTGGTCATACCATACAAGCTCAGACCCAAATACCTTATACAAGCACACGACGCCAACAACCACTCAGGCATAACACGGATGCAGGAACTCCTCTCCGGTTACTGGTGGGAGTCCAAGAACAACGACATCAAGGCTTATGCTGATTCCTGCATCACATGTGCAAAATGCAAGGGAAATTATGGCAGACGCACCCGCTGGCCTATGGGCCACTGCAAGCGGGGTAAGAGACCATTTGAACTCGTCTTTGTTGACTTTGTCACAATGCCCAACTCAAAGGGGAAAAGATATATACTTACGATACTGGACAGCTTCAGCCGGCATCTCACAGCTACACCATGTGCAAGAGACCGTGCCATCGACGCCGCCCGTGGTTTATACCAGTTCTTCCTCCGACACAGAGAAATCCCACGCATAGTGTCTTCCGACCGAGGTACACACTTCACAGGGGAAGTCTATCGACAGTTCTGCGAACAAATGGCCATCACACAGGAACTGCATTGCCCGTGGCGCCCACAAAGCTCAGGGAACATAGAGAGACAACATCGAACAATGAAGAACGCCATCTACATGCTGTGTGAAGACAGGAATTGCGAGTGGACAGATGTTCTCGAATCTGTTGTGTCTTCCATGAACGCCACAATCAACAACGCCACCGGTGTCTCCCCGCATTTCACAGTCACGGGCCGCCACCCTAGCATCGGCTTGCCAACACCCCACAGAAGGGAAGCCAGGAGCGATGACCCAGGTGCATATGGCATGCAAATCAACGCCCTGCTAAGACAGGTTCATCACCGTGTCGCCCTGGCCAATGATGAAGCAGATCATAAAATGGAGAACCGCGAAAAGCACTTCTCCCACGAGAACCCGCTACAAGTAGGAGACAAGGTCCTACTTCACCGTCCTCAATCAGCCACGGCCAAATCAACACACATGCAATGGATAGGAAGCTTCACTATCACCAAAACCAACAGCTTGATGTACCAAGTACAAGATGAGAGCGGCATCACAACCTGGGTACACCGGGCGCACATCCGACGAATAGCACCACGCCCGCCGCACCTGTCTATCACAAACCTCCCACCCCCACCCAGCATCACCGACGAACAGCATTCCACGAACGGCCCCACATGCAATCCGGACGAGAATCGGACGCCATCCTCACAAGCCAGCCAACCCAGGAGATTACCAGCCAGAACAACAAGAGGACAACTCCCTACACGCTTCAGAGACTTTATCATGTAAATATGATCGAGATCTGGGGGAGCATTGTTATATTCGCATATCTCTCCACATTTCCATGAATAAACCGGAAATCAGCAAGGCAATGACGGCAGCAACAATGGCGACCCTAAGACAAATCTGTTCGCCGTTACAACGTAGTCAAACACAATAAATACACAGGACAATTTCAAATCCCATCTCTTTAAATACACACATCATTAAAATAACTCGCACCTTACTTCAACATAGAAAACCTCCAGAGAAAGTTGCACAGCAAAAGAAAAAACCTAAATAAAAAATCACAGACACTACCGTAAACGCAACTCAGATAGCATAAAAACGCAAATAATGATTCCACAAAACACCCCAACAATACGACACCGACTAGGTTACATTCACAACTTTCTCAGCTTTAAATCGACATAACACATGCATACACACACCAAACAGATAATTCTCTACAATCCATTAAAGCACGAAAAACAAACACAAATAAAAAATACGACGGCCATTTTGACGCCGGAGCCGATGTGCCTTTTACTACGTCCGCACGTGCTGTATAAATAAGCCGGCCGTCAGAGAAAAAGTCAGTCTTCCAGCAGATCGCTGGCCAGAGCAGGTCGCCTCGCTACCAGTAGAAGCAGATACAGCTGTTCCTCTCAACCCTTTGCACCATACCAGCGACAGCCATTCCTTCAGCTCCATCCAGCAGCAGCAGCTCAGCAACAGCCGTTCCCCTCAACTTTCTAGCAGCAGCAGCAGTAGCCATTCCCTTCAGCTCCATCCAGCAGCAGCAGCTCAGCGACAGCCGTCCCCCTCAACTTCTAGCAGCAGCAGCGGCAGCAGCAATAGCCGTTTCCTTCAGCTCCATCCAGCAGCAGCAGCTCAGCGACAGCCGTTCCCCTCAACCTTCTAGCAGCAGCAGCGGCAGCAGCAATAGCCGTTTCCTTCAGCTCCACCCAGCAGCAGCTCAGCGACAGCCGTTCCCCTCAACCTTCTAGCAGCAGCAGCAGCAACAGCCGTTCCCCTCAACTTTCTAGCAGCAGCAACGGCAGCAGCAATAGCCGTTCCCTTCAGCTCCATCCAGCAGTAGCAGCGGCAGCTCAGCGACAGCAGTTTGATTCAAAGCGCCTAGTCACCATATCACCGCTTGTTCTAGTCCCGGACGTCATCCCTAGACCGTACCAGCATCTAGGCCCCTGTACCTGCCCGAACCTGATCAGGCCAGGATCCCTACCTCTCTAATCCCTATTCCGGCCTTCCTGACGCCCAGCTGACCGTTCCGGCTTTGATTGAGGATATATATGCTTATTCACTTTGACCCTCAATAAAGGTTGAAACCAAATTATTTCGTTTGTTCTCCTTGCTTCCATACGCTCGTATTATTTTATAACACAATCAAAAAGTAGTAAAAAAAATTATGATAAATCGGCTTTCAAAACTAGGTCCCCCATTTTTGTCCGTCCATTTTTGCCCGTACCTAGCATACAACAATGGCCACCACGTATATCAAAGAATCACATTGCTTAATATCCGAAAAACTACTTATTTGCAGAAAATTTGGTAAATGTTTACTTTAACTACAACAGAACACCAACGAATAAAATTGGTTTTTGTAAAGTTTTCGGGGTCGCTGACAACGAATCTGATATTCAAACCCATCGCAAATTTACCGTTTGCATGGTATTAACCCCTGAACCCTCGCACTATTTTGTGCCATCTCACCGCCATCGTTTATGCTATTCTTACATGATGCGTTGGCGCATTGACGCGCGTAGTAAGGTGGCTTGTCACCTCGCGGAAGAATTTTTAAGCATACATTTGAAATAACAAGTTTTCAAAAACAACAAAATGTGGCTCATTTTTCTGTTACGTAGTTTTTGATACTTTTTAATTGATTTTAAAAAACAATTTAATTTTCACGAGCAGTTTATAAAAGCATTTTTATTTTTCGTTTTTTTTTGGGGGGGTTATTCAATTATAGAACTTGTACAACATTTAAGAGGTGCTTCTGCAGTTTAATTTACCGTTTTTCCGCCCCCCCCGTACCGTTTTACCGTAAGTACGCGTCGATACATCAAGCAGAACTGTTTAATTTTTCACAAAAATTCTGTTTACATTGGAGGGGGGGGGGTCGCGCGACACCACCCGTCCCCCCTGCCCCTCCACGCCCTACCAATGTAAACAGAATTTTTGTGAAAAATTAAACAGTTCTGCTGCTCGGTGTGTCGGCGCGTTCGCGTTACTTACGGTAAAACGGTAAATTAAACTGCAGAAGCACCTCTTAAATGTGCAAGTTTTATAATTGGATAAACTCCCCCCCCCTGCAAAAAAATAAAAATCGAAAAATAAAAATGTTTTGTAAATCGCTCGTGAAAACTTAATTTTTTTTAGATCAATTAAAAAGCATAAAAAACTACGTAACACAGAAAAATGAAACACATTTTGTTGTTTTTGAAAACTTTCTTGTTATTTCAAATGTCTGCTTAAAAATGCTTCCGCGATGTGACAAGCCACCTTACTACGCACGTCCATGCGCGAACGCATCATGTAAGAATAGCATAAACGATGGCGGTGAGTTGGCACAAAATAGTGCAAGGGTTCAGAGGTTAATATCATGCAAACAGTAAATTTGCGACGGGTTTGAATATCAGATTCGTTGTCAGCGACCCTGAAAACCTTAAAAAAACACAAATTTAATTGGTTGGTGTTCTGTTGTAGTTAAAGTAAACATTTTTAAATGCAATATTCGTTTTCAGCACGCCCGAAAACCCCTTGAAAACACGTTTTTAAAGGTAGGTTTTGGGTTGGTCTATCAGGCCACAATTATCCATTTTTGATACAATTTTTTTTTTTTTTTTTCAAAAAACAATAATGTTTTATTTTATTTAGTCATTGATTCTTTATAAACAAATATGGCCGCTGCTGCTACGTCACGAAACATGCGGAAAAGTGTTTGCAATATCGAGAAAACTAGTTGCTGACCTAAATTTTAAATGCGATATTCGTTTTCAGCACATCCGAAAACCTCAGAAAATAAGTTTTTAAAGGTAGATTGTGTGTTGGTCTACCAGACCACATTTAACCTCCTCCCCGACCCCCAAAATGGAATTTGTCATTTTTTGTCTCCTCCCCCATCACCAAACTTTTTTTAAAAAATGCTAGAAGTGACATGTGTCGTTTAATGCTAGTTGGCCAAAAAATGGGTTCTCATTTTACGTTCAATTTATGTTGGAAAGTGATCCCCCACTCTAGAATGTTAATTTTTTTTTTTTCAAAATTTCTTCTTTCATATTATTTATAAAGGCCGTTTAAACGTATTAGGCAAAAAAAAAGAAAAAAAAAGTAATTTGTTTTTTAGGGGTTAAACGACGCTGGGTCAGTGGGTCAGCTGGGTCACGTCGTATAAAATGTTAACGGATTTCTCCTCTACTGGCCGATAACAAAAGATGAAGTGTAGCATCAGAACAGATACTACACTGTGATCTTGGCCCGAAGGAGGTCGAAGAAAAGCCATTGTGTGTGTGTGTGTGTGTGTGTGTGCGTGAAAGAGAGAGAAAGAGAGAGAGAGAAAGAGAGAGGGGCGCTTTGAGAGAGGATGAGAATCAAAGAGAGGGGAGGGAGGAAGCTCAGCAAGTACTTGTTATTGTTTATTATAATGGCCTGTTTCACGTGTTGTTGCTAAGGACTTGTTTTGCTTGTTGTCAAGGGCCGACGATGAGGGATAACTCGTCGGTCGCTAATTTCGTGTTTGTCGACATTAATTTCAACCCAGGTATATGAACATTAAATATTTTTGAGAAAAAGAAGAAGAAAAAAACAAACAAACAAACAAACCTAAAAGCCCAAAACAAAACAATATATATATATATATATATATATATATATATATATATATATATATATATATATATATATATATATATATATATTCCTATTTGCCTGCCTCCCCACGAGGGCAGAGTTAGACAAACGGTCCGTTTTTAATGTGGGGGAAAAAATCCAACTCCCCCAAAAGGGGCACTCTGGATCTCTATTTTATGGTGAGTAAAATTCAAATTAAATTCTCGGGGTTTGTTTTACTATACACATAGATTCGAAAAACGTTGTCAAAAAAAACAAATACATAACAAATAAATGTTATCAAAGGCAAGATAAGTTACTTTTCTACATAACTGAATAATTTTCTAGTGTTTTTATTTAATGTAACATGCTTATTCAGCTCGAAAAGCATACAGCGTTTACCGATGTATTGGAGAATTTAAAATGGCGCCCGACTCTCTCTTTGACACGGTAAGTTTGGGAAAAGGAGTTAAAAATAAAAAAATATGCAAAATACTGTTAAAACCATACCGAATATATGTCAGCCTATGGTACAGTAACATATATTGAGCGAGTTTCTAACAGTATTTTGTTTAGTTTTTTATTTTTAACTCCTTTTCCCAAACCTATCGTGTCAAAGAGAGAGTTAGGCGCCATTTTAAATTTTCCAATACATCAGTAAACACTGTATGCTTTTCGAGCTGAATAAACATGTTACATTAAATAAAAACACTAGAAAATTATCCAGTTAGGTAGAAAAGTAACGTATCTTGCCTTTGATAACATTTATTTGTTATGTATTTGTTTTTGTTTTTTTAACAACTTTTTCGAATCTATATGTACAACCCTAATTCTCGCTTAAGTACTTAAGACGACAGTACTAATTGTCGTGTCGAAAATAGTGATCTGATATATCCGAAAATTACAAAAATTCGTCGAGTAGAACAAACTTTTATTGCGTTTTTAATAATAAAAAAACGGTGGTAGCTTCCAAATTATACAGTCGAAATTATTTGAATATTACTGAATTATTTAAAAAAAATAACTTTAATCGTGTTAGCAGGTGAAAAATTGCGGCCATTTTGTTTAAATCGAAATGGAAAATCGTCCCCTTTGAACTCTCCTGAGTATTACGATCGTTTTCATCAAATTCTATTTTTTATTTTTTATAATAAATAATTTTCTACCTTATCAATTTTCGTAGTTTTTTTTTTTTTTTTTGGATATAATCCTCTTAAAAATACGAGGAATACGTAGATGCCATTGTTTTCATGTGAAATTCAGTATTAAATTTTGTCTCGATAGTGTAGAAGCGCCATTTTTTTTTTTTTTTTTTTTTGACTTTTAACGTGGGAGCGGGATCACTTTTCAAGTATAACGTTTGAATTTAACCTGAAAAAAAAAAAACACAAAGTGGGGCATCAATTTATTAGAACGTTATAATTGAAAAGTGATCCCCCACGCTAAGTCATTAAATGAACTACAAAAAAAAAAAAAAAAATTCTGCTAATATGAAAGCTAAGTCTGTTATCGACGATAATCCGCAAAAAAAAAAAAAAATAAAACGTAAAAAGGAATTCATTTTACGGAAAGGGGGGGGAGGCTCGTTCAGGTCCGCATTTCTTTTAACTCTAATTGGAACTCATAACTCTTTTGATTCCCAATTTTTCGGTAAATATAGTGCTACGCTACAACAGAACATCGACCATTCTAATTTTGTTTTCTCGAGGTATTCGAGGTCGCTGACAACGAATCTGATAATCAAACCGGTCTCAAATGTACTGTTTGCATGGTATGAACCCCTGAACCCTGGAACTATTTTACGCTATTTCACCGCCTTCAGTAGTGTTTTCTTACATGATGCGTTCGTGTGCGCACACACGTAGGAGTGACTTATCACATCGCCAAGAAATCTTTTTATTTTATTTTATTTTTTTACAAGGTGGTAACCACTTATCAAGGCCCGGAAGCCACTCAGGGATAAGGGTTAATGCGTGTACAGTATGTTAGTGTTGAGATTTGATAAAGTGTCTTACTTAAGGGGACGGTTCATCAGGCATTTGTTTATGTTGGACTTGAAGACATCCAGGTTGTAGCCAGGTGGGAACAGGCAGACGGAACAGAGTTCCACAGGCGTGCACGGCTAAGAAAGAAGCTATGTTCATGGAATCTATGTTTTGATTTAGGCACAGATAAAGAGTGGGGAAAATTTTTGATAGTGGTTTCAGCTATTAAAGGCAGTAACTAGCACTGTGTATATTTGTGTGTGTGTGGGTTTATGTGTATTGGGGTAGAGAGGGCTCCCGTAAGCCGTGGTGAAAGCAATCTTTCTAGGAGAAGCAAATCTCTGATTTAAAAAACCATAAAGCGGAAGACCATTACCCGCATTAAGCTGGTCTGCAGTTTAATTTGTTGCTGGCTATCTTGCTCTTGCTTGTTGCTGGATCTCAACATTTTGAACCGAGAGAGAGACTTAGCTGTTGTACAAAGCTAAGACTCTGTAACATCATATTTGTATAGATACTCCCTCAGACATTTGGGTTCATGGATTTTAAATGTCTGAGGGAGTGGCACTCGTCTGACAAGACGTTGCAATCATCATGTATGTATATATGTATGCCTAAACTTTCGACAGAGGCAACAGATTTACACGAGATTGGTATTGTTTCGAAGCGCGACCCTTCGGACGACAAATATCGAAAAATTGGCTAAAAACATTAATTCCTTCACCCTCAACTGTGCACTTTTCTACAAGGAGGAGTCGCTTTTTTCACCAATATTTTCGAAAGTCATCTATTTTCACTTGACTAGTCTTAATTTAAAACTTCGCCACTTCTGGTTTGGCGATGGATGCAACGGCAAAGACGTCACATTTTTTTTCACATCTTTTGCGGTATTGGTTTGAGCCTGGCGGCCTACTACCACTTTGTTTGTTTTTTGCTCAACCTGGGCAACGCCAGGCACCAAGGCTAGTCTTCTATCTGTATATATAAAAGGCAAAATGTGTGTGTGTGTATGCACTTTTTGTGTATGCCCAGCAAAGGCTTTTTTTTGGGGGGGGGGCTGCACTCGGTCGAGTCACCCTTTCTTAAAACTTTTTATAAATTGTCTAAATCATAATATCTACGAGTTACGAATGGAGGTCACGTCTATCTTTAATTTGCCCGACTTTTACGTGCTATTTTTGAGATTTTTTTTGATTGCCGCATCTTCCGCTCTTCAGTTTAAAAAAGCGAAACTGAATCCGCACAATCAATTCCCTGGCATTCGTGGCAAGGACGTCCACAAAGCAAATCCGCTTTGATCAATGCGGCAAAAACCGTCATATCAGACAATTGCTGAGAAAGAAAAACTGCCTCGCAGCAAAATTTAACTGCCGAATATGTTTGACCTCATTATCATTTAATTCGCGCACCTGTCAACTGTATAAGTCCTAAATTAATACAGTTTTCACTTGCTCTCCCCTCGTGACCGAGCAGGTTAGATGTCACGTTTTTTTTCCCTTTCTTTTCCACCTTCGCGTCAACGCTTCGGGTTCAAGCCTACCTGCCTACCAAAACTATTTTTTTTTTTTACATCTCCAAACACCAGGGTTTTTGTTTTTGATCTACCCCCACACACCCCAACACACAGCCC
>NC_136526.1:1617500-1650000 GCF_053919585.1 Euprymna scolopes | reverse complement strand
GAAAAATTACAATATGGAATCACTCTAAAAAGAAGAAAAAACACTATGTTACAGGACACCATGTTACTACTTTAAAAAGAAAAAATAATAATACAGATGCACTCTAAAAGAAAAATAACAGTATGAGAACATTCTAAAAGAAAAAAAAAACAATGTAAAATCACTTTTAAAAGAAAAATGGTAATATGGGAACACTCTAAAAATAAAATAATATGAAAACCACTCTAAAAGAAAAATAACAATATGGAAAACACTAAAAATAACAATGCAGGAACACTCTAAAGGCAAAATAATATGGAAAACACTCTAAAGGAAAAAAAAAAAAAAATGAAAAATACTCTAAAAGAAAAATAGCAATATATATAAAGAAGAAAAAACAATCTATGCACCTATAAATTCGGGTTTCTTTTGTGTGTATTGATATTCATATTAAACCCCCTCTTTTCTATTTATTTAAAAAGAAAATACAATTTTCTTATATATGGGTTGTGGAATTGCATTCACTAGTAAAAGATCTAGCTAATTTGCATATTCTTTTAAACATTCATTTTGATTAATTCCCTATTAGTTTTTTCGGTTTTCTTATGGGATGATCATCTAAAGTTAACTATTACGTATAATTATATTCATGCAGATATTCTACATGATTTATACTTGCATAATATTTGCGTAAAAAGTTTATAGTAAACACAAAATTGTTTCCATATTTATTTATGTATACGTATACGTATTTTTTTAATCTATTAGTGTATCTATATATCTATAAAAGTGAAAGTGTCTATCTGTGTGTGTACATTTCCCTATGCAATAACTCTTTTAATTTTAAGGCTACAGACTCGAAATTTGATATACAGGGTACTGAGATTTGGAAAAATCGACGTGATCGGTTTTCGGCCAGAAATTTCGCTGTTGAGGGGTCAAAGTTCAACGATTTAACCTTTGAGAACTCTACCAAACTCCTCCAACAATTTTCGGTTTAAACACTTGAAATTTTAGATATAAGTTCCTCGGACATGGATCTAACTTAATAACTTGATTGAGCCCAAAACAATAAATGTTAAGGGGTCATAATAAAGGTCAAAGTTAAAAAAAATTGACCCTTTTTTTCTTTTTGCTCAACATACACTTCCAAATAACCGGGCAACGCCGGGCACCCATGCTAGTATACTCTAAATGAAAAAGCAAAACAAAACAATATAAGACCATTTTAAAAGAAAAATAAACAATATAGGATGAAGAAATAAAAAAAACACAATATGGTATCACAAGAGAAGAAAAGAACTATATGGGGGGGGGGACTCTAAAAAATTAACTGTAAAACTACTCTAAAAGATAAGCAACAAAATGTGAAGTCACTCTAAAAAAAGAAAAAAGAAAAATCAGAGAATTGCCCAATTTTAAGGAATTTTTCAGCATAATAATAATAATAATAATAATAATAATAAATAATAATAAAATAAAATAAAAATAATAATAATAAATGATATTTTTTCTAAAGAATAAAAAGCATCTAGAGTAATAAGAATATAAGCTTAGCAGAATTTATGCTTTATTTTTTTTGCGACATCATTTTAAAAAGAGAGGCAAAATTTAAAGGAGGCCTCCAGAGCTTTACTGAAAGATCTCCTTCATTGTGTTCGACAGATTTGAGTCACAAGCAGGCTAGAGACCACCAATTTCAACAAATTACTTAACTCCCCCATCGACCAAGGTAGGAATACATCTGTAAATCCTACTCATCCTGAAAAGACAAAGAGAAGCTTCATCATAACGTTGTCTCTCACTGGAGATTTCTTATTCAAGGGAGATAACTGATCACATTATTTATTGCAATGTATATATCTATACATACTATGCACACATAATTAAAAAAAATAATAAAAGGCTTTGATTTTATATGCCATTTTTTTTTTTTTGTGTGCTGAACCTGCTGTATTACTTCACCATGTCTAACCAATTGGACCCTTCTTCCAGAGCAGGGGTCACACTGGATCTCATTTTGAAAACTTTTATTAATTCAAAGGGTTTCACTTCCTCCTTGTACAAAAACTGGGAAGCTTTGTCAGCCATGATACCCGGAACAACACCGCTGCAGGTTTGAAAATTATGCTTATTATCAGAGGTGGGGAGTTAGAGTCCTGCAAAATTTGCCCACTGCTAATTACTGACATTGGGATCTGATTTATAAAACCTCAACTACGAATCTGGTTTTCTGGGGTAGGGAGTTTGCCGAAAAAATATCCATGTCCCAACTCTGGGTCAATTTTCTGACTGCCACAAAAAAGTGTTGATTATTAGCATCTGACTCTGACTCTCCATCTCTGCTTATTCTTTTTGTTGTATAATTAAAAGAACACCTGTCCTTGGGTTCATACTAAACATTTTTGTGATGTAGCATATTTATCAATTCAAGGAACTTCCGGTTTTGAAACTTGTTGAAAGTAAACATCGTTTTTTAATCTGAAGACCTCACTATACGGGGTGGAATGATAAAATTGTCGCCTTAAAGAAAACCACACTACAGCTTTATTTTAAAACTTTTATTGAAAAAAATGAATTCAGGTAACTTGATCATGTAATAAAGCTGACATCTATTCAATGTAGGCGCCTTCAGCCTCAATGACCTACTCGATACGGGTTCGGAACTGGGAACATGCCTTTTCCACAAGCACCGGTAGAAGCCTGGTGAATACTCGGCAAATGGCAGCAATCAGGCTAGCTTTGGTGTTGTAGGAGTACATGTTGGTGGTGTTCTTGACGTATGAGCAAACAAAGTAGTCCAGCAGGTTCAGGTCGAAGGAGGAACGGGAGGGGGCAGTAAGGGAAGGGTACAAAGCCGTAGCCCCCGTTCTGAAGCCAAGAATGATTTAAGATTGATGAGAACTGGTTTTCTTTTTTTTGCATACCATCCACTAGTTGACCAGTTATGTAAAAATCCCAAGAGCAATAGGAGCCTTCTATCATGTCTGAAAGTGACACAATGTTCAACGAGTGAGATCGAAGATGCGCCACTGTACAACTCATGCTCTCTACTGAGCCAATTTATGACAACAGGACCATTGCCAGCACCCTCAAAATACAAATCTGGATGATTCAACACTTGAGGGCACAGCTCAACCCATAGTCATTGTTTTGGTGTGAGGGCCACATCATGTCACCTCGCATCTTCGAAGTAGGCTTGAAAATCAACACCAAAGTATACATTGATGTGCTGAAAAGTGAAATGATTCCCTGGTGCAATCAGGTGGCCATTGGCAGACCATAGGTATAGCTGCAGGACTTGGTGCTGACCCACAAGTCTAAAGAGACCCAGGCTTGGCTTCAAAAGGATTTTGTACGACTTTGTACCTTTGTCTCACCGCCATTCCCCACCACGTCTCCTCCTCTGACCTGAACCCACTGAACTACTTCATTTGGTGATACATCGAGAACATCACCAACATGACCTCCCACAACACCAAAGCCAGCCTGATCACCGCAATCAACCACATATTTGTTGAGCTCCCATCAGTGCTTGTGAATTAAGCTGTCATCTCTACTACATAATCAAGTTGCTTGAATTGATTTTTTTTTTTTTTACATGGTAGTCACCACATATCAAGGCTCGGAGGCCACTCGTGGATAAAGGTTATTGCGTGAACAGTAATCTATGGGATAATATCGTAGTAATCGTTAGTAATAGAGATCTTATAAACTGTCTTACTTAAGGGGGCAGTTTATCAGGAACTTGTTTATGTTGGACTTGAAGGCATCCAGGTTGTAGTCAGGTGGGAAGCAGGCAAATGGAAGAGAGTTCCACAGGCGTGCAGTTCTAAGAAAAAAGCTTTGTTCATGGAATCTACACTTTTATTTAGGCACAGATAAAGAGTGGGGAAAATTATTGACAGTGGTTTCAGTTAGACGGGTGATTTTTGTGAAAGATTGATGAGAGGGGATCAGAGATTGCAGCTCAGACGAGCACTTGCCATGGAAGTCACGATAAAACAAAGTCAGGCTCGCAACATCTCTTCTGTGGGAGAGAAGTTGCAGGGAAGAGAAAAGGGCATCCCCCACTAAACCACAAAGCCTATTTTGTACTCTGTCAAGGCAGGATTGGCTGTTTTTAGCAGCTCCTGCCCAGATGTGGCAACAGTACTCCATCCTTGGACATACTTGGCTTTTATATAGATAGAGAATTGCATCAGCAGTGAGATATCTATTGGAGCGGTAGAAGGATCCTACCATTTTCCCAGCTACCGTGGAAACAGATTTGATGTATGTTCCATTTCAGATCAGGAGTAAAGGTCAATTCCAGAAGCTTGTCAAAACATGGAGCCTCCCCAAGACGAGAGCCATCCATTTCAATTGATGCCAGATGGGGATCAGAGCATTGATGATGTAAAGATAGGAGCTTGGTTTTAGATGCATTAAAGGTAACCAGCCATCTCTTCCCCCATTGTACTATGCGCTCAAGATCAGAGGAGAGAGAGATCAGAGAGAACTTGGTCATTTACGGCCTTTGATGTGTTGCCATAGATGGCCGTGTCATCAGCATAGATGTCAACAAATGATTTAAGTATATGTTTTGGGATAGCATTGATATCGATCAGGAAGAGAGTTGGGCCCAAGATGGACCCCTGAGGGACTCCAGCATTAATACTGAGGGCCTCTGATTTCTGCCCATCAACCACTACTCTTATGAGCCTATCAGAGAGAAATGATTTTATGATTGAGAAAACATTTCCGGTTAGACCGTTGCTGGAAATCTTATGAAGTAGGCCTTTATGCCATACCTTATCGAAGGCTTTGATATGTCATGAGCAATTGCCCTAGAAAGGAAGCTTTTGTCGAGAGATTCACTAATCCCATGAGATATAACTGTTAGCACATCTGCTATAGATCTAGCAGAACGGAAACCATATTGCATGTCACTAAGAAGGTTATTTCTGCTGAGGTGGTTGACTACTTCTTTATTTAATATGGATTCTAGCAACTTACTCATGACACACAGGAGACTTATTGGTTTGTACTGAGATGGAGATGATTTATCACCTGAATTCTTAAATACAGGGCATATTGATGAGGTTTTCCAGGTTGTTAGGAAGCAATTCTCCTTAAGACAACGGTTAAACAGTTTTTTAAGTAAGGGGGCAATTCTGGTCGAACCTTTTTCAACACTAATTGGAATGCCGTCAGGGCCAGTTGCTTTATTGGGGTCAAGGTTCTTGATTAGCTTGACAACATCACTCACAGATATTTATATGTTGCATAGCGTGTTGTCTGTTATAGGAAGAAATACAGGGAGTTGATGGTCTTGGTCGAATAGGGTAGAATTAGCTGCAAAATTCTTGGCAAATAGTTTGGCCTTGTCTGATGCTGACGAGATGACCTCAGGTCCATTGATGATGGTTGGGATAGAATGCACGCTTCTGTTCAGGATCCTGATTGCTATTTGCCAAAACTGGTGGGAACCAAGCTCAGCTACTTTGGATTTAACACACTGAGCATATAGCTCTCTTGAGTTTTTTATCACTCTTTTACAGTGGTTGCTGGCATCTATTACGTTGGTAGCTATGGAAAATGTGATTTCTGTGCACATTCTGGGGAGAAACATGGCTGGCTGTTAGGTTTTTGTTGGAATTTTTTGGTTAGTATGAATCGGTCTATACCTACAATTAACTATTCTGTCAGGTCTGATACTATAGAGGACACATGCTTTTTAAACATGGAATGCAGAGATAGATCAGATATAAATGTACGAAAGCTATCCCAGTCAGCCATAGAGTATCAATATACAGTACAGTGGAGAGGTACGTCTGAAGACTTATTGCATTTAATTTTTATCTTAACTGTTACAACTGAGTGGTTGGAAGATCCCAGAGTAGACAGAACAGAACATGAACATAGTTCAGGGGAAGTTGTGAGAAAAATGTCTAGGAGGCTTGTATACTGACCGGTAGTATCGGACACACAAGTGGGTTCGTGAACAATCTGGGTGAGGTCATAAGCAATGGAGAAATCATGACAGAACCCCCCCCCCCATCATCATCTGTCTTGTTTGAGTGAGTCAGCCATTCCATATTGTGGACATTGAAGTCACTACAAATGTGAATGTTAGCCGAAGGATGAGCAGAAAGGGTGTGGTCAATTTTCTCAGATATACACTTACAGATAGTAACTCCGCTGTTGTAGGGGGTATAATAGAGGGCAAATATAAATACGGTGGTGTAAGCAAGTGCAATTCGGAAGCACATATAAGGTAATTTAGGGTCTTCTCTGGAGATATCCTTACCACACGGAAAGCCATCTTTAATGTAGGCACATATTCCATGCCCATGGCGATCTTGGGGGTCAGATTTAGATGTTAAGTTAGAGTATCCTTTAATTGTGAACTCATTTAGGGAAGTGGTCAGCCCTATGTCAGTTTTGCTTAGGAACAATATGTCCGGTTTCGTCTCCTGCAATCGGGTTTCAACCTCTGGAAAGTTGGAACATAGACCCCTGATGTTGGAGAAGGAGACATGATTTTTTTTTGCAGTGTTGGGTTTTTTTTTGTCTTTTTTTATTTTTACACGGCGGTCACCACTTATCAAGGCCCAGAAGCCACTTAGGGATAAGGGTTATTGCAAGTAAAGAGCGTTAGTGTGGAGATTTATTGAAGTGTTTACTTAAGGGGGCGGTTCATTAGGAATTTGTTTACGTTGGACTTGAAGACATCCAGGTTGTAGTTAGGTGGGAAGCAGGCAGACAGAACAGAGTTCCACAGGCGTGCAGTTCTAAGAAAGAAGCTTTGTTCATGGAATCTACATTTTGATTTAGGGACAGGTTTCCTTTATCGTTCTATATTTGTGTGTGCGTGTGTGTGTGTGTGTATTTACATGTATATATTTTATCGTGTATGATTAAAAATACATTTTTGAGGTTTAGTATGTTTACCAATTCAAGCTTTTTTTTTAATTCAATTTTCACCTCAAACAATATAGAAAGACATAAGTTGCAGGGATACTCCATAAGGAGCTGAGCAGCAAGATGTTTGTTCACATTACATTTGAACTTCTGCATGTCAGTACAGTCGGGGAAGCAGGAATCCGGAAGGAAATTCCAAAGTCTAGCTGTTCTAGGGAAGAAACTATTAGAGTAGAAGGCTTTCTTACAGGATTTCTACTGTGTAGGGGTGGGATTTTGCTGCTTGTCAGGTTTGTTGGGGGGTATTTACATCGAGGGGGTACAAGGGCTTGTAGTTCGTCGGAGCATCCACTATTAAAATACTTGTATCAGGTTGATGACTCTCTTTTGAACCCTGTCTAGGAGTGAGAGACTAGTAGCAGATGCACCAGCCCAAATGTGACAACAATACTCCATACATGGGCCAATGGTGGCCTTGTAGAGGTACAAGATACTTTCAGGTGTCAGTAGTTTTCTAGCACGGTAGAGAGAGCCTACCTTTTTGCAGCGGCCCTGGCAATGTTTTCAATAAAATTGTTCCAGCTCATGTTTCCTGTAAACGTTAGGCCAAGCAGTTTTAAAGATGTACTCTCGGACAGGGAGTCACTGGCCATTGCTATTGGTGGCAGAGAAGGTTTCTTGTAATTATTGAAGGAAACCAGTTTAGTCTTGGCAGCATTGAATGTGACCATCCATTTATGTCCTCATTCCACTACAGATTGGAGGTCATCCTCTAGTGTTTTTGCCATTTCTTTAGATACGTAAGTAACTTTCTAGCAAGGTAGAGAGAGGCCACCTTCTTCACAGCAGCCTTGGCAATGCTCTCAATGTATCTGTTCCAACTCATGTTTTCAGATAATGTATTAGCCATAGCTATTGATTCACCATTAAAGTACTTGTAGAACAGGCAGAGGGATGCAATATTTCGTCGATGGGACAGAGGCTGAAGCCTAGATGACAGTCCAGGACCTATCATGTTGGCGGCTCTCTTTTGAACCTTATCTAGGAGTAAGAGACTAGTAGCAAATGTGACAATAGTAATCCATACATGGGCGAATGGTGGCCTTATAGAGGTACAGGATACTTTCAGGTGTAAGTAGTTTTCTAGCATGGTAGAGAGAGCCCACCTTCTTCGTAGCAGCCTTGGCAATGCTCTCAATGTATCTGTTCCAACTCATGTTTTCAGATAATGTATTATTAGCTATTGATGGCTGAGAAGGTTTCTCGTAATTGTTAAAAGAAACAAGCTTAGTCTTGGCAGCATTGAATGTGACCATCCATTTTTGACCCCATTCCACTACAGACTGGAGGTCTTCCTCTAGGGTTTCCGCCATTGCCTTCGATATGTGTTCATTCGATTTCTCCTCGTACCTGTTATAGAGCATGGTGTCATGAGCAAATATATCCATCTCAGAGACTATTTTATCTGGAGGTCATTTATGAATATCAAGAATAATAAAGGTCCAAGCATCAACCCCTGAGGTACACCCACATTTATATCATATTGTTTAGATGAAAGACCACCAAGGACAACCTGAATTGGCAATGCTCTCAATGTATATATTCCAGTTCATGTTTCCTGTAAACGTTGGACCGAGGAGTTTAAAGGAAGTACTTTCAGGCAGTGTATTCTTAGCCATTGCTATTAGTGGTAGAAAAGGTTTCTTGTAGTTATTGAAGGAAACAAGTTTAATCCTGGTAGCATTGAATGTGACCATCCATTGAGGACAACCTTATTTAAGAAGGATTTAATTATGCTAAGCATTAGTCCAGTAATACCATAAGATTTTATTTTCATGAGAAGACCATTGTGCCATACCCTGGCAAAAACCTTAGATATATCTAGGATTACTGCCCTCTTCTTCCCTGTCTTATCCAATGCATAATATATATGTTCAGAGATTACAGTTAGGATATCTGTAGTAGAATGGGCTTGCCTAAATCCATATTGATGGTCGGACTGAAGTTTAGCAACTGTAAGGTGATGGACGATAGCTTGATTAATTATGGACTCAAATATTTTGGCAAAAAGATGGAAGGATGGGATGATGATTTAATGGGTCAATTCTTTCATCAGAATTCTTGTAAACTGGTATCACAGAAGCAGTTTTTCGGCAGTCAGGGAAGCATGGTTCGTTGAGGCATTTGTTGAAGAGTTTGGAGAGAACTGGGGCAACCTCAGCAGAGCATTTTTTTAATAGTACAGCCGGGATGAGATCAGATCCACATGCTTTTGAGGTGTCTTTTTAAAATTTTTTTTTATTTGATTTTTTTTTTATTACATTTTCACCCCAAACAAGGGGCTACTATCAGGGACCTAAGTTGCAGGGGTACTATGCTATAGCAGCAAGGTGTTTGTTCACTTTACACTTGAACTTCTGCATGTCAGTACAGTTGGGAAAGTAGGAAACCGGCAGAGAATTCCAAAGTCCTGCCGTTCTGGGGAAGAAGCTATTAGAGTAAAAGGCTTTCTTACATCTGGGGATCTCAACTGTGTAGGGGTGGGACTTTGCTGCTTGTGGGGTTTGTCGGGAGTATTTTCATCGAGGCGGTACAAGGGTTTGCAGAGTCAGGGGACAAAAATGAAAAATTCTTGGGCACAAAAGGTCGCTTGTTTTAATGATACTATATGTCTTCGTAGCTCTTCAACTTTTTGAGTTAAAAAATATAGGGTGGGGGGGCTTTATATTTTGAATTCCACTCTTATATTTATTTGCTTCAGTTTGTGTTGCACCTTTTCATTGTGTTGTCTTCTATTAATTACTTTTATATACACAATAAGCAATGTTTTAATCAAACTATAAATGTTTCATGTTTTTTAAAATTATGTTTTGCTACATTGACAAACTAAAATTACATTCTGATATATTTTTATAGAATTCTGTTGGGGGAAAAAAAAGAACGCAAATAATTTTAAAAATCTGTTTCATATTTTGGACATATTTATTTTATTTTCAGTTATAAATAACTCATTGGAAAGAAATAATATTAAAACATTAAAATTACATTTTAATACTTTTTTATAGAATAAATGTTGTAATTTTCCATGTTTTTGTGTCACTTGTTGCGTTATTATATCTTTTTTGTGTTCTTGGAGACATTTGTTTATATTTGAGGTTCACAGAACAACCAATAGAGGTTGCTTCTTATTACAAGAACAGAGGGCGATAACTCGTCCCATGGTCCTCTCATACAGAAGTGCCTTTATTTTATTTTCACTTATAAATCACTCATTTAAAAAATAATATTAAAACATTAAAATTACATTTTTCATACAATAAATGTTTCACTTTTAGTGTTATTTATTTTGTTATTATATATTTTTAAAAAATTTTTAAGTAAATGTCGATAAAGTTTTATAGTTTAAAATTATATTTTGCTACATTGTCAAACTAAAATTACATTCTGATATATTTTTATACAATCCTATTGTGAAAAAAGACAAAAACAAATAGAGGTCGCTTCTTATTCAAAGAACAAAGGGCGATAACTCGCCCCATGGTCCTCTACTACAGAAGTGCCAAAATTTCATATTTTTTAAATTATTTGACATTCCAACATATTCCTCAGGATATTTCGTTATATTTATATACACAATAAGCAATGCTTTAATCAAACTACATTAACCGCTAGTACTTTTATTGCTTTTTAGTGTTCAAAGAGATATGAAGACTTGCTTTATAACAAGGACGCCATGTTTCCAAACATGGCAGAGACAGCGTTTCTGGGACTACCTCCGATTGGTCGATCCAAGACTGTCGATGCCGATATTTTAGTCAGTCGTAAAAATAACGTCAGCAGAAGTGGATCAGCAAAAACTAAAGGTGAGACCAATTCCATTATTTTTGTTATCCTTAAAATTATTGGATTTGTGAGTTATATATATATATAAAATAAAAATGAAAATTACAATTAAATTTACCAAAATGATCCAAGATGATAAAATTAAAGTATATTATAAATATTAAAGAATTAATATTTATAAAATTATCTCAGCTAGATGTAAAAGCTCGATAAAACCAAATAGGAAATAGAGCTTATAATATGAGCAAACAGTTAATAAAATATGTTAAAAAACACTTTGAAATGAGTTAAAAACATTTTTAATCTGAAAAGGAAACACTAGATAAATGGATAGTCCTTAATCCGCGGAGTTTCGAAGAAATACTTTCCTTCTCATCAGAGGGTAGGAATTAGCAAAATGCAGGATCGGATTTTGCATGCAGAAGTATTTGATGAAACAACAAGTAAGTCAAAGATCTTACTTGAAAAACTAAAAAAAGTGAAGCAGAGGGAATATGGTAAAGAAAAAGGTGATTACACATTAATGGATAGTCTGGTGGAAGATAAAAAATCCAGTGACGGTAAAATCCAAATGTAAAACTTCAAGAAAGTTAAAAGAATTTCCATTTGTACAAGTAAAATCCAGGGAAATTCTGTAATTGGAAGAAGATGGTCCATAATAATCCAAAGGCAGAAATCCATGGAATAATTCACAAAAATGTGTACAAGTTAAAAAGAAAAGATTCCAATAATATTAATAAAAGAAAAATAAAATATGCTTTTCACTCTACTTCCAAGACATAAAAATATAAAATATATATATATATATATATATATATATATATATATATATATATATATATATATATATATATATATATATATATATATATATATATAAGCGAGATAAGACACTGATAGAATTCAGATGAAAAATCCTGATAAAAATTACTTGAAGTAATACTTTCAAGGAGATCCTAGCCAAAAAGGAAAAGCTTAATATTTAAGAATAGAGCAATATATAAGTTTCATGGTTCAATTTAAAATTCTGAAAAAACAACATATATTACTCACAGCGATAATTACAATGTAATGGTATATCCACTCAACTTCGGATACACTTTGTCAACACTGAAAAAGCATTTGGGCTACAGCAATCAACACACACTCAACACAACTATGAATAAGGCTACCTCGTATAATTTACGAAAAATCAATAAGGAGCAATACACTTTCGCTATATGGGAATATGACTTTCTCCCATGGGCCTATTTTCTGCCCACCTGGATTTATAACCCCGAACGACATTGGGCTCCTTCCGATAATGGACTACCCAGGTTGTATCAACTTCTCTTTTCATATAATTTTTTCCATATAATTATCCACAACCACTCAAAAAACTATTTTCAATAATTGTGCTGAAAAGCAAAATAGCGTCCATTCGCAGCTGAACATTTTGCTAACTGCTAAGCGGGGGAGGGCAGAGCGGTAGCTCTAGATATATCTAAGGCTTTTGACAGTGTATGGCACAAGGGTCTCCTCAGGAAAATTAAATCATACGGTATCACTGGTAGAATACTTAACATAATTAGGTCCTTCTTAGATAAGAGAAAAATCCAGGTTGTCCTCGACGGTCGTACGTCTAAACAGTGGGATATAAATGCAGGAGTGCCTCACGGGTCTATCCTTGGACCTCGATTGTTCTTAATATTTATTAATGACCTCCCCAACAAAACTGCCTCTGAGATGGGTATGTATGCTGATGACACTACACTCTATAACAGACATGACAGGAAAACAAATGAACACGTATCTAAAGAAATGGCAAAAACACTAGAGGATGACCTCCAATCTGTAGTGGAATGGGGACATAAATGGATGGTCACATTCAATGCTGCCAAGACTAAACTGGTTTCCTTCAATAATTACAAGAAACCTTCTCTGCCACCAATAGCAATGGCCAGTGACTCCCTGTCCGAGAGTACATCTTTAAAACTGCTTGGCCTAACGTTTACAGGAAACATGAGCTCGAACAATTTTATTGAAAACATTGCCAGGGCCGCTGCAAAAAGGTAGGCTCTCTCTACCGTGCTAGAAAACTACTGACACCTGAAAGTATCCTGTACTTCTACAAGGCCACCATTCGCCCATGTATGGAGTATTGTTGTCACATTTGGGCTGGTGCATCTGCTACTAGTCTCTCACTCCTAGACAAGGTTCAAAAAAGAGTCGCCAATCTGATAGGCCCTGAACTGGCATCTAAGCTCCAGCCTCTGTCCCATCGACGAAATGTTGCATCCCTCTGCCTGTTCTACAAGTACTTTAATGGTGAATGCTCTGACAAACTGCAGACACTTGTGCCCCCACGACGTAGATACCCTCGACAAACCCGACAGGCAGCTAAATCCCACCCCCACACAGTAGAGATCCCTAGATGCAAAAGATCTTTCTACTCCAGTAGTTTCTTCCCCAGAACCGCTAGACTCTGGAATTCCATTCCAAGTTCCTGCTTCGCCAACTGTACTGACATGCAGAAGTTCAAGTGCAACGTGAACCGACATCTTGCTGCCCAAATCCCAACATAGCGCCCCAGTAATTGCTGCCCCTGATAGTAGCCCCCTACACCAAAGTGGCAATGCGCCTTGTTTGGGGTGAAAAAGTAATAAAAAAAAAAATAAAAAAATAAAAAAACTGCATTTCATTTCCTCTGATGATATGAGCTATTGTTGAAAATCCATGGATTAAGGAAATTAAAATAACCCCTTCTATGTATTCCTTTTGTCAAGCAATAAATTCTTAAATCGAATATATGTCTATATATGTTGTTTTTTCAGAATTTTAAATTTAACCACGAAACTTATATATATATATATATATATATATATATATATATATAAAATTATCTAACAATCAACTGGTATGGAAAACCTGTGATTATAAGTCTTACAAAATATTATTGGCAATAATATTCTATAAGTATTATCCCACCTAAATGAAAATTGCTCGATATACAAGATAGAGCAAATAAATCAAATTTTAGTCATTCAATAAATTTTAAAATTTATTACGTGAAATGGTTAATTTTCAAATCAAAAGATTTTTATTATTCTATGTAAGACAAAGAATACATTTGAAATATTATAACTCCATATCCTATAGGATTTCGATGTCTATCATCTCTTCAGAGGAGAAAATATTATATTTAAACATTTCACGTCATAAATTTTTAAATTCATTGAATGACTAAAATTTTATATATATATATATATATATATATATATATATATTTGGTCACCCGACAAATGGAGGGATGACCTGTAAATTCACCCTTGTCCATTTGTCTGTTCGCCTGTCTGCACTTTTCTCAATAACTACGCCTTGGAATTTTTTAAAGTTTTGCACAGACATTAAACATGATATGAGTAAAAAAAGTGACAGAACAGATTTTCCGGGAAAACTCTGGTGGCTCTCCTAAGGTTGCCTTTCGGCTTAAAATGGTTAAAATTTATACTTTTGTGCTTATCAAAAAAAATTGATGCCTTAGATTTTTATGAAACTTTATGAAAAGTTGTAACTGATTAAAAAACTAAAGGTGAGACCAATTACGTTATTTTATTGTCCTTAAAATTATTGGATTTGTTGAGTCATATATATATATATATATTTTTTTTTTTAGTTGCGTTCACACCCTAGCAAGGCATATCACTACTTGAACATGAAGGGCTACTAATTTGGGACCCTGCCTAGGAAAGATTAACAAGATGTTGGTTTACGTTATATTTAAACTTCTGCATATCATTACAGTCAGGGAAGCAGGTGGCAGGAATGGAATTCCAAAGTCTAACTGTTTGAGGGAAGAAAAATCTTTATTTTGCAGGGTCATGACGTCATACGTTGTCGTGGTCCGATGGGCAAAAGCGTCTGCCAGTAATGTTTTTCCCTTCTTTTCCTCTTTTGTGTTTCAGGTTTTGAGCTTTTCTACCGCAGCTAATTTTTTTTTTTTTTTTTTTTTTTTTTTTTGTCAGTCACATAAGCACTTGCTGCTATTTTGATTCAAAGAAGTGTTCGACTGAGCGACAATCTATGGTCCCCCCTCGCCAAACTTTCACAAGAAACACTCGTCTAGCTGTAAACACTATCAATAATTCCCCCCACTCTTTATCTGTGCCTAAACCTAAACGTAGATTCCATGAACAAAGCTTCTTTCTTAGAACTGCACGCCTGTGGAATTGTCTTCCGTTTTCCTGCTTTCCAGCTGACTACAATATGGTTGTCTTCAAGTCTAACGTAAATAAGTTCTTGATGAGCCGTTCCATATAAGTTATCAAATTTACCATATTTTCATTACTAATGATTACTATATTGTCCAATCTCTACTGTACACTCTTTAACCCTTATCCTTGAGTGGCCTCTTGGCCTTGATAATGTGGTGATTCCTATGTAAAAAAAAAAAAAAAAAAAGAAGAAACCAATTCCGTTCTTTTTGTTGTCCTTAAATTTATTGGATTTGTTGAGTTATATATATATAATTGACACATAATCTCAATCAATAAATTACATAAAAAACACTCATTTCATTTCTGTTACAAACTTATATTTAAATTTCAACAGATATATCTTTTTCCCAATAAGAATATAAACTTGCGTTCATAGTTTTAAAATTACATTAACGACTATATGACGTCACTAAAATTTCCTTCTCTTTAACAGCGCCAGCCCTCCCCCTCCTTTTTGAATTTCCAACATCATTTTTCCGTTTCTCTGAAATAGACCTGCGTCACACTGTGCACGTGAAACATTTTCAAATATTTTGTACTGGTATATTTTTGGGTTTCTTAATCTCATTCATCCAGAGGAAGTCTCGAAATAAAGACGAAACGTTAATGAACACATAACACGGTTTGTTCCTTTTTATTTTTTATATATATATATATATATATATATATATATATATATTTTTTACACACGTTCATCCCTTAACAAGACATGCTTAGCAAAGATTAATAAGACGTTGGTTTATGTATCAGTTCAGTCAGGGAAACAGGTAGCAGGAAGGGAATTCCAAAGTCTAGCTGTTCTAGGGAAGAAACTATTAGAGTAAAAAGCTTTCTAGCATTTAAGAACCCCAACAGTGAAGGGGCGTGATTTTGTTGCTAAGCGTGTTTGTCGGGATATGTACGTCGAAGGGCCACAAGTGCAACAAGCTTATTAGAGCATATTCAATTAGAATGTTTGTAAAACAGGCACAGGGATGCAACATTGCGATGATGGGACAGGGGTTGGAGCTTAGTTAACAAAGTGGGGCCTATTAGATTGAAACCTGTTTTCAGGACCCTATCCAGGAGGGAGAGGCTAGTGGTAGATGCACTAGTATTGAACATTTACAGCATGCAGTACAGCACTTACAACAATTTAATCTATATATTAATACGATAGCGTGTATATCATCATCATCATCATCATCATCATCATCATCATCATCATCCAAAAACTACCTATTCGTGGAACACAATACCACAAGGCTGCTTCCCGGCTGACCCATGCATGGTTGTTTTCAAGTTCAATCTAAACAAATTCCTGTTGGACCGTCCTCTTAAATAATATAATTTTTGGCCTGTCCTCATGTTGCTTGACTGTCCTCTAAACAAACTTGGTAACCTTTTACCTAAAGTGACTTATGGCCATATTAGGTGGTGAATCATCAGTACATGAAAACACGTTAACATAGGACTGCTTACCTGCAGGCTACAACATGGACATCTTCAAATCTAATGTCAACAAATACTTTTTTATATACTCTCCGCCTAAGTAATCAAACTTTGTTCATTCTGTATTACTTGATTTGTATGGGCTACTCATCTTGGTCATTATCCTCACAACTTTTCAGCCGATGCAACCTCCGACCTTCTTCAGGTGTATCTTCACAATGGATGTTACTAGTGAATGTTTCTGAATTTTTTCAATGAAGATTGATAATCTATATATTAATACGGTAGCGTGTGTTATTTTCTGTGTCATACTTACATCCGGGTTGTTTAATTGTTATGGACTTCCATTTCTTGTCATAACTAATTTTACCAAGAATTCTTCATAAGTTTTGGTTTCAGTTTCGATTATAACTGATGGCACTCCAGTAATCTATTTATTTTTTTATAAATAATATTATCAAGAATTCTTCATAAGTTTTGACTTCAGTTTCGATTATGGCTGCAGAAACTCAAGTTATATATATATCAATATCAAAACATTGTTAATTAACTGCCCGCATAGCAGCAGCTGAATAGCGCAATGGTTAGAAGCTCCGACTGTTGTTTGGGCAGTCGGGTTTCAATCCTGGCTTGAGGTAATTGCTTGTCTAATCGCACTGATGATCTGCGAAGCAGTACTGTATGTGGATGACTATATATATATATATATATATATATATATATATATATATATATATATATATATATTATAAAGAAGTGAACCATCGCATAAATTCAATCAACTAAAATAAGATGGAAAACGGGGTGAGAAAAAGGAAAAAAAATGGGGCAAGTTATATGTAACACATGTACAATTCAATAAAATAAATAAGTCGATTAAAAACAAGATCGTTAAAATACACCCGAAGCGCTTTTCGTTCGTTCAGGTGTATTTTAACGATCTTGTTTTTAATCGACTTATTTATTTTATTGAATTGTACATGTGTTACATGTGACTTGCCCCATTTTTTTTTCCTTTTCCTCACCCCATTTTCCATCTTATTTTAGTTGAATTTACGCAATGGTTCACTTCTTTATAATTATTCTAAAATTTTGACAATCGAATAAAGATATATATATATATATATATATATATATATATATATATATTTTTTTTTTTTTTTTCATAAGTTTTTATTTCGGTTTCGATTCAAGCTAATGCACCCAAGTCATATGGAAATATTTTTTTTATTTTTGAAATCGCAACTTTATAACATATAAAAATTGATGGAACATTAACACTATAATAATATATACGAAATCTGCAAGCATTAAAATATCATATTTAAGTGTACTTTACAACCAGGTTTTGCCGGGCATCCCTGCTAGCTTCGATAAATACTTTTGCAGTTTTAACAAAACAGCTACAATAATATCAGAGCGTCTCCATTCATGCTGAACATCTACAGATTGCCAACATCAAGATATTATATATGAATCAGTCCACCGTGGAATTTCCACAGGTACCGCTAGTTAAGAATTAATGGAAAAGAAATTAAAAACTTGCAAATGAAAAAGACATTTATAACATAAACGCATCTGCTCTGAACATTTGTTCCCAAATTAATATACATAATAATATTGAAGTCTACACTCCGAAACGCCTGCGATTTATTTTAAAGGACCACAAATCCAACTTTGAAAATAACTCTACAATTAGATTGATCTCTCCTTGTATTTCAGATATAGGTAATATTAGTAAAAAGATTTTAGATAAAATATTGCCAAAAATATAATCCATAGTAGCTCATGATCTATGGTCCTCATCGGGTAAAGTTTTAAGTTAGTTTAGTGAATTACCCAAATGTAAGAATAGTATATAGGTTTATAATGTTTGACATTGATTCATATTATGATGTTTGACATTGATTCATATTATGATGTTTGACATCGATTCATATTATGATGTTTGACATCGATTCATATTATGATGTTTGACATCGATTCATATTATGATGTTTGACATTGATTCATATTATGATGTTTGACATTGATTCATATTATGATGTTTGACATTAATTCATATTATAATGTTTGACATTGATTCATATTATGATGTTTGGCATTGATTCATATTATGATGTTTGACATTGATTCATATTATGATGTTTGACATTGATTCATATTATGATGCTTGACATTGATTCATATTATGATGTTTGACATTGATTCATATTATGATGTTTGACATTGAGTCATATTATAATGTTTGACATCGATTCATATTATGATGTTTGATATTGATTCATATTATGATGTTTGACATCGATTCATATTTCCCATCAATTTCTCCGAAATTGTTGGATATGGCATTAGAATTTGCGAAAGCTGAAACAAATATTACAAGTCTAGAAAGTGATATTGTAAAATTAGATTGATCTGTTCTTGTATTTCAGATATAGGTAGCATTAGTAAAAAGATTTTAGATAAAATATTGTCGAAAATAAAATCCAAGGTAACTCATAATATATGGTTTTCATCGGGTGAAATTTTAAGTTAGTTTAGTGAATTACCCAAATGCAAGAATATTAAATAAGTTTATGATGTTTATCATGGATTCATATTATCCATCAATTGTTCCAAAATTGTTAGATAAAACATTAGAATTTGCAAAGCCGAAACAAATATTACAAATCTAGAAATTGATATTGTAAAATTAGGCAGAAAAACATTAATTATATACGATAATAAATGCTGGACTAGAAATAAACAGAGAATTAAACTTTGATATTATGATGGGTTCTCTGGACTCTGCACGGGATCAACTACTTCCTCTTTATGTTATAGTTTTCACTCTTTTTTTTTATTTTATTTATTTATTTATTTTTCACTTCCTAACTGGTCCTGGATATGACCTTAAACTATATCCAATGGTGAGGCCCCAGCTTGCAGGCTTTGGGGAGTGTAGAGCCACCCTTTAATTGCCATTGCTCCCAGATCCACTCTGACCCGGAGTGGTAGTACCTGTTAGAGCCCCAACTATAGGTTAAATAGAAACCGACTTGAAAAAAAAAAAATTCTATTAAAAAATTTTTCTTCAAAATAATCAGATTTGGCATTAAATTACCTGAAAAGGGTTGATATGCCGTAAAACAAAAACAACCAACCAACCAACCAATCAACCAACCAACCAACAAAGCAACACTTCCTAACACTCTGGGGAAAAGAGAGATGTCCATAGTATCACCCGATTACTATTATACTAGTAATTTATTATTGTTTTCATTTCTTTTTTATTTTATTTGTCAAGGTTCAAAGGAAAAGGAAAGTTTTGAAAAGGTAAGTGCCACATTGTTTATTTAAAAAGTACAAATATTTATTCATGGAGTTTTTGTATTCATTTTGTTGTTTTGTGGACTGTTATCCTCATCCTCATAGTTGTTGTTGTTCCATCACGTTTCGGCCAACTCATTCTCCGGCCTTCTATAATGACGACCGATACCGCACCAACCACACCGGGTGTCCTTAACCTCGTCGGATTCCACCCGATATGACAGGTGCTCTCTCGATCGTACATTGTCCCGTAACAAGTTGGCCTATTGATCGTCTTCACCCACTGTGTTTTCATGGTGGGGCGCTTTGCCTCTTAATCGAATCGTGTCCTACCCTGTGTAGGTAGTTTCCAGGTACATCAATCACTCCGCTGGTCCTTGCGGCTTGCTGAAAAAGGAAGAGTCCTCACCACAAACAAACAGAACTCCGGTTTATAACAATAACAAACTATTTATTAATTTCATTACTTCATAACAGCTACTGTCTAAATTGAGGTGACTGACTATAGCAGTGAAACGATGTAAGACCAGACCAGTAAAGTCACAGATTTCCCATTAACACAGGCTAGTTAACATCATAACATCAGGCCCCGAGGGCTCCCAAATCAGGAGCGCTTGACCAGCCCAGCTGTTCAGTTTGCTGGCTACGACTCTACTCTTTTTAGAATTCCTTTTTCTAAATCTAACTCCTTTTCCCCACCTCTCCTTCAGAGAGTGGTTACAAACACCCTTTCTTTCTTCCTCTTAGAGCTTATCTCTACCAAATTTTAACCCTCATTTGCACTGAGGTGTTTACTTATTATCAAATTAGGAGTGATTAGTCATTCCAGGTCGAACAATGCTTGGCGGCGACCCTTACCCTTGACCCCCCCCCCATTCTAAGTTGTCAGCCTTAATCAGCTAAGGATCTCTGGATCTCTTCATACCTCTCAACAGAGGTTTTAAAAACAACCTTTCATGTTAACAGATATATACCCACAATGAGATAAAAACAATTATTATTTGTTTTTTCTCTTTATGACAAAATCCCATAGACATTTCTGTTTTGTCCCAATCAGACATCAACACCCCCTCTTCTGCCCTCCCTTCCTCTATATCGTCCGGTCAAACACCCCCTCCCACTGAAATATGCACCTCGCTGCATGCATTCATGACACCAATAGTGTCATACTTCTTCAGGTGACAGGATAGGAATGCTGAGTTTTGTAACTGTATCCCCAGTAATTACTGCCTTCCATAGTTGTTGTATCAGCATGTTTTGTGCAATTAATCCTCTGGCCTACTTTGAGCAGGATTGAAACCGCTATTTTCAGACAATGCTCACCTGGAACTTTAGAGACTCAATACCTTTATCCATTCAAAAAGGATTAAACAAAAATTGGTACTCATGCAGATATTGATCCAGACGTAACTCAGCTTGGGTTTTGCCGCTGTCTGACGTACCATCAAAAAGGCCAATCTGGCAAGCCTTAGAAAGGCTAAATTTTCCAAACAAGATAGCAACCTCGATTATAGTACACTTAGTCTAATAAGAAATGTTGAAAAAATAATAAAAGTAACATTTTTCGGGTTTTATTTCAACCTTAGTGTTTAATAATGTGTTTTATATAAAAATTATTTACTTTTATAAATTTTTCTCTGTCAAATAATTTCATCCTTAGTGTTTAATAATGTGTTTTATATAAAAATTATTTATTTTTATAAATTTTTCTCTGTCAAATAATTTCAGCCTTAGTGTTTAATAATGTGTTTTATATAAAAATTATTTACTTTTATAAATTTTTCTCTGTCAAATAATTTCAGCCTTAGTGTTTAATAATGTGTTTTATATAAAAATTATTTATTTTTATAAATTTTTCTCTGTCAAATAATTTCAGCCTTAGTGTTTAATAATGTGTTTTATATAAAAATTATTTACTTTTATAAATTTTTCTCTGTCAAATAATTTCAGCCTTAGTGTTTAATAATGTGTTTTATATAAAAATTATTTGTTTTTATAAATTTTTCTCTGTCAAATAATTTCAGCCTTAGTGTTTAATAATGTGTTTTATATAAAATTATTTTTTTTTATAAATTTTTCTCTGTCAAATAATTTACGCTGCTGAACTATACATTTGCCAATTTCCTTTTACTTTTTTTAAATTTTTTTTTTACGTTTCTGCACTTTATAAAGAACCCCCAAGAAGTTTTAGAATTGATTTCTCATGCACTAACTGTGGTTTGAGGAGTGAAACATGAAGAGTTATCTACCCTTTGTTAATAAATTAGTTTTTAATGTTTACAAAATATAGGTGGTACTCTTTTAACTATTCAGAGTTAACCTTATTGTTCCTATTTACAATGCCTCCCCACGGGACAGAGTTAGACACCAGAGTCGTTTTTTTAACGTGGAGAAAAGGAACAAAAATAAAAATTGTCTCAGTCGTGAAGGATTTCTCCTCCACTGACAGAACAAGAAATTAAGAAATTAAAGTGTAGATCTGAAGAACAGATTGTATTTATTTGCTTCCCCACTGAGCAAATTAGGCACAAGGCCGTTTTTTAATGTGGAGAGAGAGGGAGGGGGGAGGGAAAAGGGGTCCAGCTCCCGAGAGGTGGGAAATGGGAGCTGGATAGTAACTGTTGCAACATGTTGGTATGAAGGGTTTCCCCTACATTGACCAAGGTCTGATATGTGGGGTTGCCCCCACATATGGTCTTTGCTTGCAGTATCTGAAGAACAGATACTACACTTTGATCTTGTTTATATATTTTATTGCTTTTAAAATTTTGAAAATACAATTAAGTAAAAAACAAAAGATTTTTAAACAACAAAATTAGGCACAAGGCCCTACAAGAAATTGGGGAGGGGAAGGGTTCAGGGTCTTTGTGACTAAAGTTATTAAAAGTAATAAATGTAGACTTTGGAGTCTTACTCTTGACTGGCAACATTTACCAAAATACCTCATACTACACTTTGATCTTGACTCGAAGGCCAAGAGTTGGCTAGTTTAAATAACGAATGCATTCAATTCAAACGTCTTTACGAAATGATTAGAAAAAAAACTTTTTTTTAAATGTTCTTTCTGTCTTATCTCAGCAGGAATCAACAATTGAAGCTAAAAAAGATGAAGGGTAAGTTTTTGTCATTTTTTTTTGCCCCCCCCCCACAACAAAGGGGAAATTAGACCTACTAATTCACTCCCGCTTGTCTGTTTTTTTTTTTGTTTTTGTTTTTTTTGTTTTTTACATGGAGGTCACCACTTATCAAGGCCCAGAAGCCACTCGGGGATAAATAATCAATGGGATATTATCATAGTAATCATAAGTATTGGAGATTTGATAAAGTGTCTGTTAATTTATTCACACTTTTCTCAATAACCATGCATTAGATTTTTTGCACAAAAATTAGTCATGGTAAAAGTAAATTTTTGCCAGAACGGATTTTCCGGGATAACTCTGATTGCCTCCCTTAGGGGCCATTATAGGGATATAATTACCCCCAAATCGACTTGTTTTTTTTGCTTTCTTTAACTTTTTCACCCCCAAACAAGGCGTATTGCCACTTGACACCGAGGGTTAATGATTGGAATCATCTCTACAGGGGATTATGTGGGAGGTTCAGCTGTAAGATGTTTTTTTTGCATTACATTTAGGCATCTAGCGCAGTCAGGGAAGTAAGAAACAGGAAGGGAATTCCAAAGTCAGAGTACATATTATGTAAAGATGGGTAGAAAAAAATTGGATAAACAAAAACAATCTAAATATTAATTTACTTGTCTGTATATCCAGTGTCACAACAAGAAAACATCACCATCGCAAGCATTAATTAATAAGAAACGAATTACCTCCCTTTATAGTTGCTCTTTATCAGTTAAAAATCATTAAAACCATTTCTTCGCCCCCCCCCAAAAAAAAACATGGCTGTCTGTTTGTGGCTTCAAATTGGTTATTTTATTTTATAATTTAAAAAAATGTAAGATTTTTTTTTATAGTTTCTTTTTAAAAGTAAAAAAAATGTGCAAGTGACTTGACATCTATTCCTTTATATTTTATATAAAAAAACAAAAGAAAAACAAAATGTGTTGTGTGTTTGATTTTAATTGAAAAAAAAGTCAACATTTTTTAGATCAATTCTTTTTAGCTTTAAAACTGTAAAAAAAAAAAAAAAAAAAAATTCTAAAAAATATTTGTTTTATTTTTTTTTTATTCATTTTATTTATGATGTGTTTTTAAATTTTTCAACTACCATGGAATTTCCATGGGTTCTGCTAATATATATAAATTAACATGTAAGATTTTTAATATTTCATCTTTATTATAAAAAAATATACCAATAATTAACTGCCATATTTATTATAGGAGTATATTGACAGAGAAACCCCACTCTCATGGTTTAAGATGAGGAAAGCTCTCCAAACAAAATTACTGCCATAAACAAGATTGCAATCCCTGTCATTTGATATGGGTTTGGTATTTTTGACTGACCTCAGTGCAATATCAATCGGCTAGATACAAAGACCAAGAAACTCCTAGCGAATACATAAAATAATTTACCGAAACCAATGTATGGATGGGATATGCCTATCATGAAAAGAAGGGGTCTTGGCCTCACTGAAATAAACTATGCATATCAAACCATTATAGTAAGCACGGGGCAGTACATCAAAAGCTCAACAGATATGACAATAGAAATAATGAGGGGACCACCATGAACGTCTTCCCCAACGAATCTCAATCACAAAACTTGCTGAAAACTTTGGGGGTGTCATTCTGGAAAATATTGCCAAGGTATATGATGAAGAATTTATTGATTATTTTTAAACTTATTGATTTTTTAAAACTTATTGATTTTTTAAAACTTATTGATTTTTTAAAAACTTATTGATTTTTTAAACTTACTGATTATTTTAAAACTTATTGAGTTTTTAAACTTACTGATTATTTTAAAACTTATTGAGTTTTTAAACTTATTGATTTTTTTAAAACTTATTGATTTTTACACTCATTTTTTTTGTTAAACTTATTGATTTTTTTTTCAAACCTATTGATTTAAAAAAAATTTTAATGTCTTGCAGGCCACAAATGATTATTCGAGTCTATGATGAAACGAAAGATGGTAAGCTTTAATAATACTTTTTTCTTTTTTTACATTTTTTTTTTTACCTCAAACAAGGCATATCAAACAATA
This sequence comes from Euprymna scolopes, assembly GCF_053919585.1. Taxonomy (NCBI): domain Eukaryota; kingdom Metazoa; phylum Mollusca; class Cephalopoda; order Sepiida; family Sepiolidae; genus Euprymna; species Euprymna scolopes. The sequence continues at coordinate 1,625,104 of NC_136526.1, read as the reverse complement.
TTATGGGGAGTTGAGCAGCCTGTTCAGGTTACATTTAAATTTCTACATATTAGTACAGTTAGGGAAGCGGGAAACAGGGAGGGAATTCCAAAGTCTAGCAATCTTAGAAAAGAAACTGTTAGAGTAGAAGGCTGTCCACTTCAACAGTGAAGGGGTGGGATTTTGCTGTGTGTGGGGTTAGTCAGGGGTATGTGCTTCGAAGGGGCACAAGTGCTATGAGTTCATCAGATCACATTCAATTAAGTGCTTGTTAAATAGGCATAGGGATGAAAGATTGTGGAGATGTGACAGGGGTTGGAGCATGGTCGATAATGCTTAGGAGTTTTATTTTTTGAAAAAGAATTAATGACTCTTTTGCCTTTTGAAATATTTACTTTTAGTGCTTTTTTTTTTTTTTTTACGCAGTGGTTACCACTTATCAAGGCCCGGAAGCCACTCAGGGATAAGGGTTATTGCAAGCACATTACGTTAGTGTGGAGATTTGATGAAGTGTTTACTTAAGGGGGTGGTTCATTAGGAATTTGTTAACGTTGGACTTGAACACATCCAAGTTGTAGTCAGGTGGGAAGCAGGCACACGGAACAGATTTCTACAGGCGTGCAGTTCTAAGAAAGAAGCTTTTTTCATGGAATCCACGTTTTTATTTAGGCACAGATAAGGAGTGGGGGAAATTTTTCACAGTGGATTCAGCTAGACGGGTGTTTTTCGTGAAAGATTGGCGAGGGGGGACCAGAGATTGGAGTTCAGACGAGCACCTGTCATGGAAATAACGATAAAACAAGGATAGGCTGGCAACGTCTCTTCTGTGGGAGAGAGGTTGCAGGGTAGAGAAAAGGGCATTCCCCATAAAACCACGAAGTCTATTTTGTACTCTGTCAAGGCAGGATAGGCTGTTTTTAGCAGCTCCTGCCCAGATATGGCAGCAGTATTCCATCCTTGGACATACTTGGCTTTTATATAGATAGAGAATTGAGATATCTTCTGGAGCGGTAGAAGGATCCCACCACCTTTCCAGCGACCTTGGCAACAGACTTGATGTACGTGTTCATTCAGATTGCAAGTTAAAGAAAATACAGAAAATTCTGTTGGGAGATCATTGATGTGGATCAAGAAGAGAGCTGGGCCTAGGCGAGAGGTGACCATAGATTGAAGTTCAGACGAGCACTTGCCATGAAAATAACAATAAAGCAGAGACAGTCAGTTTGCTGTTTTCCTAAAAAAAATATTCATTCTCCAATTTTGAATAAAAAAAAGTGCCCATGCTATGTTTTTTAGTATACTTTACAAGTAGTGATAATAATAATAATAAAGTGCTGCCTAGCATAGAATGTTAGCAAAAGGGGTAGACAATTTCGCTTCAAATCAAATCGATAATGACTTGAGGAAAACAGCCGAGTTATTCAAGAATTACATACGTAAACTGGGCCAAATGAATACTTTATTTATTTCGGTTAGTAGGAGGGGAGCCTATCGCCATACTTTTTCCCTAAACAAGTAAGTTGAACTTATATTAAGTAGAATACTTATTATCATCATTTTTTTTTTTTTATTGGAGAGTGGACAATGTGGATAAAGTTTTCATCTATATATATAAAAGCGAAAATGTGTGTGTGTATGTATGTATGTTCGTTTTTTTGTGTATGTCCGTGAAAGGCTTTTTTCCGAGGCCTTCTGGGTTGGCTCACTCATACTTAAAACTTTGTATATCGCGTCTAAATGATAATATCTACGACTTAACAACGCTCGCTGCTTCGAAAAGCGAATGATCTGGCTTGCAGCGCAAAACTAGGTGAGACATCACGCCACTTCCTTCCACCTGTTTATTTCGCTTCGTAAACCTTCACTGAACGCACATCAGTTCCTTTCACTCGTGGCCGAGATGGTTAGATGTCTGGCTTTTTTCCTTTCGTTTCCACCTTCATGTTAAGGCTTCGGGGGGTTCAATCCTAAGTTCCTACTAAAACTATTTTTTTTCTTTTACACCTTCAAACACCTGGGCAACGCCGGGTACTTCCCGCTATTACAAAAAAAATTTCACTTACTTGGATCAAGTAGTTCTTTTTTTTTACAGAAAAAAAATCAAATTTTAATGAGATCGCATCGTTGATGATCATATCGTCGCCATTTGCCTATTTCCACAGACAAGGAGGGGGGGTACCTTTGATCGAAAAATTGATTAACAAAGGAAAAAATAAAAAAGGGATTAAAAAAAACGCTGTAAAATAAGTGAAAACACTAAAATATTATTCTGGGTATTTTTTCGGCTCATGTTTCAAAATAATCTCATCAAATTTTGACAAACTTTAAGTGGCGATAGGAGTTATCTCCCCCTGGCGCCCCATATTATCTGCAAAAAATAAGAAAGCCATGATATGATTGATCTCATTAAAGTTTGATTTTCCTCTGTAAAAAAAATTATCTACTTCATCGAATTAAGCAATTTTTTTTGTATTAAAACTTTATTCTATTACGAGTACGTACAATATATATATATATTTTTTCAACATTTTCATTTTTTAATGTCTTGATTAAAATGTACAAGTATCCATTTTGGAGTTTGTGCTTATTAATGATTTAATGTGAATTTGACCCATTTTAAAATGAATTAAAAAAATTTTAACTTTTTGCAAAAACTTTATTCCATAACGAATACATACAATATGATTTTTTTTTTTTTAATATTTTCATTTTTTAATGTCTTGATTAAACTAAACAGCTTATCTTTGTCTTATCATTATTTCCATGTGATTTTTTTGTAACGTGCATCCAGGAGATAAGCGCCCGCATGTTTGCGTGTTGTGTGGGTACGTGGGAGAGACGGATGAGGGGAAAAAGACTTACCTCGAGACCAGCTCAGCGTTACCGACCAAAAATAGAAAAGAAAGACCAAGATGGCGACCGCCATCTTTTGTAAAGTATGATGTCTCGCAAAGTCACACGAATTCTCGGAATATGCAAATTTAGCCGGCCTAGAACGACGATAAAAGCGGGTGAGGGGAAAGACGTGGGAGTGACGATTGAGTTGGCTGGGGAATCGTGTGGCTGTTACTTCTTGTGCCGTGTTGAGGATATCTTACCGTGTTAAAGAGAGAGTCGGGCGCCATCTTGAATTTTTCCTTACACTTTTTCCTGTACATTTTTTTTTCAATATTTTGATTTTTTAATGTCATGATTAAACAAAACAAGTACCTTCATTGCCAAATATTCATCAATATTAAATATTAGGTCCAACTGATTTTATTTGTATTGTCAAACTGCGTTGTAACAATAACCCTGATTTATACGTATTTTTTTTATTGCATTTCAGTGGAACAACATTTCCAATGTCCTCGTACAATCTTGATCGAAGAAATGCGCTATTTTGGAGAATACCTCTCGTCTGACCCTCAGCACATCCGTGAAGACTTTGACATTTCTGTACATTGCGATGTACAGATTTTTGATTGGCTCATGAAATACGCTAAGAGAAACATGCCCGGGGCTGAGAATGTTCCCAATATGGGTAAGTAAAGAGAGATCTAATCTATTAAATAAATCTCAAACGTCTGTGTGTGTGTTTGTATGTCCACTATGCATGTGAAACTTGGACGCCATATAAAAGACATGAAAAACAGTTGAATGGCTTCCACCTCAGATGCCTCCGTAATCTTCTCAACATCCGCTGGCGAGACAGAATTCCTGACACAGAAGTCTTGAAGCGCGCGGGGCTCCATACCATCACCACCATAATCCGCAAAACCCAGCTCCGGTGGGCAGGCCATGTCTATTGCATGCACGACAGCCGAATCCCCAAACAACTTTTCTATGGGGAACTCAGCCAGAGAAAGCGGAATGCAGGGGGCCAAAAGAAACAATATAAAGACTATCTGAGAACGTCCCTAAAAGACTTTGACATCAGCCCCCAGTCTTGAGAGAGTCGCGCTGCTAAACGTTCGGCCTGGCGTTGCGTCATCAGCCTAGGAGCCGACAGAGCAGAGAATCAACGCATGACACACGACCAGCAGAAGCGCAAGAGGAGGAAGGAGAGAGCTGCCGGTTCACAGCCTGCCGATACCGCCTTCACGTGTCCAGAGTGTGGAAGAGTCTGCCGAGCACAGATTGGCCTCATCAGCCATCTCAGGACCCACAAACCCCCGACGCCGAACTGATTGATATCTTGGTCATCGTCGACTTCGACAGACGAGCAAGAAGAATGTCCACTAAAAACTAAAGTAGCCATGAAGTGAGCAAGTGACGAACCAAGCACTTCAACAGGTAAAAGAGCGAGACCAAGGAGTTTCACGGCGCAACATCTATAAATATAAAAGCGAAAATGTATGTATGTAGGGCGAATGAACTCTTTTTCTGGGTCAACGGCCAACTAGCACCGTGTATATTTGTATGTGTGTATATGTGTAGAGGTGGAGAGGGCTCCCGTAAGCCGTAGTGAAGGCAACCTCTCTAGGAGAAGCAAATCTCTGATTTAAAAAACCATAAAGCGGAAGACCATTACCCGCATTAAGCTGGTCTGCAGTTTAATTTGTTGCTGACTATCTTGCTCTTGCTTGTTGCTGGATCTGAACATTTTGAACCGAGAGAGAGACTTAGCTGTCGTACAAAGCTAAGACTCTGTAACATCATATTTGTATAGATACTCCCTCAGACATTTGGGCTCATGGATTTTAAGTGTCTGAGGGAGTGCCACTCGTCTGACAAGACGTTGCAATCATCATGTATGTATGTATGTGTGTTCGCTTTTTCTGTACGTCTACAAAAAGCTTTTTCAGAGAAACGGTCGCTCGCCTAACAACTTTTTAAAACTTTTTATATCACATGTAAATCGTAATATCTCAGAGTTGTCAATGGAGCTCGCCTGCCTATTTAATTTGCTCGACCTTGGGAAGATAAATATTCAACAGTTTTTGCTCGCCGCATGTGGATTAAGCCTTTTCCTATAATTAATTCTGGCGGCATTTTCCCGGTTTCCCCCTACCCCAGCATTCCACAGTAAATGAAATGCTACTCCGCAGTCAACAGTTGACCTCATTAAGTCATTAAAACGTGCACCTGCCAAATCCAAGTAATTAAAGAAATTCAAACGCGTTTCTGTAGGTATGTCACGGTGGTGCAATGGTTAACGTCGCACTTTTTTTTTTTCACACTTTAATTTACAATTTTGTCCCAAGGGTTCCGGTTCGATCCTCATACTTACCTACCAAAACATTTTTTTTTTATTTTAACTCCCCCCCTCCGGAGTTTTGATTTACCCAAAACCATACACACCTCCAAACATCCGGGCAACGCCAGGTACCCCTCACTCTTGACATGTAGATAATTCCAAATCTGTCTCCCCCTTTTTTTTTAGGCAACACAACATCTGCTTTGCGTCTAACAAGCTTACAATGACACATTGGCGGCTGGTCCTATTTTCCTAGATAAGGTTTTGCATTTCTCTGCACTCCTTCACACCATCCTGTCCGGTCATGTTTCACCCTTGTAAACCTTTCTGCAACTGCATGGGATGGAGTATATGCAGTTTTTGGTCATGTTCTCCCCCACGCGGGGCTTCACTTGTACCAGGTGTCGTCTGAGTGTCGACTCGCTCTTGAATACCGTCCTGATGTTGTAGGGGCCACAGATTCTCTGAATCTTTTCGGAGATGCCTCGTATGTATGGTAGGCAGACCGTTGGAGGTTTTTGTGTTTCATTCTCCTCTCTTATACTATTAACACGTCTGGTGGATAGTATGCTATCGGGGTAGTTGTTACGACGGAGGGTATTCTTCAACCTGACCATTTCTTGGTGGTATGTAATGGTGTTGCTACTTATTGTCTCTACTCGATGTTGTAGGCAGCGTGCGATTCCATGTTAGCTGGAGTCCAAACACGGTACCCCCATAATAATAATAATAAAGGGTTGGGTTCGAAACTCCTAACAAACGGTCATTGCAATATGCACCTCGCTGCATGAATTCATGACACCATATAGTGCCATAGGATCACTGGTTATATTTACTGGATTTTGAAATTCTGTTTCATGTATTGGTTGCTTCTTAGGAGCTAACACTTGATTTCTCTATGAGTGAAATTTATATTCGAGGGCATTTTAAAGAATAGGTGTTGCCTTTTTAGGGATGGTAGCTGTACTTAATCATTGTTTGGATTCAACGAGTTGTATCTAAGTACGTTTAAAAAGTTTTTTTTATTACAAGTTAAATATTACTGCAATAGGTTTATTTCTTTCAAGGGTCATCTTGTTTTTATTTTTTACTTTTCAATTTTATCATTTTGTTTCTGCTGGAGATATAGCACCTTACCGGATGCCAGAAATACATCAGCTATCTCTGAGTGGGGACAAAAATGGTTGGTCACATTCAATGCTGCTAAGACTAAGCTTGTTTCCTTCAATAACTACAAGAAACCTTCTCTACCACCAATAGCAATGGCCAAGAACACATTGCCTGAAAGTACTTCTTTTAGACTCCTCGGCCTAACGTTTACAGGGAATATGAACTGGAATAGATACATTGAGAGCATTGCCAAGGCTGCTGCAAGGAAGGTTGGCTCCCTCTACCGTGCTAGAAAACTACTTACGCCTGCCAGTATCCTATACCTCTATAAGGCAACCATTCGCCCATGTATGGAGTACTGTTGTCACATCTGGGCTGGTGCATCTGCTGCTTGTCTCTCGCTTCTGGACAGGGTTCAAAAAAGAGTCGCCAACCTGATAGGTCCTGAACTGTCATCTAGGCTTCAACCTCTGTCCCATCGACGAGATGTTGCATCCCTCTGCCTGTTCTACAAATACTTTAATGGTGAATGCTCTGACGAACTGCAAACACTTGTACCTCCCTGACGTAACTACCCCCGACAAACCCGACAAGCTACTAAGTCTCATCCCTTTACAGTAGAGATCCCTAGGTGCAAGAAAGCCTTTTACTCCAATAGTTTCTTCCCCAGAACTGCGGGTCTTTGGAACTCCCTTCCGGGATTCTGCTTTCCCAACTGCAATGATATGCAGAAGTTCAAGTGTAATGTTAACAAACATCTTTCTACTCTTCTCCCTTTATAATGACCCCGCTAATTAATTCCCTAATAGTAGCCCCCTGCTTCAAAGTGGCACTGTGCCTTGTTTGGGGTGAAAATTGAATAAAAAAAAAAAAAAAAAAAAAAAGAAGCTATCTCTGATACTTTGGCCTAAGTATATTTTAAATATAATTATATGCATTTCTCTTGCACTTAGTTCATTGATTATATTTATTAGCATTTGAATTTTTTTTTCATGTACTGGTTGCTTCTATAATTACCGGAATGATAGAGATTTTCTTAACCCTACCAGATTGAGTTACCGTTATACCCATAATTTCCAAAAATGCTATATACTGAGTTACCGCTAAACTTGTATTTTTCTGACCACGTTTTTGTGTTGACAGGGAGCTAAAAATAGCTACCCAATCGCTTCTTAGCCTCGATTTAGTGCAAGCCTAACGTTCTGCAAATAGCTTCCTTCGTTTTGGTGGAGTTGTTTTGTAGACTAGAGTAGCCATGAAGCGAGCTAGTGACGAACCAAGCACTTCAACAAATAAAAGAGCGAGACCAAGGATTTTCACGGTGTAACAAGTGTTG
>NC_136526.1:1607500-1610000 GCF_053919585.1 Euprymna scolopes | reverse complement strand
GGAGGGTGTTTTGTAACTATTCTGTACTTTCACCTAACAATTTAATAAAAAAAAAAAGATACCGTAAAACTTTAATTTAACTTGAAAATTACTATTTAAAAATAGCACGGTTCAATAAGTGACCTAGCACCAAAATTTATTTTCAGAGTCCTACAAATTTTATATTATTTGGATTCTCATCTTATAATTTCAATTAGTCCCAATGAACAATCCCCATCTAAAAAATTTTGAAATCTCCAATAAGTTTTTATTTTTGCTTTATTTTATTACAGTTTTATTATTATTTATTGCTTTTTTTTGTTTTTTATTTTATTCTGTTGCTTTTAATTTCTGTTTTTTTTTGCAGTCATACTTTTAATTTATTTGTTACATTTCTGTTTTTTATACAGTTCTTTTTGTTTTTCTTTTTTACATTTTTATATTTCTGTTCCATTTTTTAAATTTCTTTTATTTCTGTTTTTTACATTTTTATGTTTCAGTTCCAGTTTTTTTTATATATTTTATATTTCTGTATTGTACATTTCTTTTTGCTTACACATCTGTTTTGTTTTAATTTCTGTTTTTTTTTTACATTTTTGTTATTATTTACTGATTTTTAAAAAAAAAATCTATTTCTTTTTTATTTTATTCTGTTGCTTTTAATTTCTGTTTTTTTTACAGTCATATTTTTAATTTATTTGTTACATTTCTGTTTTTTATACAGTTCTTTTTGTTTTTCTTTTTTACATTTTTATATTTCTGTTCCATTTTTTAAATTTCTTTTATTTCTGTTTTTTACATTTTTATGCTTCAGTTCCAGCTTTTTTTTATATATTTTATATTTCTGTATTGTACATTTCTTTTTGTTTACATATCCGTTTTGTTTTAATTTCTGTTTTTTTTTTACATTTTTATTATTATTTACTGATTTAAAAAAAAAAATCTATTTCTTTTTTATTTTATTCTGTTGCTTTTTATTTCTGTTTTTTTTTTTACAGTCATATTTTTAATTTATTTGTTACATTTCTGTTTTTTTATACAGATTTTGGGTTTATTTTTTACATTTTTGTTGTTTTTCTACATTTCTGATTTTCTGTTTTTTCTTTTCTCTTTTTTTTTCCATTTCAGACTCAAATAACATAATATCTTTATTAATTTCGTCTGATTTCCTGAAAATGGATTCCCTGGTGTGTAACCTATTCCTATTTTAAACTCGATTATCTATTTTGTGTGTGTGTGTGGGTGTGTATACATGTGTATGTGTTTATGTGTGTTGTGTGCATGTGTGTATGTGTGTGTATGTGCGTGTGTGTATATGTGTGTGTGTGAGTGTGTGGGCGCGCATGTGAGCGTATGTGTGTGTATGTGTGTGTGCACACGTGTGTGTATGTGTTTTTCAATATCTTCATATTTTCATTATTTTATCTGTGCCTAAACCTAAAAATAAATTCCATGAACAAAGTTTCTTAGAATTGCATCCCTGTCGAACTCTGTTCCGTTTGCTTGCTTTCTAACTGACTACTATACAGTCATCTTCAAGTCCAATGTAAACAAGTTCTTGACGAGCCATCCCCTTAGGCAATCCAATTTACCAAATTTCAACTACTAAGGATAGATAGATAGATAGATAGATAGATAGATAGATAGATAGATGTTTAATTTTTAATCAACACACAAATATTTATATTTCTAGGTACAAAAATGTATCATTTACTGCCACAAACATATGTCTGAGATCCTGAGAGCTCCAAGCAATATGAACTGTATTAATGACAAATTAGTGAGCCGGTAAGTTGTTGTTGTTGTTGTTGTTGTTCATTTTCTTCTTTTTTTCTGTTTTTCTTTTGCTTTTTTTGCTTTTTCTTCTTCTCCTTTTTTTCCTTTTTATTCCTTTTCTACTTTATTTTCTTCATGCTTCTTTTTTCTTTTTCTTTTTCTTTTTCTTCAGTTTTTCTTTTCTTCTCCTTTCCTCTTCCTCTTTATTTTCTTCTTTCTTCTTTTTCTTTATTTATTCTTTTTCTTCATCTTTTTTCTTCTTTTTGTTGTTGTTGTTGTTGTTCTTCTTCTTCTTCTTTTTTCTTTTTCTTTCCTTCTTTTTTTCTCTTCTTCTTCTTTTTTTCTTTTTCTTTTTCTTTTTCTTCTTCTTCTTCTTCTTCTTCTTCTTCTTCTTCTTCTTCTTTATGCTAGTATGAGATTAACGGCTTTAAGTAATTGACTTCCAAACTATCTTATTGCTAGTAAGTTTTTTCTTTAATCCTTCTTGTTTTCAAATCCATCTGATTTTCTGAACTGAACTTGCTACCTCAACTGTTCTGCATCTACAAAAACTCCTATCCATTCTTTCAATGTGGCCATACCATCAAAGTCTCTTGTTCTACATTTTTTTAACTCACGTTCATCTCTAACAAAGCATATTGCCACTTGGACGTAAGGGGCTACTAATTGGGACCATGCCTAATAAAGATTGATTAACAAGATGTTGGTTTATGTTACATATGAACTTCTGCATATCAGTACAGGT
>NC_136526.1:1597500-1600000 GCF_053919585.1 Euprymna scolopes | reverse complement strand
AATTAATAATAATAATTAATAATAATAATAATAATAATAATAATTAATAATAATAATAATTAATAATAATAATAATAATAATAATTAATAATAATAATAATAATAATAATTAATAATAATAATTAATAATAATAATAATAATAATTAATAATAATAATTAATAATAATAATAATAATAATAATAATAATTATAATAATTAATAATAATAATAATAATAATTAATAATAATAATAATAATAATTAATAATAATAATAATAATTAATAATAATAATAATTAATAATAATAATTAATAATAATAATAATAATTATTAATAATAATAATTAATAATAATAATAATAATAATTAATAATAATAATAATAATAATAATAATAATTAATGATAATAATTAATAATAATAATAATAATAATAATTAATAATAATAATTAATAATAATAATAATAATTAATAATAATAATAATAATAATAATTAATAATAATAATAATAATAAAAATAATAATAATAATTAATAATAATAATAATAATAATAATAATAATAATTAATAATAATAATAATAATAATAATAATAATTAATAATAATAATTAATAATAATAATAATAATTAATAATAATAATAATAATTAATAATAATAATAATAATAATTAATAATAATAATAATTATTAATAATAATAATAATAATAATAATAATAATAATTAATAATAATAATAATAATAATAATAATAATTAATAATAATAATAATTAATAATAATAATAATAATGATTAATAATAATAATAATAATAATAATAATAATTAATAATAATATTAATAATAATAATAATAATTAATAATAATAATAATAATAATAATAATAATAACAATAACAATAATAATAACAATAATAATAATAATAAAAATAATAATAATAAAAATAATAATAATAAAAATAATAATAATAATAATAAAATAATAATAATAATAAAAATAATAACAATAATAAAAATAATAATAATAACAATAATAATAATAATAAAAGTAATAATAATAAAAATAATAATAATAAATAATAATAATATTTGATCAGAATTTCAGACTTATTCACTCACACGGAAGCTGACGACATCAAAGATAAGAAGGATAAATTTAAAAGGTATAGTTTTCATCCTTTTTAATTATTTTTAGTATTTCATTCCATCCCCTACGTTGTTACGGGTTAAACTTTCCATACTTTGTGGACCAGGCGCGTACGCAGACCTGAAAATTTTAATGAATCATCATTATGCCAGATCAAACATACCCATTCCTGAAGTATGGAAATAAAAAGTTTAAAAATTAAAAACACGTTTACAAGTGTTTTTGATATAGATGTACATAATAATACTTTGATAAGTATGTTTTAACTTAAATAGGGATGGTATAATACAATTGTGGGGTCTGCATTTGCGCCTGGCCTCCAGAGAATGGAAATAGGCACAAACTTTAATAAAGACTTTTCATGTCTATCTGTGTAAGTATACTTTGATAATTATGTTTCAGTTTGAAGAAATATGGTATAATAAAATTGTGGGGTCTGCGTTCACACCTGGCCTCCATATAGTGGAAATATGTCACAAAGTTTAACAAGTTTTTTTAATATAGACCCACAGAATATTGTGATAAGTGTTGCAGTGTGAACAGGTATGGTATAATAAATTATGGGGTTTATCTATTTTATTTTTACTTTCATCATATTTTTCTTTGGTTTTGATACCCCTAAATTCGAAGCTATCTCTTTACAACCCTTCCTTTTCATAACCTATTATACTTTCATAAATCAGAATCCATTTTCTGTAGGTTATTTTTGAACCCAGTCAACGACGGGTACTTTTGCTAGTATATATATATATATTTATATATATACAAACTACAAACATTGATGGCTACATATGTGAATACATAATATGTAATCAACCGTGTTGCTTACAGAAACATGTATTCACATATGTAGCCATCAATTTGAGCACCTTTTGTTAGACACACGTTGTTTCATTGGATGTAGTTCTAGGAAACTAAACTCTACTGCCATAATATATATATATATATGTATATATATATATATATATATATATATATATATATATATATATATATATATATATATATATATATATGGATATATATATGTATATATATGTGTGTATATCATTCAACCACGGTAGTGGTTGAATATATGCTTAAGTCCGAAATTGAATGAATCGAGACACATTCAAACCCCCACCACTAATTCCGTTCGCAACCAAATTTCAAACAGGTTATATCCTTGGATAGAACACCTCATTAGCTACATTTTGAAAAAAAAATTCGAAAATTGGTTCAGTAGAAAAACAGTTACAACAAAATATGTGGGTTCACAAACAGGAGAGTAAGTACATAAGTGACTAACGCTTTTTTTATTTTGCATAATTTTTTTTTGTATATAAATATTTTTTTACTGCAATTTTGCCAATATGACATGTTAGCGTAACGGTTAGAGT